>NW_006408535.1:29805036-29822439 GCF_000296735.1 Chrysochloris asiatica | reverse complement strand
CAGGTCTCAATCCAGGTTCACAAGAGTCTATTGAATGTGGTTGGACTTAGTTCACAACTTCATTGCTGTTTTTCTCCCTCTTCCCCTTAACGGTGACCAACATCGTCAACAGCAGGACCATATTGCCTGCTAGTGTATTCCATTTGAGTTTCAGTCTTGGAAGGGGGTATATAGCAGGCTAATTTTTAAGTTGATAATTTTGTATAACCCGCAAATTATGTTATAAATTTTGGCAGAAGAAAGGTTCCCCACCCCAGTCTAGATCTAGATGAGAATACAACGAGAAACAATAGCTTTACATTTTGATATTTTTGTTCAATAAAGGATTCTATGATTTTATAGTATTGATTTTGGACTTAGTCTCATATTTTCTAAGGAGTTCTGGTAGCACAGTGTTTAAGTGCTCATCTGCTAACAGAAGGTCAGTAGTTTGTACCCAGCAGACACTCAACTCCTCAGAATAAATATGTGGCACTCTGCTTCTATAAAGATTACAGCCTTGGGAATCCTCTTGGACAGTTCGACACTGGTCTTCAGTGTTGCTATGAGTCAAAATCAACTTGGCAGCAATCCACTGTCTTTTTAAATTAGGGTATTTCATATATATATATAATCAGACACTATTTGTTCATTTGCAACTTATTTCACTCAACATAATGCTTTCAAGATTCATCCATATTGTGGCATCAACTGGGGCTTCTTTCTTTTTATGACTGGGTAGTATTTCATTGCATGTATATACCATATCTTGCTTATCATCTGTTGATGAACATTTTGGTTATTTCCACATTTTGACTATTAGGAAAAGTGTTACAAGGAACAATGGTATACAGGTTTCTGTTTGCATTCCTGCTTTAACTTCTTCTGGGAATTAAAGTTTCTAGTATTAAAATTACTGTGTATAATGGTAGTTCTAAGTTTGAATTTTTGAGGAACCACCAAACTGTGGACACGATGCCCCTAATAGGCTTGTACCATTACCCAAAATGTCTCTTAAGCCCAAATAAAGATTCATCATACGAGTCTGTATCAATTGATGTCTGTCATTTAGTTCAATATGGATGGAAGAATAATTAGGTTTCCACATCTATTTCCCTAGGAAAGTGATTCAACAGTTGAGAGACAGAATAGCCATCTTCTGAGAAATTGTTGACTCCCATCAAGTCTGGGGAAGATCTGCCCTGAGGAGATATGGGTATGTGTCAGTGACAATGTTAGGAAGCGCTGTTAGAAAGACTGGATGTTGGAAAGCATAGAAAATTGGTGACATACAGAGTACAAAAAGGACAGAAGCTGCACGTGCCCTTGATTTGCAGACCAGGGTACACCTCTGGAGCATCCTTCACTGTAAAACCCTGGTATAGTTCACAGTCAACTTCATAGCCTCAGCAGCTTCCCATGAGAATGAGGCATCCCATCATAAGAACAGCCTTGAAAGATAAGCATCTCACCTACTACCTAGTGAAGTATCCTACATTGGTGCAATTTTTAGAACAGGAAAAAGAATCTGATCCCTCTGGATACTCAGTGTAGAGGCATGTTTGCAGGTGTCCATGAGCAACCTGGGGCACAGCTGATGTCAATCATTACGCTCAACATCCTGACTCATACTCACCTGATGAGTCACTAAAATCACTGATTCTTTTTCCTGCCCTATTCATATGAGGGCAGCCATTTGTTTCTCCTTCGTCTCTCCTGAAATGTTCTATCCAATTCTTAACCAAAATGAGCTTACTGTATTGCTTTCTTTTGGTTTTGAATTTAATTTTTTGTATATGCAATAATAAAAAAGGAAAAGAAAAATCATCCACAAGGCTCCCATTCTTACATGCCAAGTATGTTCATTTTTCCATGTTTCCATCAAGTCCTTCTTCATAAAATATACATATTTCACAGAGCTATAATGCAGTGTGGACTCATATTGTGGTGTTATTGGGTAAGCTCTGGACTGCGAACCACAAGGTCAGAGGTTTAAATTCCACCAGCCACTAGTTGGAAACCTTGTACAGGGTCATTATGAGTCAGAACCAACTTAATGGCACTTAACAACAATAATAATGTAATGTGCTACCTCTTCTCTGATTCAACTTAATCATATCCATTTCTATTCCTTTTCTGAATAAAGTCAGCCCTTACCTTCAGAAGCCTGGCCATATAACTTCTCATTTCTACAAGAACAACTGACAAGATTGTCTACTATTTATCAAAATCTATAAGAACAATTAGTAAGCAATGGAAGACCTAGAAAAAAATCATTATTTAAAATCAATATACATTATATTCTCTGTAATTAGAACTGAACCTATGAACAATCCTAAGTATCAGCATTTGTTAATATTATTTGTATTTATTACTGAGGAAATTATCCAAAAGTATTCAACATGATACCTAATGCTCACTCATCCCTCTATATTTCAACTTCATAGACCATGTATTCTTCAGAAATTTCAGCCTAATTTTATATATATATTTTAAGTTTATAATAACATGAGAAACTCTGCTACATCAATATGTTTGAGGAAGGGGTACAAAATGCATAGCCTGTACGCATACCTGTAAACTAGTGGGTAAACAGCAATTAAGAATAGAAAAAATAAAACAGAAATATATAAAAATGTTAAAACACCTGTCTCTGTAGACTACAGGTGGTTCTTTGATCCTGTTCCTCTGTATGTCCTATATTTTCCACAATGGACTGATAATGTTTTTATAATTATAAACCTTTCAAGACATATTGTCCGAAACCCAACTATCTCTTCTCCAATTTTGCTTATTCTTATTATTCTACTAGAGTTCTAGAGCCCTAGTAGAACTGCAGGATAAGTGTTGGACTGCTAACCACAAGGTTAGCAGTTCAAAACCACCAGTCTTCTTCATGACAATGATGAGACTTTCTGTTCCCATTAAGATTTACAATCTTAGAACCCCTATACAGTATCACGATAAGTCAGCTCTAACTTGATGGCACCTAAAAACAACAGCAAGATGAGCAATCATAATAGTTAACATTATATGACTTCTTGTTAAAAGCATTCCTTATACTAAGTGATTGTTGTTGTTGTTAAGTGCTATCAAGTCAATTCTGACTCATAGTGACTCTGTGTAGGCTTCCCAAGTAGCAGCTGGTGAGTTTGAACCACTAAGCTTGCAGTTCAAACTGACTTTGCAGTCCAGTGCTTATCCTACAGCACCACACTAAGTGATGCTGTTGTTGTTGTTAAGTGTCATCAAGTCAGTTCCAACCCATTGCAACCCTGTTTAGAGTTTCTGAGGAGCAGCTGATGAGTTTGAACCACCGACCTTGCTATTCAAACTAACTTTGCAGTTCAGCACATTAACCCACAGTGCCACACCAGGACTCCATACTAAGTGATGTTGTTGTTAGGTGCCATCGAGTCAGTACTGACCCATAGCGACCTTATGCACAGCAGAACGAAACACTGCCTGATCCCGGGCCAACCTCACTACTGTTGCCACACTTGAGTCTATCAATGCTGCCACTTGGCCAATCCATCTCGTTGGGAGTCTTCCTCTTTTTCTCTGACCCTCCATCTTACCAAACATGATATCCTTCTCCAGTGACTGGTCCCTCCTGACAATATGTCCAAAGTATGAGAGACAAAGTTTGGCCATCCTGGCCTCCAAGGAACACTCTGGCTGCACTTCTTCCAAAATGGATCTATTGGTTCTTTGGGCAGCCCATGGCACTTTCAATATTCTTCTCCAACATCGTAACTCAAAAGCATCAATTCTTCTATGATCTTCCTTATTTACTGTCCAGCTTTCGCATGCATAGGAGGTTATTGAAAATACTATGGCTTGGGTCAGGCACACCTTAGTCTTCAAGCTGACATCTTTGCTCTTTGACACTTTAAAAAGGTCTTGTGTTACAGATTTGTCTAATGCAATACGTCGTTTGATTTCTTGACTGCTGCTTCCGTGAGTGTTGATAGTTGATCCAAGAAGAATGAAGTCCTTGACAACTTCAATCTTTTCTTCATTTATAATAATGTTGTTTATTGGTCCAATGGTGAGGATTTTTGTTTTCTTTACATTGAGATGTAATCCATACCTAAGGCTGTGCTCTTTGATCTTCATTAGTAAATGCTTTAAGTCCTCTTCACTTTCAGCAAGCAAGGTTGTGTCATCTGCATATCACAGGTTGTTAATGAGTCTTCCTCCAATCCTGATGCCACATTTTTCTTCATATAACCCAGCTTCTCGGATTATTTGCTCAGCATACAGGTTGAATAAGTGTGGTGAAAGAATACAACCTTGTCACACACCTTTTTAAATTTTAAAACATTCAGTGTTCCCATGTTCTGTTTGAACAACTGCTTCTTGGTCCAGGTACAGATTCCTCATGAGCACAATTAAGTGTTCCGGAATACTCATACTTTGCAATGTTGTCCATAGCTTGTCATGAGCCACACAATTGAAAGCCTTTGCATAGTCAATAAAGCACAGGTAAACATCTTTCTGATAGTCTCTGCTTTCAGCCAAGATCCATCAGACATCAGCAATGACATCCCTCACTCCACAGCCTTTTCTGAATCTGGCTTGAATCTCTGGAAATTATTTGTCAACGTGTGATTGTATTGTTTCTGTATTACCTTTAGCAAAATTTACTTGCATGGGATATTAAACAGATTGTCCGATGATTTCCGCATTCTGTTGGTTCACCTCTTTGGAATGGGCACAAATACGGATCTCTTCCAATCAGTTGGACATATAGTTGTCTTCCAAATTTCTTGGCAGAGATAAGTGAGTGCCTCTTGTGCCGCCTCACTTTCTTAAAATATTTCAATTTTTATCCCATCAATTCCTGGTGCCTTGTTCTTTGCCAATTCCTTCAGTGCACCTTGGACTTCCTCCTTCAGTAATACTAAACTAAGTGATAGTCATGCATTATTTATTTAATTCCTAGAAGAATCCTTTTACATAGATATTGTTTATTATTCCCATTGAGAAACTAGAGGTTTGGTGAGTGTCTTAAGCTGGGTTTGCTAGAAAAATAAAACCAATGGAGCTTATATATATAAAGAGAAGTTTGTATCAGGAAATTGCTCACACTGTTGCAGTAGTGGGCAAGTCCCAAAACAGTGAGTTAGATGTAAGGCTTGATAGATTTCTATATACTTTATTTGCATGGTCCCACCCAGTTGTTTGGTGAAAGTTGCAAAGACTATGGCTAGAAGAGCCATATCAAGTAATTCACTGCCCCACAGGGAAGTACATGATTTTGTACTAAAAAGAAACAAAAATATTTCAATATATTTTCCTTACTTCATTCCACATTTCTCCTGATTTCCACAAGGTCACAAAGATACCATTTCTCATTCTTGCCACAACTGAATATTTATCTGAGTCAAAATCTGTTTAATATCATCCTCAAATCAAAGTGTTCATGTATAAAAATGTTTTTTGGCTACAGTGATAAGAATAACACACTTTCATAGCTAAAGGCATATAAGAGGAACATCATTTTTCCGATACCCAGTGAGGTTGTGACATCGATTTCTGAAGCCAAGGAGAGGAGAATCTAAATTATCACAACTTGACAGCAAAGCACAAGGCTGTGTTTGTCAGAGACAAGTTCATTGTCAGGGATGCTTATTTCAAATCACTTTAGGAAAAAAAATTACTTCTAAATTTCACAGTCTAGAAATCCATGCCTTTTCCAATCATAAAGAACAGTCCAGAAAACTTTGATAAGGAAATTACATTTGCTTCATCATCACAACAGATTTACTGGTGAGAAAAAAGAAAAAAGCAATAGGACTCCAATGCAAGTCCCCCCTCAAAGCATTTTCATTATCACTAAGCAAGCAAAAGAGCCACAAAGCATTTCCCCTGATTTGGGACATTTTATTTTCACACAAAAGACTACTCTGTACTTCAAAATTTTTAAAGTGATAAGAAGATGCTTCAAAGGTAAACACGATGCACTTCCATCCAATTCCACTTGTATTTTTAGCCTTGACTGACTAAACATAATCAGATTGATCTGAGAACTGAAAGTAATTCAGAATGTCAAAATAGTGCTTACCCCAAACGTAAATGTCTCCAAAGGACAATGTTGGAGTCCAGTAACATTGAGTTCTTCTTGTATGACAGACAGTATATTTAGAACTTCACGTGTAGTTTTCTTACTCAATATTCCCAAATTATTATAAACAGGCATGATATTATCTACATGTGGCAGATTGTCTTTGACAAATGTGTCCACATCAGTATCTCCCATCTCACATGCTTTTCTACAATGTGATCATGCCACTCCTCCCATCAAGTCTTTGTGTCCTATGTGCCCTCCTTTTGAACCTCGGATGACTTTGGCCAATTGACAATGGCAGAATAATGTCATATGACTTCCAAGGCTAGAGCAAAAAACACCTTGCAACTTCCACCACCTCTCTAGGATATTCGTTCTAGGGGAATTTAGTCACTGCTTTAAAAGTACTATTACCAGTAGGCCATATTGTTGAAGAGGCCACATGAATGGCATTGCCAATCAATAGTACCAGCTGAGTTCCCAACCAACAGGCAGCATCTACTGTCAATCATATTAGCAAGCCATCTGGACCATCCAGCCTAGTTGAGCTTTCAGATAACTGCAGTCCCAGTTTAGTTCTGACTGCAATTGTAGGAGAGATCCATGATCAAAATAAAGTGATTTGTGTTTCACACCACTAAGTTTAGGGTGATCTGTTATGTAACCATTGTAATCAGAAAACTTGAGGAACTTGGCTCTAGGCCTCAGGGTCTTAACTAACATTTTACCCTGGGGTCAAATGTTGGGCTAGCCCTTTTTAAGGCATGTGTTCATTTCAGCATATCCGTCAACAAAACACATTGTAGAGGAAAACTATAACTTCATTGAAGAGAAAGCAAGTTATTTTACTGCATTTTGTAACCAAGTCAAGTTCTCTGTTTCCATCTATTCATATGTTAACTAAAATGTTGCAAATATTTTACAAGTCTAATACCGTAAGGATGAATGCCCTGAAACTACTGTCCACAACTTTCCTTATAAGGGACAGTTGTCTGAATATTTGTCTGTCTATAAAATCACTCTTAGCTGGTCGTGTTGTAGTTTCAGAAACCAATTATTTCTGTCTCTTCTTAAAGCATGAGTATCAATGGAGTAAAAAAAAAAAAAAAAATGCTTATATGAAATTTATCTAACAAGAGAATTTACAGTAAATTAACCTTGTAAAAGTTGAAACCTTGAAGAACTTTGTAAAACATCTCAGTTTTGAAGTCTTCAGAAGATAACATTGTGGCCCACCACCATGATCATAGACTTTTAGGGTGTTTGCTAGCTCACAATCCATTCCCCACTCTCTGGGACGCCATGGTCATATTTTCACTATATGCTTCTTCTCCAAATTAGGTGATCCAGGATCAGCAACAGATTATGTCTCCTAAATATTTGTGATTAGATTCACCAATTCTTGTCATTCAGTGTTGTTCACTTCAATAGAAGTAATGAGATACAGGAAAGAAGGCTGCAATTGTGAGGCAATCATATTTGCTGAAGTGCAGCCAAGTGAACGCCAATTACAGAGACAGGAAATAATAAAGTGAATACAAAGATGATGGACCAAGAGACTAAGGGGAGAGAGATAGATGGTAAGACAGAGTCAGAGAAAACTGCAAAGACAGGTAGGTTTTTAGGACTCCTGTCTGTCAGGAGCCATGCCTTCTTATGAAGCCAGTTTCCCCTCTTGTCCTTTATGTTGCTGTTGTTCTTGTTAAGTGCCATCGAGTTGGTTCTGACTCAAAGTGACCCTATATAGGGTTTCTGAAGAGCAGGTGGTGAGTTTGAATTGCTGACCTAGTGGTCAGCAGTCAAATGTTGACCCTACAGTGCCATACTAGGAGTCAAAAATAACATTTGTTGTTAAGTGCCATTGAGTCAGTTCCAACTCATAGTGATTCTGTATATGGTTTCCAAGGAGTGGCTGGTGAGTTTGAATCACTGACCTAACAGTTAGCAGTGCAGTGCTTATCCTACAGTACCACACTAAGACATTTGGCCTTGATACAAAGATTATATTCTGATACTCTGTGGTAGCCAGCACTCATATGGCTCCCAATGATGCTATCGTCTTGTATTCATGCCCTTGTGCTATCGCCCACCACACTGAAGTTGGCTGCGAATATGGAACAATTATGGTTTATGCTTTCCAAGGCTAAGTCATAAAAGTCATTGCATTTGCCACTTTATTTTCTCTTGAATTGCCCATTCTGAGTGAAATACATATGGAAAACAATTGGGACATCTTTGTTGTTGTTAGGTGCCATCAAGTCAGTACTGACTCATAGCGACCTTATGCAAAGCAGAACAAAACACTGCCCGATCCTGGGTCAACCTGACTATTGTTGCCAGGCTTGAGTCCATCGATGATGCTACTTGGCCAATCTATCTCGCTGGGGATCTTCCTCTTTTTCTCTGACCCTCCACCTTACCAAACATGATATCCTTCTCCAACAACTGGTCCCTCCTGACAACATGTCCGAAGTATGGGAGATGAAGTTTGGCCATCCTGGCCTCCAAGGAGCACTCTGGCTGCACTTTTTCCAACACAGGTCTGTTGGTTCTTTTGGCAGTTCATGGCACTTTCAATATTCTCCTCCAACACCATAACTCAAAAGTATCAATTCTTCCACAGTTGTCCTTATTTACTGTCCATCTTTCACATGCATATGAGGTTATTGAAAATACCATGGCTTGGGTCAGGCATACCTTAGTCTTCAAGCTGACATCTTTGCTCTTCAAAACTTTAAAAAGGTCTTGTGCAGCAGATTTGCCTAATGCAATATGTCATTTGATTTCTTGACTGCTGCTTCCATGAGTGTTCATAGTTAGTTGATCCAAGAAGAATGAAGTCCTTGACAAATTTGATCTTTTCTCCATTGATAAGAATGTTGTTGATTGGTCCAGTGGTGAGGAATTTTGTTTTCTTTACATTGAGATATAATCCATACTGAAGGCTGTGGTCTTTGATCTTCATTAGTAAATGTTTTAAGTCCTCTTCACTTTCAAACTGACAGATGCGTGGTGGTGGGACATCTTACCAACAACCAAATCCATCTTGCCAGGCATGTGAAGGAGTCATCCTGGAAATGCATCCTCCAGATCCAACCAAGCTTCTAGATGACTGCAGTCATGGCAAACATCTTGACAAACTCTGTGATAGTCAGTTAATGCATCAACTTAGCTGAGCTTTTTTTAAAAAAAATTTTCCAGTTTCCATTGTGGCTCATGGTTACTCTATGTGTATCATAGTAGAACTGTGCACACTAAGGCTTTTAACAACTGTTGATTTTTCAGGAATAAATCACCAGGCCTTTCTTCCACTGTGCTTGGGGTGAACTCAAACTACCAACCTTTCAATTAGCACTGAGTATGTTACTCTTATGCACCACCAGATACTCCAGTCTAGACTATAAAGTGAAAACCAAACCCATTGTCATCAAATACACTTCAACTCATAGGGACCCTATAAGGCAGATTAGAGCTGCCCCACAGGGTTCTCAAGAGTGTAAATCTTTATGGAAGAAGACTGCCATATCTTTCTCCAGTAGAGTGACTGCTGGGTCTAACAGTTGACCTTTGATTAGCAATGGAGCACTTGAATCACTACACCAAGAAGATTCCTTAATCTAAGTGTTGATGTAAAGGTAAACCTACAATCAGCTGACTTTAAGTAAACTAAATTATCCTGAATAATTTCAGTGGGCCTCATCTAACCAGTTGAAAGGTCTTAAGAGCAAAACTCAGGATGCCCTGGTAACCAAGAAATTCTACCTGTGGATGACAGCTTCAGCTCCTACCTATGAGTTTCCAGCCTATCAACCAGCCATAAAGATTTTGGACTTGCCAGCCCCCCTATTCATGTGAGCTAGTTCCTTGAAATAAAGGTTGAAAGTATTTTCCAGTATACTATATAATTAATAGACTAAGAAGACATATTACCCTCAGAGCAGTGGAACATTGCCACATTTCTACCGAAAAGGATTAATAACCTAAATCAGCTTGTGTATATTATAATTTATTTATAACAATTTGGTATTTGTACTTCTACAACTTTGTATATTTTATATATGTGAAAACATTGATTTTATTGATTTATGATGCTATTTGTTACTAAGTAATTCAAATACTAATTTCAGTTCACAAACTCATGTGTACACTAAATTTAACTTTCTTGAGTTAATTTCCCTAGATACCCCATTAACTTGATGGTGGGGAAAAAAATCATTTAATTCAGGGTTCTCCCACAAGCATGCTTTCCTTTAGGGTGTGTGTAGGTTCTGAAGAAGATGGGAGGCGGGGCAAGCAGGCATTGAATCCTTTGCCCAATAATCCCCGTGGCATTCTCCCATTTGACCCCAGTCATTAGTCCACACCAGGTAGCTGGAACATCACTCCTCATTCTCATCAATGAGAAATTGTTAACTTGGCAGCTCTCCCTGCTACATCTATGCCTTTCTCATGTGTTCTAGCTGCCATTACTCTCTGCACCTCTCTAAACTATAGGAAACTCTTTGATGCTTTCCAGCATCCCACCTGCCTGTCATCATTATGCAGCCATTCTCATGGTTTTGCTACTGCCCCCAAACCCTTCGCAGAAATCAAATCACCAGTGCCCTCTGTTCATTGTGGAGTCCAGACTCAGCCTGGAGTTGGAAAAGGAGAGAGTACAGGATCTTTTAAAAAAAACCAGCATCTCTAAGCATTCCTCTCTTCCCCTTCAAGTCTACTCTTTCTCCTATTGTTGCAGAATCTCAGGAGATAGCCTTGCTTTATTCATCATGATTTTTTTCCATTCCCTGATCCCTAAACATCTACAGGATTTCCTCTGTTTTCTGCATTAGCATTTCCCCTCATCTACCTGCCCAGATAGGCAGAAAGGAGTAGCAAGGTGCAGTAAGAAATGCCCATATAAAATAATGAACAATATCTCAAAATTATGATACCACCACATGGGTACTATGCCAGATGCTGGAAATACAAAACAAAAAAAGTAAATAAAAATAAAAAAATATTTAATTCCTGATTTTAGGATTTGTCCAAGGATACACAGCTAACAGGAGGACTCAGAGAGGGGAAACCAACAATGATAATATAGTATTTAGTACACTATCACAAGTATTTATGAATGAGAGGAATGTGGTTGTGGTGGGAGTGGAGTGAAGAAGAGAATAATGGAACGTTTTCCCATGGAAGTGACACTCGATTCAGCTTTTTAGGTACAAATAGCAGGCGCCAAGCTGCCAAGGTTGGAATGGCATTTCAAGTAGAAAGAACAATATATGCAAAGGCGTGAAGGCAAGATGCTTTCAAGACTGGGTGGTTTCGTTTGGAGATTGCAATATATAAGGAAGAATGGTGGGAAAAAATAACTGGTTCAGGAGAGTAGGGCAAGATGGCAACTAGGCAGAAAGGCTGTACAGACCCTCTACAACAAAGATACGGAAAACTAAATTAAGCACATTCAGATGGTTGTCCTGGAACTCTGAGCCCGGGTGAAGGGATATAGAGGTGAACTGAATGCTCACTAGGAGAGAAAGCTGAACAGACATAGCAAAAAAAAAAAAGAGAGAGAGACAGACAGACAGACAGACAGACACAGTGTGTCCATCTTAAGCTTTTGTGAGTAGCTTCAGAGAAAAGAAAACATATGGGCATTGCAGAAACATACTGGTGGCTCATAGAGATAAAGGTGTGATTTTTTTTTTTTTTCTTGTTCCCCACACTCTTCTGGTGACCTGAGGTGAGGCCAGTCCCCACCCATGTATACCCCCAGGGAAGCTCCCACTCTCCTGGTGGTCAGAGTCACATGGAGGTGAGTGCCAAAGTTGTGAACCCCATTAAAGGAGGGGAGAGTTATCTTCATTAACCCCATTCAGGTGGACCCTGCTAGAAACCTGAAGAGCCAGCCCTGACCAGTCCTGGACTAACTCTCACTAAGAGAAGCAGCTGGTGGGTGTGATCAGGGGAATAACTTGTTTTCCTTCTCTTTAATATGTGTGTTTTCTCTTCTTGCCTCAACTAACAGGAAGCAGCAACCATGTCCATACAGTCCAGCCACAACCGTAGTCACAGCTATAGCTCCACCCATTGGGCAAGAGCCAATACCAACTGCTGTGCACCTAACTAATACCAACCAATATCAGTTAAATCCATCCTAAACTGAACTGCATAAACAGTAAACAGAGAACAGTGCACAAGTTATTCCCTTGATCACACCCACCAGAAGGCAGTAGACGAGAGCCTAATAATACACCAACATATAATTATCAACTTAATACAAGTACAATAATACTACAATGTCTTGCAAGCAGCAGACAGTTCTGTTCACACAAAGAAACAAGACAGAGTGGCTCAAACAAGTGACCAAGAGACAGAGCTAGAAAATCTTTTTGAGGAAAAAAGACATTGGAACTACCTAAAAAAGAATTCAAGAGAATGATATTTAGGTACCTCCAGATGATTGACAGAAAAGTCAGGGAAAACAAGGAAGAATTCAGGAAAACATTATACAGGAACAATCAAACAAAATAGATAAAAGACTGGAGACAATACAAAACCAGCAATTACAAATCCAGAAGCTCAATACTTACATTACAGAATGGACTTTTCAATACATTGAAAAGGCAAAGAAGTATATTTTAATCAATGCAAGCCCAAATTAGTGATCTTGAAATAAATTTCTCAATACTAGTAAGCCAGAAGAACAAGCAGAAAAAAATAATGAAAATCTAAAGAAAATCTATGGTTCATATGGAACAACATTAAGAGAAATAACTGTTGGTGATCAGAATTCCAGAACAGAAAGAAACAAAAAAACACACAGAAAAGATAGTCAAAGAGCTGCTGAAAGAAAATTTCCCTCACTAAGAAGATAGCAGTCAAGAAGCTGAACAAACCTCAAACAGGATAGAACCAGAAAAGAAAACCACCAAGATACATCATAATCAAAAACTTTCCAAAATCAAAGACTAGGAAAGAATCCTGAGAGCTGCTAGGGAAAAACTACAATTTACCTACAAAGAAGAACCAATAAAATTAGGCTCTGATTTCTCAGCAGAAACCATGTAGGTAAGAAGGCAATGGGGAGGCAGATACAAAATTCTGAAGGAAAAAAAGTTGCCAAACAAGAATCATATACCCAGTAAAACTATCCCTCAAATAAAAAGACAAAATTAGAACATTTCCAGATAAACAGAACCTAAAGGAATTTGCAGTAACGACCAACTTTACAAAAAATATTAAAAGGAGTTCTTTGGACTTAGAACCAACAACAAAGCCAACAACCTGGACTGACAACCACCACCCAGAATACAATCCAGATATGTTGTTGTTGTTGTTAGGTGCCATTGAGTCAGTACCAACTCATAGTGACCCTATGCACAACAGAACAAAACATTGCCCAATTGTGGGCCAACCTCACTATTGTTGCCATGCTGGAGCCCATTGATGCTGCCACTTTGCCAATCCATCTCACTGGGGGTAGTCCTCTTTTTCTCTGACCCTCCACCTTACCAAACATGATATCCTTCTCCAGCGACTGGTTCCTCCTGACAATATGCCCGAAGTATGAAAGACAAAGTTTGATCATCCTGGCCTCCAAGGAGCACTCTGGCTGCACTTTTTCCAACACAGGTCTGTTGGTTCTTTTGCAGCCAATGGCACTTTCAATATTCTCCTCCAACACCATAACTCAAAAGCATCAATTCTTCTACTGTCTTCCTTATTCACCGTCCAGCTTTCACATGCATATGAGGTTATTGAAAATACCATGGCTTGGGTCAGTCAGGTGCACCTTAGTCTTCAAGCTGACATCTTTGTTCTTCAACACTTTAAAAAGGTCTTGTGCAGCAGATTTGCCTAAAGCAATATTTCATTTGATTTCTTGATTGCTGCTTACATGAGTATTGATAGTTGATCCAAGAAGAATGAAGTCCTTGACAACTTCAATCATTTCTCTGTTGATAAGAATGTTATTTATTGGTCCAGTGGTGAGTATTTTTGTTTTCTTGACATTGAGATGCAATCCATACCGAAGTCTGTGGTCTTTGATCTTCATCAGTAAATATTTTAAGTCTTCTTCACTTTCAGCAATCCAGATATAGAAGTATCCAAAGTAAAACAAAATTATAAGAATGAAAATAGGGAACCAGAGATATCAATTTATAATGAGGACAAATACAAAGCAAAAAGAGGGGAAAGTATAGTTACAGAACTTCCAAATGGTAGGAAGTCAAGTAGATTTCAAGAAAAAACAAACTATTTTAAACTGGAGAGGAAAACCATAAATTACAAGGTAACCACAAAGAAAATTAATACTCTTCACATCAAATCAAGATAAGGTAAAACTATAAAGATTTAATTAAAAAAAAACAATAATGAAGAAATTTACAAGAAAATACACAAACAAAATGAATTCAGCAGAAAATTATGTGAACAAAGAAACCAGCAACACCACAAAAAAAACCACACAGCAGAATGACTGCAACTAATTTATACCTGTTAATAATTACACTGAACAACAATAAATTAAATGCACCAGTTAAGAGACAGAGAGTAGTAGAATGGATAACAAAACAGAATTTTTTAATATGTTGTCTACAAGAAACACACCTTACACACAAAGACAAAAATAGACTAAAAATTAGAGGATGGGAAATTGCTAACAGTAATTAAAAACAAGCAGGAGTGGTAAAACTAAATTATGATAAAATAAACTTTGAGACAAAACCCAGTATAAGAGATGAAGAAGGACATTATCTCATGATGCAAGGGTCAATTGAGCAAGATGACATAACCATAATAAATATCTATGCTCCCAATGAAAGAACCTCAAAATACATAAATCATGCTTTTATAGAATTGAAGAAATTGGTAACTATAACAATAGTAGGAGATTTTAATACACCACTTTCAAAAAAAGACAGGACAACCAGAAAGAAACTCAACAAAGTCACAGAGGAAGTAAACAACACAAACAATCAATTTGACCTCATAGATTTATACAGAGCACTCAACCCAAAAACAGCACAATGCACATCTTTTCCAGAGCATATACAACATTCTCCAGAATAGACCATATGTTAGACAGCAAAACAAGTTTCAATAAATTTAAAAACATCAAAATACTACAAACCATCTTCTCAGATCACAATGCTATAAAATTAGAAATCAACAATAGGAAGATCAAAATCAAATATATGGAAACTGAATTGCACTCAGCTTAAAAGCTACTGAATATTAGAACATTTTTTAAATTCTTGAAGCAAATGAAAATGAAGACAGAACATACCAAAACCTTTGGGACACTGCAAAGGTAGTACTGAGAGGGCATTTTATAACAATAAATACACACATCCAAAAAGAAGAAAGAACCAAAATGAACTTGTTAACACAACATTTACAACAACTACAAAAGTAAGCCTACAGTCACTAGAATAAAAGAAATAATAAAGATTATTGCTGTTGTTAGATGCTGTTGAGTGATCCTATGTACAACAGAACAAAACACCACCCAGTCCTGCACCAGCCTCACAATTGCTGCTACACTTGAGCCTACTGGTGCTGCCATGGTGCCAATTCATCTCACTGAGGATCTCCTCTTTTTCGCTGTCCCTCCACTTTACCAAGCATAATGTCTTTCTCCAAGGATTGGTTCCTTCTGACAATGTGTCTGAAGTATGAAAGGTAAAGTCTGGCCATCTGGGCTTCTAAAGAACGTTCTGATTGTACCTCTTACAACACAAATTTATTTGTTTCTCTTACAGTCCATGATACCTTTAATTTTCTTCTCCAACACCATAACTCAAATGTATCAATCCTTCTATGCTCTTCCTTATACATTATCTAACTTTCACATGTATATGAGATTATTGGAAATACCATGGTTTGGGTCAGAAGCACTTTAGTCATCAAACTGAAAGTTTTGCTCTTGAACACTTTAAAGAGGTCTTATGTAGCAGATTTGTCTAATGCAATGTCGTTTGATTTCTTTTCTTTTTTTTTTTTAATGTTTTATTGTGAATTATGTGACCATTTACATGGGAGAACATTAGTTTTACATTCATCTTATCGTCGTATGTTGTTTCATTGCCATGGTTACAATCACCTCCACACATCACCAATCAACGAAAGGGTGCATCGTATAAGCCTGCTTCCCCCTGCCCCCTGCCTCCCTCCTCCCTCCCCTGCCTCATTCATCAGCACACAGCCCCTCTTCCTCCCTGGGTCCTGAGTCCCCAGCTGCTCCATCTCTCCATGCCATCATCTCTGCCTCCATTTCTGGGATTGCTGCCTCTCTGGGTAGGGTTCTGCTCTCTGCTCTTCTCCCTTCATGGTTCCAGGGACCTCCGCTCCCTGACTGCAAAGTTAATCACTCCCCTCCTTGCCACAAAATGCCCACTTTTACATTTACAACCTTCACAATCAGTCCTGGTAGCAATTATTCACCCTTGCATCACTAGAGACCTATCCACATTTCCTTTAATCAGTCCCACCTAGACAGATTGGATACTACTCAGTGGTGATTCTACCTTGCTCCACGCTCTCTGGATCTAGGTTTCCTCTTGAAAGATTGTAAGCCAGTCACTTCTTGCCTTTGTAGCCCCCTCCCCCCCATTTTGGATAGTCAATGTCCAAGTTGCCCATTGTTTGATTTCTTGACAGCTGCTTCTATGAGTGTTGATGGTGGATCCAAGCAAAATGAAGTCTTTGACAACTTCAGTCTTTTCTCCATTTATCATGTTGTTATTTATTGCTCCAGTGGTAAGGATTTTCATTTTCTTTACATTAATGTGCAACACATCATCAAATCAAGGTCCCAAAAGCTGTGCTCCATTCGCATCATCATAGTCAACTCTACTCAAAGGAGGCAGCTATTTCCCAGTCATATTTTGAGTGCCTTCCAACCTGAGGGGCTCATCTCCCAGCACTTTATCTGACAGTATTCTGGTGCTCGTCATCATTTTTCAACATTCAATATTCTGGTGCTATATGACAGTGTTTCACTGATATTCATAAGGTTTTCAGTGGCTAAACATTCTCTGTAGGATCAGCTCTGGACTGAAGTCTTAACCAGAGCTAGAAAGGGAAATTAAAGGCATCCAGATTGGCAAAGAAGTAAAACTCTATTTCCAGATGATATGGTCCTATACATAGAAAATACCAAAGGCTCGGCAAGAAAATTATTGGAACTCATTTAAAGGTTCAGCAAAGTGGCCAGATACTAGATCAATATACAAAAATTAATTGGATGGGTCCCCTCAGTGCAAACCCCCTTTCAAGACTAAGACTCAATGGGAATACATGCTGTGATTGGTGACCACGCTCGACACTGATAAGGGGAAGTGAGGGAAAAACAGCAA
>NW_006408535.1:29798721-29804455 GCF_000296735.1 Chrysochloris asiatica | reverse complement strand
CTGGAGGAAGGTAGAATCTCCAGTGAGTAGTATTCAATCTGACTAGGCAGGGCGGATGCAATGAAATGATATACGATAGAATGAATGTAAAACTAATGTTCTCCCATATAAACTATCACATGATTCACAATAAAACATTTAAGAAAATAAAAAAAATTTAATTGGATACCTCTATATTAATAAAGACAGCTTTGAAAAGGAAATTAGGTAAACAATACCATTTACAACAGCCTCTCAAAAGAGGAAACACTTAGGAATAAATCTAACTAGAGAAATAAAAGATCTATACAAAGAAAATTACAAAACACTATTACAAGAAACAAAAAAAGATTTACAAAAATGGAAGAGTATACCATGCTCATGGATAGGAAGACTTAACATTGTGAAAATGTCAGTATAAACCCAAAGCAATCTGTAGGCATATTACAATCCCAATCCAGATTCCAATATCATTTTTTCCCCAACATCATTGTTTAAAGAGATGGAAAAATTGATCACGAAATTTTTATGCAGAGGAAAGTGACCTCAAATAAGCAAAGTACTGCTTATGAAGAAGAGTAAAGTTAGAGGGCTCTCACTCCCTGATCTCAATATTTACTAAATAGTCACAGTGGTCAACACAGCCTGGTACGGGTAAAATGAAAGATACATCAATCAGTGGAACAGAATTGAGAACCCAGAAGTAAATCCATCTGCATACAGTCAGCTGATCTTTGACAAAGGGCCAAAACACATTAAATGGGGAAGAGATAGTCTCTTCAACAAATGGTACTGGCAAAACTGGAAATCAATTTTCAGAAGAATGAAACAAGACCCATATCTCACACCATATACAAAAGTAACTCAACATGAATTAAAAACCTAAATGTAAAACCTAGAACTATAAAGATCATCAATGAAAAAATAGGGACAAACTTAGGGGCCCTAATACATGTTAGATACATACACTATCTAACAACAAAAACACAAAAACAGTTGTTGTTGCTGTTATGTACCATCGAATTGATTCCTACTCATAGCAACCCTATGTAGGGTTTCTGAGGAGGGACTAGTGGTTCAAACTGGCCTTGCAGTCCAGTGCTTTATCCTATAGCACCACACCACAGTAGAAGATAAAATATGTGACTGGGATCTCCTAAAAGTCAGAAACTTATATGCATCAAAAGATTTCACCAAAAAGTAAAAAGGGAGACAAACAGACTAGGAAAACTTTTTTTGCAAATGATCCATCAAACAAGGGACTGTTGCTGTTGTTTAGTGCCGTCAAGTTGGTTCTGACTCACAGCATCCCTGCATAGGGTTTCTGAGGAACAAGTGGTGGGTTTGAACTGCCAACCTTGAGGTTCACAGTCCACTACTAATCCTACAGTGCCACAATAACTAAAATTTATAGAAAACTACAGCATCTCTATAAGAAAAAGGCAAACAATCCAATTTAAAAATGGGCAGACACTTCACAAAGGAGGATATTCAGGCAACCAACAAACATATGAAGAAATGTCCATGATCATTAGACATTGTTGTTGTTGACTGCCATTGAGTCAGTTCTAACTCATAGCAACTCTGTATAGGGTTTCCAAGGAGTGGCTGGTGAGTTTGAACCACTGACCTTCTGATTCAAACCGACCTTGCAGTCCAGTCAAACCAAAACAAATATGAGATTTCATCTCACACCAGCATTAATAGCAAAGTTCAAAAGGAAACAGCAAATATTGGCAAGAGTGTGGAAAGATTGAGACCCTCCTTCATTTCTGGTGGGACTCTACCACTGTGATTCTACCACTGTGGAAAATGGCATGGCATTCCTTCAGGTAGTTGGAAATAGAAATAACTTATGACCCAGCAATCCTTTTACTAGGTATATATCCACAAGAAATATAAGCCAGTACACAAGTAGATATATGCACACCCATGTTCATCACAGCACTATTCACAATAGCAAAAATATGGGGACATCATAAGTACCCATCAATGGAAGAATGGATAGACAAGCTCTGGTACATACACACAATGAAATATTATGCACCATTAAAGAATAACGATGAATCTATGAAACATCTCATAACGTGGATGAACCTGGAGGACACTGTTGCATGAAATTAGTCAATCACAAAAGGACAAATATTGTTTGAGACCATTATTGTAAAAGCTCAAGAAAATGTTTACATGCTATAAGAAACATTCTTTGATTGTTACCAGGGGTGGGAGGGAAGGGAGACTAATTCATTGGCTCATTAATTTGGGTGATAGGGAAGATAATATACAAGAAGAGGAAGGTTGGAAGAAGGATAAAGACAGGTGAAGACACCTTGAAACAACAGTGTTCTATGGGTAGATACATAGACAGAGACACAGGCTGAATGGGTTTGGGAGGAAAAGCGGCAGCATACCCACAAATCTATAAGGGTTTGAAAGAAGATATTTTTACATGGGCATTTACCTTTGCTGCAAATACAACTATGAATCTGGTGGACCATACAGCAGTCAAAATTATATAACTTCTTAGGTATTATTATCAAACATCTTAAGGCAATGAGTCGGAGACTGGGGTTCAGGACCATGGTCTCAGGGTACTCCATGGTCAATTGACATAACAATCCACAAAGATAATGTTCTACATGCTACTTAGGTGAGTACAGTCTGGGAATTTAAAAGCTCATGAGCAGCCATCTAAGGTGCAACTATTGGTCTATCCATGTGTGGGAGAAAGAAGAGTGATGAGAACTGAAGATGCTTGGAAACAATTAGTCCAACGGACTAATGGAACTTGCGAACATAAGTATCCACAACTCTGAGACCAGAAGAACTAGATGGTGACCAGCTACCGCTACCAACTGCCCTGAAAGAGATCATATTAGAAGGTCCTGGATAGAGTGGGAGCAAAATGTGGAATAAAACTCAAAATCATTTTTAAAAAACAAGACTTACTAATCAGAAAGAGACTGGCGGGCCTTCAAGACTATGGCCCTCGACCACCCTCTAGGACTAGAAAGAAATTCAACCTCATGGTCCAATTTCAGCCAAGTAAATAAGTCTATAGTGGGTACAACAAAACTATTAAGGTATGCTTACCATGGAATGGTAAATCAAAATCAAAAGGACATTTACCTAAGGACAAAGAAGGGATAGGAAGGTGGGTGGAAAGCAAACAGGAGTCAATGGGAGGAAGCAGGATAACTGTTGTTGCATGGAGGGGATTACAATTATTGAGATGAAATGAAATCTTATTTGTTGAATGTAAAACTGATTATTTTTTCTGTAAATCTTAACCAAATTAACAATTATTGTTGTTGTTAAGTGCCGTTGAGTCGCTTCCCACTGACAGCAACCCGGTATAGGGTTTCCAAGATTTTTAAATCTTCACAGGAGCAGAAAGCCTCATCTTTCTCTGGTGCAGTAGCTGACAGACTTGAAGCTCAGACCTTATTGTTCTCAGACCAGTGCTTATCTTATGGAGCCTTATCTTATCTTATCTTAAATTAAATCAAGAGCTAAACTCTGAAGTTTGTTTGGAGGCATCAAATGATTTTAGGTTAGAAATGTTATGATATGTTTTGTGTCTTTAAAAAAATCACTACAGCAAAATATGGAAACCAAAAGTGAGAAAGATATTAAGATCCAGATAGATCAAAAACTTTACTCCATTCACAGCATCATGGTAAACTCCACTTTGAGGAGGCAGCACTTCCCCAGTTATATTTTGAGTGCCTTCCAACCTGAGGGGCTTATCTTCTGGCACTATATCTGATAATGTTCCACTGCTGCTCATAAGGCTTTCCGTGGCTAAACATTCAGAAGTAGTCTGCCTTGCCTTCCTCCTAGTCTGTCTTATTCTGGAAGTATCATTGAAACCTCTCCACCATGGGTGAACGTGCTGGTATTTCAAATACCGATGGCATAGCTTCCAGCATCATAGCAATGCACAAACCACCATAGTATGGTGAACAGACAGACAAATGGATGACTCCACTAGAACAGCTAAAATTAAAGATTGATAATAAAATGTTGCTGAAGGTGTGAAGCAACTGGAAGTCTCATAGAGTGCCAGTGGGAATATAAAAGTTTAGAAAACTTTTTAGCAAGTTCCTTTAAAGACACATGAGATACAACTTCACACTTCTAATTATTTTTCTTTTAAATAAGAAATAGCAAATGTTGGTGAGGCTATGAAGAAAAGTTGGTGAGGATGTGAAAACCTCATGCATTTCTGGTGGGAATGTAAAATGATGTAGCCACTGTGGAAAACTGTCTCATGATTCCCAAAGTAGTTAAACATAGAATTACCGAGTTGTCCAGCTCCTGGGTATACGCCCAAAATAATTAAAAGCAGAAATGTAAATAACATTTATACACCAATGTTTACTGCAGAATTATCCACAACAGTCAAAAAGTGAAAACAACACAAGTATCCACCAACAAATGAATGGATAAAATAATTATGGTGTGTACATATATAAAAATATTATTCAACCATAAAAAAGTATAGAAGACAGTGTTCTACATTCTACTTTGGCAAGAGAGGTCTTAAAAGTTTGCGTGCGGCTATCTAAGCTGCAGCTATTGGTCTCTTAAGGAGCTCTGGTAGCGTAGTGGTTACGAATTGGGCTGCGAACCACAAGGTCAGCAGTTCGAAACTACCAGCTGTTCCACGGGAGAAAGATGAGGCTTTCTGCTCCCGTAAAAATTTGCAGCCTTGGCAACCTAAGACAGAGCCATTGCCATGCTGCAATGAGTTTCAATGACAGGTAAGACGGAGGAATTCGCACTGACCGCCTAAGATAGGCAGTGTCCCCTAAACAAATAATAAGGGGGAAATGGATGTAGATCGTGCAGACCCAGCCAGGAGTTCAAGGCTCTGTGGGCCCAAGTGTTGCAGACCGTCCAAACCATAGACTCTGAGGATCAGACTTTAGCCACCTAGCAGACATAGCAAACTGTCCCTCATCTGATTATTTAGTTATGCTTGTTAGTAATTGCATGCATGAGCCCTGGATATCCACAGATAAATGTAAAAACCTTCCCTAAAAGCCAAGACTGTAAATTCCAAAAAGGCAAAGTTTTCCCCCACCCCACTCCCACACAAAAAAAGGAGAAAAGCCAAAGAGGATAGAGAGAAACACTGTTGACTGATGATGTATGGAGGGGATTGTAATCATTGTAATGAAACAAGTCATATGAATGGTTGAATGTGAAACTGATGATGTGCCCTGTAAATGTTCACTCAATCCACAACAACAACAAAAAAATTTGCAACCTTGGAAACCCTGCACAGGGTCACTATGAGTCAGAACCAACTCCACGGTACCTAACAACAACAACGACAATTGGTCTCTTACCACCTGGAAAAGAGTGAAGAAAATCAAAGGCTCAAGAAAATAATTAGTCCTAAGGACTAATGGACCACACAAACCACAGTCTCCACTAGTCTGAGACCAGAAGAGCTAGATGGTGTCTGGCTACCACTACCAACGGTTCTGATCAAGATCACATAGTAGAACCTGGGAAGCCTGGCAGAAAAATTAAAAATAAAATTCAAAATCATAAAAAGACCCAATTTATTGGTGTGATAGAGACTGATGAAACTCCCAAGACTATGGCCTTTAGACACCTTCCAAATCTAGAACTGAACCCACTCCTAGAGATTGTCTTTCAGCCAAACAATAAAGAAGCCTATAAAGTGAATAATAAAACACCTGAGAGAAACATACACCTCAAAACTGTAAACCAGAAGAGA
>NW_006408535.1:29792219-29798226 GCF_000296735.1 Chrysochloris asiatica | reverse complement strand
TTACACTCACTAGGACAGCTAGTCTCAGAAAAACAGAAAACAACAAGTGTCAGTGAGGATATGGAGAAATTAAAATCTTCATCCATTGTTGGTGGGAATATAAAATAGTATAGCTGCTGTGGAAAGTTTGGCAGTTCCTCAAAAAGTTAAACATAAAATTATCATGTAAATGAGCAATTTCACTGCTAAGTATATAACAAAATCAAGTGAAAGCAGGATTCACATAGATACTTGTATACCGATGTTCACTGTAGTATTATTTAAAATAGCCAGGAGATAGGAATAACACAACTGTCCATCAACAGTTACACAGATAAATAAAATGTAATGTATCCATATATCTTAGTTATCCAGTGCTGTTATAATAGAAATACCACAAGTGGATTGCTTTAACAAACGGAATTTTATGTTTTCGTAGTTTAGGAGGCTAGATGTCCAAATTCAGCATGCCAACTTTAGAGAAAAGCTTTCTCTCTTTGTCAACTCTGGAGAAAGGTTCTATCTCCTTTCGGCATCTGTAAGCCTGGCATTCCTTGAAGATTTCCATCAATCTTCCCCTGGATCTAGCAGCTTCGCTGTGCAGGGACCCCAAGTCAAAAGGACACACTCCACTCCCAGCTCTTCTTCCTTGGTGGCAGTAGGTCCCTGTCTTCTCTGCTCACTTCTCTCTCCTTTTATCTCTTTGTAGACCACATCTCAAGTAAACTCCCCTTACATCAGCTTAGGGCTGTAATGGGATTCAGAGGGTTGTATCCCATCTTTAATCCTCTTACTGGGTGATCACATCAGATCACATTATGGGGAACCATCACATAACTGACAAACCACTGAGAATCATGGTCTATCCAAGCAGACACAGATTTTGGGGGAACATATAGACTATTATTCAGTCATAAAGAGACAGTAAGTCCAGTGTCCTTATTAAGAAGAGGAAAGGACACAGAGAGATACATAAAGGGTGCAATGTCACTATATCCACAAGTTCTTAGTTTAAGACCACTTGGAACAAAGCACAAACCAGACACTTTTAATGGCATGATAAACATGTGCTTATTACTCACAGAATAAACACAACAGTGATGACTAGAACAGCACACATCAGCGTCCCTGAAGTTAAGTTCCCATCCATAAGGTTAGATCACATTCAAGCATATCCCAGCTCATGTCTTGGGAAGGAAACCCTATTTAGCACAAAGACGTGTCTATATACAGAGAGCAGATAGGGGAAGGGGCAATGAAAGAGGGCAGTAAAAGATAACAGAAGGTAATAAAAGTGGAGGATTGCTAGTAGGCAATGGACATACTTTATGGCCCGTATTCAAGCTATTCTAGATCTACTGACACCAGAGAACAACTTCTCCTCCTTTACCCCACTAAGATAGAATAACAGATTTCTGGGTTTCTTCAGAGGGCAACCATCTCCACCTAAAGCATATGTTTTGCTTTATGTCCAGTAGTAGTCATTACAGGAGCCCTGCCAATGTGGGTTACACAGTGAACTGCTAACCACAAGACCAACAGTTCAAAAATCTATCAGTTGCTTCATGGGAGAAAAAGGAGGCTTTCTGCTCCCCAAAAAATTAAAGCCTCAGAAACTCCATACAGGGTCACTATGAGTCAGAATCTACTCTACAGCACACTGCCACCATTACCACACCACCACAGTACGTATTGTGCCCATTAATAGCTAAGGAAACAGTGAGGGGGCAATTCTAATATAACACACCTGTGCATCCAGCAGAGCTGTGGAGGAAA
The DNA here is from genome assembly GCF_000296735.1 of Chrysochloris asiatica. Lineage (NCBI taxonomy): Eukaryota > Metazoa > Chordata > Mammalia > Afrosoricida > Chrysochloridae > Chrysochloris > Chrysochloris asiatica. The sequence continues at coordinate 29,796,471 of NW_006408535.1, read as the reverse complement.
AGGTTGGGTGAAGATGGAGGCAAAGATTGGAGAGATGTAGCTATACGCTAAATTTTCATCCATTGTTGAAGGATTGCCAGAACCCCTCTCCCCACAAAAGCTAGGAAGAGGCAAGGAAGGATTCTCCTCTAGAGCCTTAAGAAAGAACATGGCCTTGTCAGTACCTGGATTTCAGACTTCTAGCCTCCAAAACTGTAAGAGGTTAAATTTCTGTTGTTTTCAGATACTCACTTTGTGGTAATTTGTTACAGCAGCCTAGGAAACTAATAAATAGCTTTTGCTTTATAGAATATTCAGGTCAAAGCAGTCACTCTGAGAAGCAGACCCTTTTACTATGGTATCAGTTAGGGTCAGTGGACAGAGGGAAGGTCCAGGCACAAGGAAATACAATTCTGTCCATAAGCATTTGTCTGAACTATAGCTACTAATCCTAATTCTCATGACCTACTCCAGCCTCCGAACTGATTTCATCTACAAACAGACCCTCAAGCTGCTGAACAGGGACTCAACATCTCCTGTTTGGTTGTCTTTGACTCTGGGCTGGGATTCAACCTGACTCCACTTTTCCTGATCGTGTTCGACCCAGTGCCCCACCTATTCCTGTGAACTAATTTGACCTCCTCATCATCCTGTAAGGGAAAACTACTCATATTAATCTTGTCTTGCTTTATGGAGTCCTGGTGTGGCACTGTAGGATAAGCACTGGACCTCAAGGTTTGAACTGTAAGATCAGCAGTTCAAACTCACCAGTCAGTGACTCCTTGGAAACCCTATACAACGGGGTGACTATGGGTCAGAACAGACTGAAAAGCACTTAACAATCACAGCAACATGGTCCAAGCAAAATTAGTTTCTCTATCTTTGACTTAAAGTATTCTAAATTCTCTACTCCAGAATTACGCACAGTGAATCTGGATGTGACAGCCATCAAACCTTTGAAGACAGCTGCCAGACTCTTCCATCACCCCTTCAAGTCTACCTCCACCACCATTCTGTAATTATTCCTCACAGGACATGTTTCCCAGGCTTCTCTCTGGTCTGATTGCCCTCACTTTGGAAAAGTCACTCAGTAAGAGCAGAGAGAAGGAAGCATGGGTCCTTAAGAAAGAGCCAGCCTAAGTGGGCTGCAATATTTCAAATCATGGAAGGTCACATGGAGATTCTGGAATGTGGCACAATAAGGGATAAGAGAGATAGAAAGTTGTGCACCACCCTCCAGGAAGAACTTTGCCTATGTGCTATTTTGCTAAAGTCCTCAGCAATGGCTCTTTTAGCTCTGAATATCACCTTGCTAATGCTGTGGACTGCCACTGCCTGAGATGGTAAAAGAGTCCTGGGAGGTCAAGTTCTGCAATTTCCTGTCTGGGAGGCCAAGAAGGGCAGGGAATCACCCAAAGATAGGAAGGGCCACTGAGGGGTACAGTTGGAGAGGAGAAATAACCCGGGCTTGGTGAAGAGTGCTCCTGGGCAGGCCTGTGAGACAAACAAGCAGGGAAGAATTTAGAATTCATTCAGACCCTTTGGGAGGTAACAGTGCATCTAGAGTTCAGCAGAAGTGACAGCAGTGACTGCTTTACCAAACTGACCCTGGGAAAGACTTGGGCTGTGGTTCTGACCACCAGCCTCTTTTGGGTCCTGTTGTTTTCTCCGTTTCTTTCTGGGTTGTGCTTGTGTGAGCTACACAAAACACTTCCAATTGTCCTTTCCTCCTGTGTTAACCATAGTCAGTGTCTGGGTTTGCAACCAGGAATCCTGGCTCATTCAGCTTGTTCATCGATCTGACCATCAAGCAGTGCATTCTACTAGCTGTTATAATGCTGTTCTTTAAGCACTTTCTAATCTGCACCTAAATTCATAAAAGAGGAACAGAAGAGGAAGGTAAGAGGGGGCTTTTTGTAGGGAGACTCATAAATCTAAAAGTTTAACAGTCTTGGCTCAATTCTGAGACAATGAACTAATCTTAGATATATACCTAGGAAGTGCATTTTGAATTTTAAATTCCGGCTAGAGCCCCATAGTGAAGCCCCCAGAATTGCCACCCACCCATAGTAACTTCTACCCTCACCTTATTCCAGACTAGGAGCAGAACACAACACTCTGTATTCCCCTCAAAGGAAACCTAGTCTATGGGACATTGATAAGAAATGAACGTAGACTGAGGGTCCACAAGAGAGACAGAGGGAGGGTTTAGATCACCCACAGGACTACAGAGCAGAAAGGGAATCCCCTTTGACTTGGTTCTCATCTGCAGTCTCCTTAATGCCCTGTCCACATTTCCCATTTCTCCACTTCAGACCCACTAGTTCCAACAGATTCTACCTCCTATATTCCTTTCTACCTATCCCACTACCACCAGCATTTTACTTAAAAAATTTTTTTTTAATTTTTAAATCTTATTCTCTATTTCTCCAATCGTAAATTCACATACCCTGATCAACAAAGGACCTCCTTAGGATAGTACCTGTTTACGGAGCAATAAGGCACTATAATAATACATTTCCTACTCATTTTATTATTGTACCCGGGGACAGATGAAATGAAAAATATGCGAGAATTTTCACTACAGATTGTAAATATGCACAAGTAAGCCCATGCTTACCTTGCTTATTGGGTAATCCAACACTGAATATTGCAGATTTCTAGTCTCACTCTGTACCCGACGCACTTCCTTATCAGCTAGGGCCTTTGCACATATTCTTCCTGCAGGAGAAGTATGTTTTACCCAGCTCCAAGTCCTGGTGCGGCACTGGAGGGTTAACACTGGACCACAAGGTTGATTTGAACTACAAGGTGGCAGTTCAAACCCACCAGCTGCTCCTCGGAAACCTACAGGGTCACTATGAGTAAGAACTGACTCAACAGCACTTAACAACAACAATATCTACCTTATCAAGGAGCATGTGTATGGATTACGCGTTGGGCTGCTAACAGCAAAGTCAGCAGTCTGAGTTCATCAGTTACTCCACAGGAGAAAGCTGAGGCTCTCTGCTCCTGTAAAGATTTATAGCCTCAGAAACCCTATTCAGGGTCACTAGGAGTCAGATCCAATTCCATGGCACACCACCACCACAGTAGTAATTAAGTCCATTAGCAGCTAAGGAAACCATGAGAGGAGCAATTACAATACAGCACACTGTGCTCAGTGGGTTATGCCAACTACCAGTTGCCCTCGAGTTGGTTCTGGCATCATGTAAATAAAATCTCATCTGTTCAGTCATTACTTGTCCCACATTTTTCATGTAATCATTATGGAAAACAATTCTCAACCTATAGAGCTGAATAAAATTCATAACCAAGATTTTAAATATTTTTAAAATATTTTCTAGTTTTCTATTAACCCTTCCTAAGGAGTCCTGATGCAGGATAAGCACTGGACTGATAAACCTAAAGGTCAGTGCTTCAAACCTACCAGCCACTCCTCCAAAACCCTCTACAGGGTCTGTAGGGTCACTGTGAGTCAGAACAGACGTGAAGGTATTTAACAACAACAATGCTACTTATCACTGACTCAACAGCAATTAACAACAACAATCCCACTTCAGAATAAAGGTCTGACAATCTACTTCTAAAAACCCCATAGAACACAGATCCACTTCTCAAGAATAATTGAAGGATGCTTATTACTAACTTTAATATAGAAATGGATTGCATTTTATTAAATTTACAACAATGTTTCTGCTCCCATAAAGACTTACAGCCTCAGAAACCCTAAGTAGGGTCGCCATGAATTGGGACTGACTCCATGGCATATATAACCACCACTACAACAACAGCAACAACAACAACAACAAGTTAATGTTGAGAAGGACTTCTGGTGTAGCATTATAGGATAAGCACTGGAATGTGAACCTCAAGGTCAGCGGTTCAAACCCACCAGCTGCTCCTTGGAAACCCTGTATAGGTCACTGTGAGTTAGAATCAACAGGACAGCACTTAACAACAACAACCCCATTTTGATATTCAAATAACTTGGAGGAGGAAGTAAAAGACAGTGAGTTAATGCTACCAGGGAGAGGGAAATGGGAGAGATAGTTTCTGTTCAGTGCCTCTCATATGTTAAACATTCATTCACTTATTCATTCATTCAACAAAACTTTATATTGCCCACAACAACTACAGAATGATGTACATGGCAGCATCAACCTGAACTTAGTCGACAAATGGAAGAGTCAAGAACAGAATAAAATTATAAGAACAGAGGATCTGGGAGTTCAGTCTATGATCAAAACAATTACAATGTGAAAAATGGTAA
>NW_006408535.1:29788559-29790499 GCF_000296735.1 Chrysochloris asiatica | reverse complement strand
AGGGTTTCTGAGGCTGTAAATCTTTATGGGAGCAGAAAGCCTCATCTTTCTCCCGCGGAACAGCTGGCAGGTTCGAACTGCTGACCTTGCAGTTCACGGCCTGATTCATAACCACTATGGTACCAGAGCTCCAACAGAAATCCTGGTGTGGTGCTTGCTGTAGGACAAGCACTGGACTGCTAACCACAAAGTCGGCAGTTCAAACCCATCAGCCACACCTCAGAAACCCTATGAGTCAGAACCGACTTGACAGCACTTAACAACAACAACAACAAAAAGAAAGGAAGAATGACAATCCTGGCTGTGGGAACAGCTTTGGCAAAGGCCAGTGGTTGAAATAAGCTTGAATTGAGATAGTTTATAATTAGACCATTGCTCTAATCATTGTTAGGAACTACTGAAAGGGGCCAATTACCTCATGCCAATGTGTAACTTCTTTGTTTTATGCAAACCAGTCAGCCCCAGTCTAAAAGTGATAAGAGATTAGCAGCTTAGTGCCCCTATTCAAGTGGAAATGATTAGCTCCTTCAGGTTGGAAAAGAGAACCTCCATTGGTTATGAATCCGGCTGCTAACCTCAAGGTCAGCAGTTCAAAACTACCAGCTGTTCCACAGGAGAAAGATGAGGCTTTCTGCTCCTGTAAAGATTTGCAGCCTCAGAAACCCTGTGAGGAGTCAATATGAGTTGGAACCGACTCCACAGTACTTAACAACAACAACCACAGGGCTTTAATGTTCATATCAGCCTGCCCTGGACACACACAGTCAGTAAATCATGTGACTTTCTTTCCCTTTTTCAGCATGGTAGAGGAAGCAAGAGCTCCATGTGCAAAAAGACCTAAGAATTAAACCAAGGTCCTGTTGTCCCTATTCAAGCAGTGGATGAAGACAGATGCCACCACCAATCACAAAGGCAGAGAATATAGGAGATGTCTGAGAGATACACTGCTGAGGCAAGAGAGAAGAGAAATTGCACCAAGAATCACACTAAACAGAAAGATAAATTACCAATAAATGTGTCTACAAACTAAAATACTAGGACAACAGATAAAGAAAACCAAGAGATGCACAGAAATATATCAACCATTTTGAAATTCAATTTAAATCAACCAAGGTTGTTAAGTTTGGGCAGTTTAATAAATAAATATATGAGGATAAGTCAAAAGTATTGCCACGAGGGTTCCAGTTCATATATGCTTGGATTTATCCCAACAAAATTTGTTTTAAAATATCTCTGTGATCAGTGGATAGCTATAGACAAGTTCTCTCAGTAACAAGTCATAGTCTCAGTGGTGGTGGTTATGTGCCGTGGAGTCGGTTCCGACTTACAGTGACTCTGCATAGGGTTTCTGAGACTGTAAATCTTTACGGGAACAGAAAGGCTCATCTTTCTCCCATGGAACTGCTGATAGTTTCAAACTGCTGACCATAAGGTTAGCAAGTCCAACTCGTAACCACTACACTACCAGAGCTCCTAGAGTGCCTTCAAAAAAGAAGTCTAATCAAAACAGGTACTTCCAAGGAGATGTGCTTTTTTGTTGTTGTTAATCCCATTGAGTCAGATCCAACTCATACTGACCCTGTATAGGGTTTCCAAGGAGTGGCTGGTGGATTTGAATCGCCGACCTGGTGGTTAGCAGTCCAGCGCTTAGACTACAGCATCATATGTGCTGGGCCAGTTAAATTCAAGGGAGAGAGGTCAGCTCAGAAGGTTATAGTGTTTGCTTCTTGGAATTCCAAAGGTATAATCTTTGGAGATTTTCCTTGAAAGGCACAAGATTATCATGAGGGTTTATTAAGAGGAAGTTTTCAGAAAACTGAAAACTGCATCGGTAATAAAAAGCTAGAAAAGTTGTGTTGAGGGATTTTTTTCTCATCACAACAATTTACCTGCTCATTTTGAAAGGGTTGTCCTATGAGAATTTAGTTGGGAAATCTTAC
>NW_006408535.1:29785620-29786851 GCF_000296735.1 Chrysochloris asiatica | reverse complement strand
ATGTCTCTAATTTTTTCTCTGAAGAATTCAGGTTCTTCTGCGCTCTTTGATTTACATACACATTAAAATAGCAGTTTTGTCATCCTCAAGGGATTCAAATTTTGGCAATTTTCAATGTTCTTTGATTTGGGGGAACAGAAAGAAATCTGAAGAGACAAGTTCAGGCCTGTAGAGTAGATAGAGTAAGATTTCCCAACAAAATTCTCATAGAACAGCCCTTCAGTCCTCAAAGAATTAGCAGGTGCATTGTTGTGATGGGAGGAAATTCCTCAGCACAACTTTCCTAACCTTTTTTTTCTCACTAATGAAGTTTTAAATTTTCTGAAAACTTCTTCCTGATAAGCCCTCGTGATCAGCCTGTGTTCTTTGAGAAAATCTATCAAGATTATCCATTTGGGTCACTATAATATTCTAAGTTGACTTCTCTGCCTTGAAGTTAACTATCCCAGAACATCCCCTTGGAAGTCACTGTTTTGATTGGACCTTTTTTTGAAGGCATTCTAACGAGACTAAGGCAAGTGTATTACAGAAATAACTTGTCTGTAACCATCTACTGATCACAGAAACATGTTAAATAAGTTTTATTTGGAATAAACCCATTTATGTATGAAGTTAAACCTTAGTAGCAATATATATTTTTTAACAAAATAACAGAAACCTTAATTTACAAATAATATCAAAATACTGATATTAATTCTATTTTTTTAATGTTTTATTGTGACAAGATCATCAGCTCTACATTCAGCAAACCTTGTTTTTTGTTGTTTTGCTGTTTTTTATAAATGTTTTATTGTGAACTATGTGATAGTTTACATGGGAGAACATTAGCTTTACATTCATCGTATTGTATATTATTTCATTGCCATGGTTACAATCCCTTCCATGCATCATCAACCAACCAAAGGGTATACCCTGCAAGCCTGCCCCCTGGTTGTCAGCACATAGCCCCTCTCCCTCTTTGTGTCTAAAGTCCCCAGCCGCTCTGCCTGTCTACATCATGGTCTCTGCCTCCATCTCTGGCATCACTGTTTCTTTGGGTAGGGTCCTGCGCTCCACTCTACTCCCTTGATGGTCCCAGAGACCTCCACTCTGGGACTGCAAAGTCAATCACTCCCCTCTTTTTGCTACAAAATATCTATCTTTACATTTCCAACCCTCACAGTCAGTCCTGATAACAATTATTGACTATTGTATCACAAGAGACCTATCCCCATCTCTTTTCATCAGCCCC
>NW_006408535.1:29767990-29784818 GCF_000296735.1 Chrysochloris asiatica | reverse complement strand
GGATCTCATGTTCCACTCATGCTTTTCTTTCTTGATGGTCTTTGGATTGTCTGTTCCTGAAATGAAAGATTACCTACTCCCTCCTTTTAATTACTCATCTTCTACAATTACAGTTGTGACCATTGCAATTAATCCTGCTAACAATTATTCACAATTACTCATAAAATTCTATCACCATCATCTCCAATCCCCTTTCACCAGGTCCATCTGGAAAAGAGGGAAACTATTCAGTGGGAATTCTATGTTACCCCCTCATTCTGCAACTAAGCACACTCAAAAAAGCTTGTAAACCACCCACTTCATGCCTTTGTAGCTCCCTCTCCTATTTTTGATAGCTAATGTCTAAATTTTTCATCCCTACCAACCCAGTACACTGACGAAACAAGGTTGTTCCTTGATATGAAGAATCTTTCCATTCCGGTTGGAATTTTGAGTCACTGCATTCATAGGCAAAAGTCTAGTTCATCAATTTGTAGCAATTTGCACTTTTTCTCAATATCAAACATCTTTGTCTTCCTCAGTTCGAGTTCTGGTCAACTAGCCATCCAAGCTAGGTCAAATGGGTTGTTGTTGTTGTTGTTAAGTACCATGGAGTCGGTTCCGACTCATAGTGACCCTGCACAGAGTTTCCGAGGTTGTCAATCTTTATGGGAGCTACAAGTTTGGGAGTTCATGCATACCTCCCTGCATTTCAGTCTCAGCCCTAATCCCTAGGGGCTAGGTGAGTTGTCCATGGGCTCAGGAGTTCACACATCTTCCTAGACTTCAGACCAGCCACCCCTTCCTCTTCTCTCTCTCATCTCAAGGTCAACAGGTGCCAATGGAACATTGCTAAACTCAGCCCATGTCTTCATTGCTACATTTATCCCAGGTGGTCACCAGCAAACATATTATACTGCTCATGGATTCCGTTTGAGTTTGTGTTCTATAAAGGGGATTTTCCCTGATGAGCTGACTTTCTTTCCTAGTAGCAATTTTTTTTAATGTACTTTCATATATCCATGTATATAGTAAATGGGAAAAAGTTATATAAACTTCTTAGATATAACCAAACACATTGAAGAAATGAGTTGCTGGGCCTGGGGACTCAGGACCATAACAGAAAGGCCAGTGGAATGCATCAGTGTCAGTTAGTGTAACATAGTCCATAAAAACAGTGTTCTACATCCTACTTTAGTGAGTAGCTCTGGTAGCGTAGTGGTTACGAATTGGGCTGTGAACCGGAAGGTCAGCAGTTCGAAACTACCAGCTGCTCCGCGGGAGAAAGATGAGGCAATCTGCTCCCGTAAAGATTTACAGCCTCGGAAACCCTATTCAGGGTCGCTATGGGTCGGAAACGACTCGATGGCACTTAACAACAACAACAACAAAAGGGGTCTTTAAAGCTTGCAAGCAGCCATCTTAGGTTCAAGTATTGGTCTCTCCCTGACCACAGCAAAGAAGAGTGAAAAAAACAAAAGACACATGGAGACAATTAATCCGAAGGACTAATGGACCACTTTAACCTCAGCCTCCGTAACCTTGAGACCAGAAAACTAGACAACACCTGGGTACCACTGCCAACTGCTGATTTAGAACGTGAAATATGAAGGATTTTTTGCCTGAAGAAGTCTCTGGCCAGGCAGAGCTTAGTTACATCTTGTGCCTTGGTTTAAGGATTCAGATGCCAATTTTGTCTTGAGTACCTCATGCACCTGTGCTGGCCAAACCACCAAAGTCAGAAGCAGAATGCAATTGAATGTAGATTCCACTCTGAAAGGGATCACTACAGAAGGTCCTGGATAGAGTGGGAGAAAAATATAGAACAAAACTCAAAATCATAGAGACATGTAGAACCACCATAGAAGATTATGGCCCTTAGTAACTCCGCAAGCGTAGAGCTGAACTCAAAACCATGGCCCAACTTTCAGCCAAATAATAAACAGCTCTATAAGATGAACTAAAAATCTAGGAGGTAAACCTTCATTCATTAAAGCTTCACTCAATTAACAATAAAATTTTTAAATTAAAAAATATGAAGGCAAAATTAAGACATTTCAGATAAACAGAAATTAAAGGAATGTGTAATGTCCAGAGCAATTTTACAAAAAATGGTACAAGGTGTTCTTTGGGCTAAGAACCAACAACATCAGACAACAACTTGAGATTACCATACATGACAACACCACCCACAACTCAATCCACATATAGAAGTATTTTACATAAAACAAACCTACAAAAATGAAAATAAGGAACCAGAGATATCAATTTATAATTAAGTCAACTGCACAGAGAAAAGAGGGACTAGTGTAGATACAGAACTTCCAAATGACAAGGAAGTAGATTTCAAGATAAAACAGGCTGTTTTAAGTAGAGAAAAAAATTAATAAATTATAGGGTAACTTCACAGAAAATTAATACATCTGCCCTTCAAAATAAAAAAAAGAGGAAAATCAGAATGATTTAGTAAAAATTAACAGAACAAAATGAAAATTAAAAGAAAACCCACAAACAAAATTAACTCAGTGCAGAAAATTATGTGGAACAAAGAAACCAGCAACACCACAAGAAAACACAGAAAAACAACAACAATCAACTCATACCTATTGATAATTACACTGAATGTAAATGAATTAAATGCACCAGTCAAGAGACAGAAAGAGCAGAATGAATAAGAGAACAGGATCCTTTAATATGCTGTCTATTGTTGTTGTTGTTAGGTGCCATCGAGTCGGCACTGACTTACAGTGACCTTATGCACAGCAAAACGAAAAGTCCAATCCTAGGCCAACCTCACTACTGTTGCTACGCTTGAGTCCATCAATGCTGCCACTTAGCCAATCCATTTCATTGGGGGGATCTTCCTTTTTTTCTCTGACCCTCCACCTTACCAAACATGATATCTTTCTCCAGCGACTGGTCCCTCCTGACAATATGTCTGAAGTATGAGAGATGAAGTTTGGCCACCTTGGCCTCCAAGGAACACTCTTGCTTCACTTCTTCCAAAATGGATCTATTGGTTCTTTTGGCAGCCCATGGCACTTTCAATATTCTCACATTTAAAAAAAAAAAAAAAATGGAGACAGCCTAAATGACCATCAACAGAAGAATGGTTAAGCAAACTTTGGTATATACACATAATGGAATGTTATTACACAATGTTGAAGAGTAACAATGAATCTATGAAATACCTCACAACATGTATGAATGTGGAGGACATTATGCTGATTGAAATTAAACTATCACAAAAGGATAAATATTGCACAAGACTAATGGTAAAAAGTTAAGAAAACTTTTTCTTGATAAAAGAAATAATCTGTGATGGTTATGGGGCAGAGAGGCAGAAGAAAAAATTATTCATGGGCTAGAGTGCAGACACATGTTAGCATGGGCAACAGGGCAGGAAATATACAACAAGAGGAGTAGCAGGAGACATAGGGAGGAATGCAATAGTTACAGTGAATAGTGGTAAATACTGTTAACTATTGGTACATGGAGGGATTGTACATTGTAACAAAGCAAAGTATATGGATTGTTGAATGCAAAACTGATGATCCACTCTGAAAACCCTCACTCAATTCACAATAAAAAGTTAAAAAAAAAATAGAAGGAATACACAGAATTACTGTACCAAAAAGAATAGATTGATGTTCAACTATTTCAAGAAGTAGTGTATTAAAGGAAGAAATTCAAACTGCACTGAAGGCATTGAAGAAAAACAAGGCTCCAGGAATTGAAGGAATACCAATTGAAATGTTTCAATTAACTGATGCAGCTCAGGAGGCACTCACTAGTATGTGCCAAGAAACTGGCCAACTGATTGGAAGAGATCCATATTCATGCCCATTCCAAAGAGAGGTGACCCAACAGAATGTAGAAATCATTGAAAAATATCATCAATATCACATGCTAGTAAAATTTTGCTGAAGATAATAAATAATGGTTGCACCAAGGAGTTGCCAGATAGGGAGCTACCAAAAATCAAAGCCAGATTCTGAAAAGTACATAGAACAAGGGCTATCATTGCTGATGTCAGATAGATCTTTGCTAAAAGCAAAGAATATGAAAAAGAGGTTTATTTGTGCTTTATTGACTATGCAAAGGTATCAACTGTGTGGATCATAACAAACTATGCATAACACTGCAAAGAATGGGTATTCCAGAACACTTAACTGTGCTCGTGAGGAACCTGTATATAGCTCAAGAGACAGTCAACCAAACAGAACAAGGATATACTGAATGGTTTTAAATTAGGAAAGGTGTGTGTTGGGATTGTATATTTTCACCATACTTATTCAATCTGTGTACTAAGCAAACAATCTGAGAACATGAATTATATGAAGAATAATGTGGCATCAGAATTGGAGGAAGAGTCATTAACAACCTGGGATTAGCAGATGACACAACCTTGCTTGCTGAAAGTGAAGAGGACATAAGAAGACCATAGAACAATCAATGCATTTGAATTATGGTGATGTCGCAGAACCAGGCAGTGTTTTGTTCCATTGTGCAATGGGTCACTATGAGTTGAAATAGATGCTCTCCAACAGCTTGTGTAACCCAAGAACACTGACAAGTGCAACAAAAACTTCAAATTGTACAGATCTCCTGATTTTAAAATTCTGTTTCAGGTAGTGATCCTAAGGATGTAACTGAAGATATTTACAGACTCAACCACAAGGATATTTGTCTCAACGTTGTCTAAAAATGCAAATATTGGAGTCAACTAAATGCTAACAATAAAGAACTAGTTAAATAAATTTTGGTGTAGCCGGACAATGAGGTGATATATAGCCATTAACAATCATAAGAATATTTAATTGCATGAAAAATGTTCACCACACTCTAAGTGAAAAAAAGCAAGCTGAAATATAGTTGTTGTTGTTGTTGTTAAGTACCATGGAGTCAGTTCTGACTCATAGCGACCCTGTACAGGGTTTCCTAGGCTGTATATCTTTACGGGAGCAGAATGCCTCGTCTTTCTCCCACGGAACAGCTGGTAGTTTCGAACTGCTGACCTTGCGGTTCACAGCCCGACTCGTAACCACTACACTACCAGAGCTCCAGTAGGACAATTATTTTTAATTTAAAAATAAATAAATGTGCATAGAAAAGTCTAGAGATGTCAACATCAAGTTGTTAATGACAATGACTTTAAGACTGATTTTTATCGATTTTCTATGTGTATCTATATTTTAAATTTCCAATAAGAAGCATATTGCTTTCCTAATAAACTAATTTGTATTATCAGTAAGTACACATTTTTCTCACAGGTTTGCTATGAGAATAAAAAGGGACAATGTAACTGAAAAACACTTTCTGTATTATAAAGCACTATTCAAATATTATGATCTATACCTAAGCCTATTTTGTCCTTCCCCATCATTCACAACTGTTAGTGCTCTAGGGAGAAAAAATATTGATGCCTCTAGTAAAGGCTTTGGTCTGCCTCACAGATTCCAGGACTAACTCAGTGCTCTGTCGAAGAGCTTGTTCATAATACAAACATATGACCAGCAATGGGAACCCGCCCATTCCAATGGAATATCCTTATAAGTAACCTCTTAAAAAATGCTTCTTATGTGAAAAACGTGTGGATCATAAGAATGCAGAGATTTTGTCCCAGTTTATTTCCCCATTTACTAGATGCAATTCTTCAAGACACATAACAGGTCTTTGTGAAGAAATAGAAATAAATCACAAAAAGTGGTTGTTGTTGTTGTTAAGTGCCATTGAGTCAATTCCAACCCATAGCAACCCTATATAGGGTTTCCAAGGAGGGTTGGTGAATTTGAATCACCAACCTTCAACCTTCAACAGACTTCGCAGTCCAGGCATTAACCCACAGAGGGCTCAAATAATGGGGTTTACGCTAGTCACATACAAGGATTCTGACTATGTCAAAGACCCTAAAATTGGCAACATCAAATATCAGGAGTAAATTATCTAAGATTATTACCAATAAACATACTTTATAATTTTAAAAAATTAACCCTCAAAAGATTATTCAAAATTGGACTGTTGTTTAATTTTGTTTCTAATAACTTTTTGTTTTGATATCATTTGAAACGTACAAGAAAATTGCAAAAAAATTTACAAAGCTGCCAGATATATCCTTTAACCAGAATCACTGACTGTTTACAGTTTGCCTCATTTGCTGGATCATTCACTCTGCATGTTTACATCCTTGTTTGTAGGAAATGTACATTCAAAGACAAACAAGCCTGTGTTTGCAACTTACTGTTGAACGGTTTATGAAAGAAAACACCTAAAGTACAATTATTCAAAATTTAATATTGATACAATACAATTATCTAAGCCATAGTCCATGTCATTGTTGTGAAGTACTATCCAATGGGTTCAGACTCATAGCGATCCTGTATAGGTTTCGAGGGAGCAGCAGGTAGGTTTAAACTTCAGAACCTGTGGTTAGTAGTCCAGTGCTTGTCCTACAGTACCACACCAACAATCCTTTGCAATTTTTAGTAGTCTAGAAAAGATTTAGCTCATTATATTGGTGTGCCTTTGCAAGTTTCAGAAAAGGATGTATTCATAGTCCATAGTAAAACTTTATCAATTGCTTCGACAATTTTTTTTTTTCCAATTCAGTCTTCAATTCCAGGATTACAAGTTAGATTTAGTTTTCTTTAGTTTGGAATAATTAATCAATCTTTTATGACCTTGAGTTTTCTCCTTTACATGAGGGACCAGCTATTGTACACTATACCTAAATTTGGGTTTGTATTCCACGGAGTCCTGGTGTGGCACTGTGGGTTAATGCACTAAACTGCAAAGTCAGTTTGAACTGCAAGGTTGGTGGTTCAAGCTCACCTGTTGCTCCTTGGAAACCCTCTGTTATGGGTCACTATGGGTCAGAACCGACTCATCGGCACTTAACAACAACAACAATGTTTCCAGATGATTAGACTCGGTTTAAGTGTTTAGGCAGGAATACTACAAAAAAAAATAATGTTTTGTTCTTGTCAATGCATCACATGAAAGGCACATGATACTACATTACCCCACATATTCTTCTCTGGTCTCTCATATTAATTGCCCAACTTACACATGCTTATGTTGTTGTTGCTGTTAGGTGCTGTTGAGTTAGTACCAACTCATAGCAACCTTATGCACAGCAGAATGAAGCAAAGTCCGGTCCTGTGCCACCCTTACAATCATCATTAAGCTTGAATCCATTGTTGCTGCCACTGTGCCAATCCATCTTGTTTCATGCTGACCCTCCATTTCAGCAAGCATGATGTCCTTCTCCAGGGATTGGTCCCTCCTGATAATATGTCTGAAGTATGAGAGATGCAGTCTCACCATCCTGGCTTCCTAGAAGCATTCTGGCTGTACTTCTTCCAACATAGATTTGTTTGTTCTTCTAACAGTCTATGGCACTTTTAATATTCTACTCCAATACCATGACTGAAATTCATCAATTCGTCTAGTCTTCCTTATTCAGTGTACAACATTCACATGCATATGAAGCTATTGAAAATACCATGGCTTGGGTCATGTGCACCTTAGTCCTTAAACTGACATCTTTGTTCTTGAACACTTTGATGAGATTTTATGCAGTAGATTGCCTAATGCAATATGTTGTTTGATTTCTTGGCTGCTGCTTCTATGACTGTTGATGGTGGATCCAAGTAAAATGAAGTCCTTGACAACTTCAAACTTTTCTCCATTTATCATTATGCTATCTATTAATTCAACAATAGTGAGGTTGGCCCAGGATTGGGAAGTGTTTCATTATGCTGTGCATAAGGTCGCTATGAGTCGGTACCGACTCGTTGGCACCTAACAACAACAGCAATATTTATTAGTTCAGTGGTGAGGATTATTAGTTTGTTTTTTACATTGAAGTGTAATCCATACTGAAGGCTGCGGTCTTTGATCTTCATCAGTATTTTAGGTTCTCTTCATTTTCAGCAAGCAAGGTTATATCATCTGCATATTGCAAGCTATTAATGAGTCTTCCTCCAATCCTGATGCCATGTTTTTTGTTTATCTAATCCAGCTTCTCGGATTATTGCTCAGCATACACATTGAATAAGTATGGTGAAAGAATACAACCCTTCCTGATTTTAAGCCATGTAGTGTCTCCTTGTTCTGTTCAAATGACTGCCTCTTGGTCTATGTACAGGTTCTTCATGAGCACAATTAAGTGTTCCAGAATACTCATTTTCCACAGTGTTGTCCATATCTTGTCATTATCCACACAGTCAATAATGCACAGGTAAACATCTTTCTAGTATTCTCCGAAAATACCATGACTTGGGGCAGGTGCACCTTAGTCCTCAAACTGACATCTTTGCTCTTCAAACCTTTAAAGAGGTCTTTTGCAGCAGATTTGCCTAAGGTGATACATCCTTTGATTTCTTGACTACTATTTCCATGAGCACTGATTGTGGATCCAAGCAAAATGAAATATTTGACAACGTCAATCTTTTTTCCTTTTTTCCAGTAACTCATGATGTTATGTATTGATCCCATTGTGAGGATTTTCATTATCTTTACATTAAGGTATAATCCACACTGATATTCATTAGTATTTCAAGTCTCCTTTCCTTCCTGCCGTAAGGTTGCGTTATCTGCATGTCTCAAGCTGTCAATGACTCTTCCTCCAATCTTAGTACCATTTTCTTCTCCATACAATCCAGTTTCTCTGATTATTTGCTCAGCATACAAATTCAATAAGTATGGTGAAAGGATACAACCCTGGCACACACCTTCCCTGATTTTAAACCAATTAGTATTCCCTTGTTCTGTTCTAACTGCTTCTTGATCTATGTATATGTTCTACATGAGCACAATTAAGTGTTCTGGACTTTCCATTCTTTACAATGTTATCCATAGTTTGTTATGATCCACATAGTCTAATGTCTGTGCATAGTCAATAAAGCACAACTAAACATCTTTCTGATAATCTCTGCATTTAACCAAGATCCATCTGACATCAGCAATGATGTCCCTCATTCCATGTCCTCTTTTGAATCCTGCTCAGCTTTCTAGACGTTCCCTATAGATGTTATGGCTGTAACTGTTTTTTAATTATATTCAGCAAAACTTTACTTGCATGTGATACTAATGATACTGTTGATGACTTCAGTATTTCATTGGGTCACCTTTCTTTGGAATGGACACAAATATGAACCTCTTCCAATCAGGTGGCCGCTTAGCTATCTTCCTAATTTCTTGGCACAGACACTAATTTCCTGTACTTCATCATTTGGTTGAAATACTTCAATTTGTATTTTGCCAATTCCTGGAAACTTGTTTTTCATCAATGCCTTCAATGCATCTTCCTTCGATACCATCAACTCTTGATCATATGCTACTTCTTGAAATGGTTGATCATCAAGCAATTCTTTTTGGTACCGTGATTGTGTCTTTATTCTATCTTATTTTGATGCTTCCTGAATCATTCAATATTTTGCCCATAGAATCCTTCAGTACTGTAAGTTGAGGCTTGAATTTTTTTCTTCAGTTCCTTCATCTTGAGAAATGCTGAGTATGTTCTTTTTTGTTTTTCTGATTCCATGGGATTGTGTTGTTGTTAAGTACCGTGGAGTTGGTTCTGACTCATAGTGACCCTGCACAGGGTTTCTGAAGCTATAAATCTTTACAGGAGCAGAAAACCTCGTCTGTCTCCTGCAGAATGGCTGGTAGGACCATGCAAATAGGGTGTATGAAACCATAGCGAGAGGATTGTTCAGTTTTACCAGGCCTAAAAGCAACCATCCCACAGGCAGGGAAGAAAGGCATCACTATCATCAAGAAGAAGGTATGGGAGCAGAGCACTTACTTCCACCCTAGGGTCCCTGCACTGGGAACCTCCTGGACCCAGGAGACAGAGAAAGGGCAATTAACATCAAAGGTAATGAGAGACTGCAAGAATCAGTGGCAGAAAAATAGCAGCAGCAGAGGCAACAGAATCAGGAGACTTGCAAGACAGCACAATGGGCATTCTAGCCCATGCAGCAAGGTAGTTACCCTGGGTGTACCAGCTCACAGGAGTCAGAGAACTGAGCATATTCAAGTCAAGCCTTACTGGAGGAGTAAGGTGATTTCAGGTACTCATTGGTGGACCTAAAAGAGCTTTCTAACACTTACCCAAGCAGGGCAGAGGCCAGGCCAGATCAAGAGGCCCAATGCATCAAGGGCCAGAGAGAAGCCTGCCTGCAGACACAGCTGAAAAGAATCTGTCCTGCTGGAAGAACTGTATCCTGAGTCATTTCTGATCTTGAATTGTAACCTGTTACTTCCCTAATAAAGGAGCTCTGGTAACGTAGTGGTTATGAGTCAGGCTGCTAACCTCAAGGTCAGCAGTTCAAAACTATCAGCCATTTCATTGGAGGAAGATGAGGCTTTCTGCTCCCATAAAGATTTACAGCCTCGGAAAGCCTGTACAGGGTCGCTATGAGTTGAAATCAAGTCCATGGCACACCACCACCACTTCCTTAATAAGCCCCGTGTTCATGAGTACGATCTGGTACTTTAGTGTGGTGATTGCAATGATTACTGAACCCAGAAGAGAAGTAGAGATTGCTATGGGAGGAACAACTGGTGTCAAAATTGGTAAAAAGGTTGGAGACAAGAGGTATGTCTCCACTTCATAGGAATCAGCCTTGGGCAGATACTGATAGTGATTCTCTGTCTCCCTCATGAAGCCAAAGGAAGTCATATGCCGCCCCCACCATGCCATTCTTACAAGAATATAAAAGCAAGTTATTATTATCTGGTCTCATAGGATAATGACTCTTTCTGAGTTAACACTGCTTGTTTATGGAGAAACAATTATTTTCAAACAATAAAGACTTCTATTTTCTATATCTTGAATAGCAATCTTCAAGAATTTTTTTCAAAATCTAAATCATGTTAAATAACTCCTACACTTAAGAAGAGAGAAAGACTTGGCAAATGAAGTGGTTTGTTGTTTTGTCAGATTTTTCTTTGGGGTGGATGGTTTCTATATAGAAGGACTGTCTGTGGTGACAGAGTTGACAGTAACACTTCTAGAGAACTAAACTTTAGACAAATAAAATCATCACAAACTATAGTAGATAAAGGTAGGGAGCTTGGCCATGGCCTAAATAAAACAATGAAATTAATACTCCAAGTGGTTACCAACTGAAAAGTTGGAATTTGGAAAAAACGAAAGATTACAGGTTGGAAAGGCAACGTTTGTCAGAGTTCAGGGAAGAGAGTATATGGGAAATATTATTAAAAAATTATAAGAAAATCTTATAAAACTGATTACTTTAACCAACCTCTGACAAAATAAAATATATAGGCCTCCCAAACTGAGAATCAATCCCTGGTCAATGTTTATTAACTTCACTGGACAAAATCATATGAAAGGTATCTGAGCAGCCTGTCAGCTGCTTGGTGGTGCCACACCATTTCCTCATCTTCCCTCCAAAACACACCAAATATATGGGAAATAAAGTCAACCCAACTGGTAGAGTAAACAGATGGGAAGAAAATCATATGGTTTGCTAAGAAAACCAAGAGAGGAGAATTTAAGAAAGAAGGGGAATCAATGGTGTCAAATACCAAAGAGAAATCTAAGAGACTGAGTACTGAGAAAAATTCATTGCCTCCTGTGAACTGAAGACCAGGATTGCCTTTCTATTAACAGGCTGATATACAGAGGAAGGGCCGGAGGGTATAGCAGAAAACAAGCGAGCAAGACAGTTACCTTGAGAAATGGTGTTCCCACTCTGAAACATGCCTGAAGTAGCTCAAATGAACTAGGTGCTTGGCGTAAGACGAGACTTCTGCCAAAGACGCAGACCAGACTGAGTTTTTGTGGTTGTTTGTTTTTGTTTTTTTCTGAGCTGACCTTCAAAAGTCAGTTAGCAAGCATACCTCAGGAAGCCTTCAGGTTCCCCTTCGCCCCAAGTATCTCAGTATGTTCCCAAGAAGAGCATTCATTCACTCAGGCTGGTCCTCAAAATATCCATCAATTAAGCTGTTAGATAACTCAAACTTTTAGCAAGTCATTACAATTAGCAAGATAATGCTAAGTGATCTTGTCATTGCCTTGTCTTATGTTAAAGCATAGTTTTGTAAATATCAAGCAATCCAAATTTTTTTCTCCTCCCCCCCCCTTAAAGTTTCTTTTTTTAACTTTTTATTGTGAATTGAATACAGGTTTACAAACCAGATCATCAGTTTTACATTCAACAAATCATATACTTTGTTTGATTGCTGTTGTTAAGTGCCACCAAATCTGTTTTAACTCATAGTGACTCTGTATAGGGTTTCCGAGGAGTGTCTGGTGGTTTGAACTGCCAACCTTATGGTTCAACCTTATGGTTCAATCCAGTGCATTATCCTGCAGCTGAAATTCCCTCCTTGTAGCAACACTTAACAGTTTTTACCTCTGTTCACTTTAACTATTGCTTTCCTCCCTCTGTCTCTGGCTACATTCATCTTTCCTCTGCTAACCTCCTTTTTATTGTATATTGACTGCCCTGTTACCCACATTAACATGTGTCTACTTTCTAGCCCATGAATAATTTTCCCTGCCCTCTGGGAAGTAAGCATCATAAATTTTTTCTTTTATCAAGAAAACCTTTTTTGTTTTTTAACATTTTACAACATTGGTCTCATACAATAGTCATACAACATTGGTCTCATACAATACTGATTGACTAAAATCACTCTGCATAATGTCCTCCAGGCTCAATCATGTTGTGAGGAGTTTCACAGATTCATCATTATTTTTCAACATTTTGGAATATTCCATCTGTATGTACCTCAATTGTTTATTCTTCTGTTAATGGGCATTTAAGCTGTCTCCATCTTATAGACAGCATATTGAAGGATCCTGTTTTCTGATCCATTTTGCTCTCTATGTCTCTTGGCTGGTCCATTTGGTCCATTTACAGTCAGTGTAATTATCAATAATTATGAATTAATTGCTGTCATTTTATTTTTCTGTGTGTGTGGTGCTGTTAGAGTCCTTGTTTCACATAATTTTCTATGCTTAGTTCATTTTGTTTGTGGGTTTTCGTTTCATTTTCATTTTTGTTGTGTTAATGTTTACGAAATCTTTCTGATTGTCCTCTTTTTTATTTTGATATGCAGGTGTGTTATTTTTCCTTGTTGTTACCCTGTAACTTATTAATGTTTTCCCTGTTTAAAGCAATATGTTTTATCTTGAAATCGACTTGACTTCCTCACCATTTGGAAGTTCTGTATCTATACTATTCCCTCTTTTGCTTTGTAGTTGACTTCATTATACATTGATATCTCTAATTCCCTATTTTCAATCTTATAGGTTTGTTTTACATTAAAGACTTCTATTGTGGACTGAATTGTGAGTGGTATTGTTATGTCTGGTAATCTCACATTGTTGTCTGCTATTGTTGATTGTTGGTGCTCAGTCCCTGAATTATTTTCTTGTAAGTTCCTTGATCTTCTATATTTAAGCTCTGTGAAAAATTCCATTAGTTTCAGTACTTTGGTGGATCCTTTCAAAGTGCTGCCTGAATCTGGATCATTTTGTTCCCTCAATAAACTCTTTAATTTTAACAGAACCTCCGGTTTGCTTTTTGACATTTCTTGGAGTTAGAAATAGGATTTTTAAGTAGCCTTATCTTCACATTTACTGATGAAGATCAAAGAACACAGCCTTCAGTATGGGTTGCATCTCAATGTCAGAAAAACAAAAATCCTCACCACTGGACCAATAAACAACATTCTTGTCAGCGGAGAAAAGATTGAAGTTGTCAAGGACTTCATTCTTCTTGGATCAACTATCAACACTCGTGGAAGCAGCAGTCAAGAGATCAGACGACGTATTGCATTGGGCAAATCTGCTGCACAGGAACTTTTTAATGTGTTGAGGAACAGAAATGTCAGCTTGAGGACTAAGGTGCGCCTGACCCAAGCCATGGTATTTTCAATAACCTCATATGGATGCGAAAGCTGGACAGTAAATAAGGAAGATTGTAGAAGAATTGATGCCTTTGAGTTGTGGTGTTGGAGGAGAATACTAAAAGTGCCGTGGACTGCCAAAAGAACCAATAGATCTGTTTGGAAGAAGTGCAGCCAGAGTGCTCCTTGGCGGCCAGGATGGCTAAGCTTTGTCTCTCATACTTTGGACATATTGTCAGAAGGGAACAGTCGCTGAAGAAGGATGTCATGTTGAGTAAGATGGAGGATCAGAGAAAAAGAGGAAGACCCCCAACGAGATGGATCAGCCAGATGGCATCATTGATGGCGTCAAGTGTGGCAGTGGTAGTGAGGTTGGCTCAGGATCAGACATTGTTTCATTCTGCTGTGCATGGGGTCACTATGAGTCGGTTCCAACTCAATGGCACCTGACAACAACAACAACAATCTTCACCAGTCCTGACAAGATAAGGACACAGAGTTCTGGCACCACAGGAGCCCAGTGAAGCTCATTCACTTCCATGGAATTTTAGGACTGACTGTAGTACGCTGCTCTCAAATCAAAGCTTTGCTTTCTTGTGCTGAACTTTTTGAGAATAATTGAAGGATTCCAGTTTTGTTTTGTCCTTACCTGTTTCATTTTGTTTTGTCTGCTTTAATTCTAGTTTGTAAGAATTGTTACCAATTTTTGACTCTGCAATGGTAGTTTCTGGGCAATTTATTGTCCTAGTATTTTTTGAGTTTGTGAAATCTTAGGCTTTATAACCACAAAAAACAGAGGCACAGGCTGACCAGTAAATGTTGGTAGAATGGCTGTCAGTCCTGACTGATTTTTAATGACTCCTGTAGCAGGATAAACTGGTTCCGGGGGCAGATGGAGGGTCAGAGAAAAAGAGGAAGACCCCAGCAAGATGGATTGGCAAAGTGGTAGCATCAATGGGCTCAAGAGTGGCAACAATTGTGCGCTTAGCCTAGGACTGGGCAGTGTTTTGTTCTGTTGTGCATAGGGTCATTATGAGTTGGTACCAGCTCAATGACAATTAACAAGTACAAGTTAAGTTTTCTGCACAGCCAATTAGAAAAAAGGCTCCCAAATTGAACAGAAACAATATGACACTCTTTTAATTGGATATTTGAAGATTCTAGAAGGCATGTTGTTGTTGTTGTTGTTGTTAGGTGCATCTAGTTGATACCACCTCACAGCGACCTTATGCACAGCAGAACGAAACACTGCCTGATCCTGGGCCAACCTCACTACTGTTGCCACGCTTGAACCCATTGATATTGCCACTTTGCCAATCCATCTCGCTGGGGGTCTTTCTCTTTTTCTATGACCTCCACCATACCAAACATGATATCTTTCTCCAGCGACTGGTCCCTCCTGACAATATGTCCGAAATACGAGAGATTAAGTTTGGCCATCCTGGCCTCCAAGGAGCACTCTGGCTGCACTTCTTCCAACACAGATCTGTTGGTTCTTTTGGCAGCCCATGGCACTTTCAATATTCTCCTTCAACACCATAACTCAAAGGCATCAATTCTTCTACAGTCTTCCTTATTCATTGTCCAGCTTTCACATGCATATGAGGCTATTGAAAATACCATGGCTTGGGTCAGGCACACTTTAGTCTTCAAGCTGACATCTTCGCTCTTCAACACTTTTTAAAAGTCTGGTTCAGCAGATTTGCCTAATGCAATACGTCATTTGATTTCTTGACTGCTGTTTCCATGAGTGTTGATAGTTGATTCGAGAAGAATGAAGTCCTTGACAACTTCAATATTTTCTCCGTTGATTAGAATGTTGTTAACTGGCCTAGTGGTAAAGATTTTTTTTTTCTTGACATTGAGATGTAATCCATACCGAAGCCTGTGCTCTTTGATCGTCATCAGTAAATATTTTAAGTCTTCTTCACTTTCAGCAAGCAAGGTTGTATCATCTGCATATCACAGATTGTTAATGAGTTTTCCTCCAATCCTGATGCAACATTTTTCTTCATAGAACCCAGCTTCTTGCTCAACATACAGGTTGAATAAGTATGGTGAAAGAATACAACCCTGTCGCACACCTTTCTTAATTTTAAAATATTCAGTGTGCCCATGTTCTGTTCAAACAACTGCCTCTTGGTCCAGGTACAGATTCCTCATGAGCACAATTAAGGATTCCGGAATACATTGATTGCATCTCAATGTTGTCCATAGCTTGTCATGATCCACACAATAGAAAACCTTTGCATAGTCAATAAAGCATAGGTAAACGTCTTTTTGATATTCTCTGCTTTCAGCCAACATCTATCAGACATCAGCAATGATATCCCTCGTTCCACGGCCTCTTCTGAATCCAATTTGAACCTCTGGAAATTCTCTGTCAGTGTATGCTTGTAGCCATTTCTGTATTACTTTTAGTAAAACTTTACTCACATGGGATATCAAAGATATTGTCCAATGATTTCAGCATTCCGGTAGGTCACCTCTCTTTGGGATGGGCACAAATACGGATCTCTTCTAGTCAGTCAGCTAGATAGTTGTCTTCCAAATTCCTTGGCAGAGATGAGTGAGTGCCTCCTGTGCTGCCTCACTTTCTTGAAAGATTTCCATTTTCATTCCACCAATTCCTTGTACCTTGTTCTTTGCCAATTCGTTTAATTCACCTTGGACTTCCTCCATCAGTATCATTGGCTCTTGATCATATGCCACCTCTAGAAATGATTAAACATGAACCATTTCCTTTTGGTACAGTGATTCTGTATATTCCTTCCATCTTCTTTTGATACTTTCTCCATCATTCAATAATATGCCCAACCTCGGCAACCCAAGACAGAGCCATTGCCATGCTGCAATGAGTTTCAATGACGGGTAAGACTGAGGAATTCACACTGACCGCCTAAGACAGGCAGCGTCCCTTAAACAAATAATAAATAAGGGGGAATCTGATGCAGAC
>NW_006408535.1:29764270-29766629 GCF_000296735.1 Chrysochloris asiatica | reverse complement strand
ATCACCAGTAATGATCAATACATCTTGATTGCATGTTTGATCAATTTCAGATTGAAGAAGTTGGTAGAATTCTTCTATTTCATCCTCTGACTTTAGCGGTTGGTGCATAACTTTGAATAACAGTTTTATTAACTAGTCTTTCCTATAGGCGCATGGATATTATCCTATCACAGACAGCATTGTACTTCATGACTGATCTGGATATGGTTTTTTTTTACAATGAATGTAACACCATTCTTCTTCAATTTGTCATTTCCGGCGTAGTGAACCATGTGGTTGTCAGATTCCAAATGGCCAATACCAGTCCATTTCAGCTCACTAACGACTAAGACATTGATGTTTATACATTCCACATCATTTTTTACAATTTCTAATTTTCCTAGATTCATACTTCATACATTCCATGTTCCAATTTTCAATGGATGTTCACAGTTGTCTCTCTTCATTTTGAGTTGTGCCCCATCAGCAAATGAAGGTCCTGAGGGCTTTACTCCCACAGACTTTACTCCATTAACATCATCATGGTCAACTCTACTTTGAGGAGGCAGCTCTTCCCCAGTCGCATTTCGAGTGCCTTCCAACCTAAGGGGCTCATTTTCCAGCACTATATTGGACAGTGTTTCTCTGATATTCATAAAGTTTTCAGTGACTAAATATTCAGAAGTAGTTCCTCACTCCTTCTTCCTAGTCTGTCTTCATCTGGAAGCTCATCTGAAACCTGTCCACCATGGGTGACCCTTCTGTATTCAAAATACTGGTGGTACAGCTTCCAGAATCACAGCAATTCACAAGCTACCATAGTACAACAAACTGACAGACATTCATAGTGAGAGTAAAATTCACTTCTCTAAAAGATAATGTTTTAAACTTAGCTAAACAAAATAAGGAGTTGCAATTTCAGATTTCTGTTCCAAACACTCAAGCTATTCTTGGACCATCTGCTCCTTTGCTGACCACCTCTCTTTTGTAGCCTTCTCTGATTCCTTGTTATTCTAATGCTACTAAAGATTCATCTACTAATTATTTGTCTCAACTTCCTTTGTTCCCAAAAGAATATACTGAGAACATAAAGCCTGTCCTTAACATGCCATCCTTTAAAATTCATCCAAGAGTAGATATTGAGAATCTTCCTCATATTACTTTCACTGCTCAGACATGCTCAGAATTACATAAAACTGCTACCTTTGAAGGTACCTAAGTATCATTCTTTCATCATCTGTGTCTGTTTTATTTTGTCTCTCATGTCTTTGTTGTAGAGGGTCTGTGTAATGCGTCTGCCTAGTCCACCATCTTGTGGAAAGTCTCTCTCATTGATTTCTTAGAGGAATTCTTTTTATCTTTTTTAACTCTCTGTACATGATGCATTTAGCCCAGAAGTATGGAGAACATCAGAGCCCAGTAATTTACTACAGATTGCAACTTGACCCTGTCACTAAGGGATTTCAGGATTTCCTCCTTGCCTCAGCCAAACTAGTCAAAAACACTGCAAATACAGTGCTGGGAAATTTTTGAATGTTTATGTTCCCTGTGCAGTGTCTGCTATCCTTTTTATTTTTAACTTTTTAAAATTTATTTTTAAATTAATGGAACACATCAACCACAGTTACCTTTTTGCCTCTACATTTATGAATCCATTTGTTATTATCAAGGTAATTGCAAAACAGTTTTATAACCTTTGACAATGGATTTAAGCATTACTTGAATGAACCAATTTATGAAACATATTTGCTTGAAAGCTGAAATTTAAAAAAAAAAAATTATGAAGTTCAAATTTTACACATTACCTTTGGGATGGAGTCCTGGTGTGGCATTGTAGGATAAACACTCGACCACAAAGTCTGTTTGAACCACAGTTCAAACTCACCAGTTGCTCCTTGGAAACCTTATACAGAGCTGCTAAGTATTGATTCGATGGCACTTAACAAAAACAACCACCTCTGGGATACATTCAACAAAAATTTTATTATATATAGAATAAAATAGAGGAACAGAAGAGGTAGAAAAGGATTTTGGAGTAATGGCAACTCTTGCTGCTTCTGTTCCTACTTCTTGTTTTTAAGTGCCATTGAGTCACTTCCATTAACAGTGATCTTGGTTTCCAAGGAGTGACAAGTGAGTTTGAACCATCGACCTTACTGTTCAAACCTACCTTGTGTTCCAGTCTAGTGCTTATCCAATGGCACCACACCAGGCAGTCATTTATTTGCCATTTGGAACCTCATTAACTGGATAGTACCTGGGGCACTTAACAGTGCATTCATTCAGAAAACACCATTTGGTGTTGCAAAAGTTATGCAAAGTTTATGGTGATGCTGGTAAACAGAAGCAAATATACAAAAAAGAGATATACAACACCACA
>NW_006408535.1:29755933-29763550 GCF_000296735.1 Chrysochloris asiatica | reverse complement strand
GGCCACACGTCCAGCATAAACAGCCACCCTCTGAAGAAGGCAGGGAGGGAGGAGATCGGCTGGGGACCCCATGAGCCAGACGTTGCCAGCCCACCACCTGCTCTAAGGTGACCAAGCAGGATCACTATGCTGAGGTTCAATCAAGTTCTTAGGGGATCTTACTCTCTAGCAGGAGTGTCTGCTATCCTTAACTCTGCTTTGAGCCAATAGCTCTCTACCAGTAGGCATACTTTCTATAAGTACTCCTCTTGGCTGCACCAAATATTAGATTTCATTCTGTGACTTGTTCAAATCCCATCATTCTCCTTCCAGAGATTGACAATAAGGATTACTCAACATATGATTGGAGTCCTAGTGTGGCGCTGTATGATAAGCACTTGACTGCTAACCAAAAGGTCAGCAGTTCAAACCCACCAGTCTCTCCTTAGAAGCCCTATACAGGGTTTAGTTATGAACTGACTCAACGGCACTTTACAACATAGGATTGCTTAAATTTAAGTAAACAGTTTTTAGCTTCCTGAAAAGATTTCATAGAAGCTCCTTTGGCTAATCCTGATTTGATTCTATTTGCTGGTGGCTCCTATCTGAATCCTGATCCTGTTAGCACTCCCTATCAGACTGGATATATCATCACTACCTCTACTGAGGTTCCTGAAAGTCAAATAAATGCTTCTCAAATCTGCTTTGATACAACAAGCTGAATTAGTTGATCTTACCAAAGCTAGCAAACTTGTTAAAGGAAGGTCCGTGAATGTTTACACAGATTCTAAATATGCCTTCAGGGTGACTCATAATTTTAACATGTTATGGAAACTGAGAAGATTTCTAATCTCTCCTGGAACTGCTATAAAAAAAAAAAATAGGGCTTTAGTAGAAGAATTGTTAAATGCTTTGCTATTCCCTTCTGAAATTGCTGTAATAAAAGTACAAGCTCATCAATCCAAGGCAGTCCCTCAGACTGCAGAAATCAGAGGAAATAACCTTGCTGATAAAGCAGGCAAACAAGCTGCTTCCAGCTCTAATGAAAACAGAAAAATATTGCCCTGACTTGCTCTAAACATTTATAGTCTTAATGAATTAACTTTTTAAAGAATAACAACAACAACAACAACAAAAAACAATTAGCTAAAATTGAGGACATTTTTTAAATGGAAGAGAGTTGATTGTTCTCAGGATCCCACAACCAAATTATGGTTAAAGCCTAAACAGAAGCATGTCTTACCTAAATCATTTTATGCCCCTATTTTTAAAGCTTTCCATGAAAGATCCCATCCAGAACAAGATAAAATGATTTAAATTTTAAAGAAACACTGGTGGGGACAATTTTTCTAAGTTACTAAGCATGTTGCTTTTCATTACTCTATTTGTTCTTGGTACAACTCAGGTAAACCTCTTAAAGTTTCACCTAGAAAATATTCATCACTTTCAGAATCTATGCTTGAATAGCAATTAGATATCATCCAGCTCACAATGATTATACATATATATTGGTAATAGTTTGCAGGTTTTCACATTGGGTAGTGGCCTTTCCTAACCACAATGCCACTTCAACCTTTGTAGCTAAGCAACTCCTTAAAAACAGAATCCCAATTTGGGGAGCATCAACAGCTCTTGACAGTGACAGGGAAACTCATTTTACTGAACAAGTAAAGAAATATGTGAATTTTCTTTTAATCTCTCAGAGATTTCATCATCCTTACCATCCACAATCTTCTAGATTAGTAGAAAGAACTACTAGTATAATAAAAACCCAATTAGTCAAGTAAACTTATCCTAGACTAAGGTCCTTCCCTTTGTTGTTGTTGTTAAGTGCTGTTGAGTCGGTTCCAACTCATAGAAACCCTATTAGGGTTTCCTAGGAGCAGCTGGTGGGTTTAAACTATCAACATTTTGGTTCACAGTCCAGGGCTAATCCTACAGGACCACACCAGAAGTCCAAAACCCTTACCTTAGTCCTTCTAAATTTGTGGTCCACTTCATTTGGACCACATAAATTAGCCCAGCATAAAACTACTACTGGAAGTCCTATGACTTATTTTTCAACTTATTCTGACTCCATTGTAGTTCACCTGAATTACTAAAATACTGTCTGTTTTTTATGCAGTACTCTAAAGAGCATCTTTTACAAATCATATATTGGTAAAAGGGTCACATACCTGAGGAAACATTCTTTCAATGTTTATTGAAACATCTTCATAGTCAATCATCATAGAGTTAACTACGCCTGAACATAACCATTAATCATAGAATTGACTACATTGTGTATAACCAATCATCATAGAAATAACTATACTTTATTAGATCTCACTATGGGGGTAACCACATCTCAACTGCCAAACCACACTGGGAACCCCCGCCCAATAAAGTTGACACAAAATCTTAACGGTCACAGTCCACTCATTATCAACTTGGTAACTACAAACCATATGCATAATCTCTAAATACAGATAATTATAGTCATACTTGTACCTAATATGATACAACTAAAACACATACAACCAAAAACACACTTACCCCATTTACATCTTATATTCCACAAATAAAAAAAGCAAAAATTTCGATGCACACATACAATATGTATATAAAAATTACAACCCTCTTTTCTGCAACTGGTCATGTGGCCATAGTTGGTATTTTTAATTACCTTCTTCAACTACCCACTCTGTATTCCTTTTGCCATAAGTAAGCACCTCAGTTGTACTAAAAGATGTCATAAAGAATCTCCTGGATTCTACACATATTATTCTTTACCTCCATTATACGATGTCAAGCCAATTGCTAATCAGGGTCAATCACACCATCCAATATAGTAATTCCCGTCTTTGCCTATTGATCCACAGGGATTAGGAGTGCAAAATGGTCTTGACTTCAATTTCAATAGAATCAATGTTGTGACTCTAGGTGGGAATATTCCTCCTTTTGAAACTAAAATATCCAGACCCAAAGACCACAGGATCACAGGGACATGAAGCAAAAAATTTTTCAAGTGGGTCACTAGGAGTATAATGGTGAGTGGTGCCACTCCCATTTCCATTTCTTGGTTCTTGGACATGTGGATCCTGGTATAGTGGATGCTGGTTTAGAGTATATACAGTCTCTTGAAGAACATTGCCCCAACCTTGCAGTGTATTGCCACCTGCTGGCATTGTAATTATTTCTTTAGAAAATCATTCCATCGTTCAGTCAAGCTAGGTTTTTCAGGATCAGCAGGTCCAGCAGTCTGGTTATTGCATTCAGGATCAACAGGTAACATGGTAAGACCAGTGAATTCCAGGAGCATGGGCCCATTGCCACATATCATTTGCTGTGAAGCGGGTCCCTTGATCTGAGGCAGTGTTGTATGGGCTACCATGACAGTGGATAAGGCATTCTTTAAGACCACGCATGATTGGCAGAAGCATTACATGCAGGGGATGCAAATCCAAATTAACTGTCTATTCCAGTCAGAACAAAATGCTACCTTTTCTATGATGGAAGTGGTCTTATGTAATCAATATACCACCAGGTTGCTAATTGATCTCTATGAGGAATGGTCCCATATCACAGGGTCAGTGTTGGTTTCTGCTGCTGGCAGATTGGGCACTCAGCACTGGCTGTAACCACATCAGCCATGGTAAGTAGAAGTCCATGCTGCAGAGGCCATGCATAACCTCCATTCCTGCCACATGGTCACTTTGTTCATGAGCCCATTGGACAATGACAGGAGTGACTGGGGATAGAAGATAATTAGTTTCCACAGAACATCTCATACTATCCATTTGATTGTCAAAATCCTCCTTTGCCAAAGAAATCCTTTGATACACATTCACATGATACACAAATATCTTCTTTTTTTTTGGCCCATTCAGAAAGGTCTATCTGGATACCTCTTTTCTGCACTTGCTTGTCACCAATTTTCCAGTAATGTTCCTTACAAATCCCTGACTATCCAGCCAAACCACTGGCCCATGAATCAGTGTACAGTTGTACATCTGACCATTTCTCCTTCCAAGCAAAATGAGCAACCAGATACACTACTTGAAGTTCTGTTCATTGTGAGGATTTCCCTTCACCGTTGTCCTTCAGGACAGTCCCAGAAAGGGGTTACAGTGTTGCTGCTGTCCACTTTTGAGTGGTGCCTGTATATCGTGCAGAACCATCTGTAAAGTGTGAGTTTTCTTATCAACTGATCATAAGAAATTCCCCATGAGGTCATAGGTGTAGACTGAGAGAGGGAAGGTAATGTGACAGGAGTGGAGACCACGGGCATTTGGGCCACTACCTCATGCAGCTTACTTGTGCCTTCAGGTCCTGCTCAAACAGAGTTTCATACATATCACTTCTATTTAATGGTGGAGTATATAACTTTATGACTCTGTGGGTCAGACAACACTTATCTTATAATGGACAGCTCTGGTCATATGGTGATTTGGTGATCCATGGTCAGTTGTTCAGTATCTACTAAAGCTCAGTACAAAGCCAAGAAGTGTTTCTCAAAAGGAGAGCAGTTGTCTGCAAAGGATGACAGTACCTTGCTCCAAAATCCTAAGGGTCTGCCTGGTGATTCACCAATAGGAGCCTGCCAAAAACTCCAAACTGCATCTCAATGCCACTGACACTTCAAGCACCGTTAGATATAGCCCAAGCAGCAGAGTGGCTTTTGCTGCTGTTTTAACCTGTTGCAGGCTGAACCACTTGCTATAATTTCTCTGACACTTTGCTAAAGGAAACCATGTTCTTTCATCTCAGTAAGTAGATAGTCTGTAGAAATCTCAGGAAGGAAGCATAATTTAGAAAGGAATAAAAAATTTCTCTCTGAACATTCTGTTTGTCATGGTGTGGACACTACCACTATGGTTCAACTACTAGACAAACCCAAGTCATCTGGAAGAACAGGGACAGTCACTCATGGATAAAATCAATCTTCCTGGGACAAAGCCAGCAGGAACTATGAGACAATGGCAATCTCGAGATGTACTTCCCATCTCTACCACCAGGTGTCTTCCACAAGCTGGTGTGAAGACAAGTCAAATCACAACAGGCTGAAGACACGCAAGAGATCATGTAAGTACTTGGGTACTTCAAGGACTTAAAAATGAGAACCATGGATGGTCCCAAACCAGATTCTAAATTTTGAGTCACAAAGTCATTTGAAAATTTGATTTCTCCTGTCCCCAGCCCCCAGCGTACATGTTGCTACTGTTCTTAGGTGCACTTGAGTCAGTTTCAACTCATAGCAACCCTATGTGCAACAGAACAAAACACTGCCCAGTCCTGTGCCTTGCTCAAGTCCATTGTTGCTGCCTCTGTGTCAACCCATCTTATTGAGAGTCTTCCTCTTTTTCACTGCTCCTCTACTTTACTAGGATTCCTGGTGTGGCACTGTAAGATAAGCACTGAACCGTGAACCACAAGGTTGGAGGTTCTAGCCCACCAACTGATCCTCGGTACAGGGTTGCTAGGAGTCAGAACCAACTCGACGGCACTTAACACCAATTACTTTACTAAGCATGATGATCTTCTCCGGTATCTGATCCCCTCCTGATAGCATGCCCAAAGTACATAAGACAAAGTCTCATTATCATTACTTCTACATATTCTGGTTACACTTCTGCTAAAATTGATTTGTTTGCTTTTCTGAAAGTTAATGATATAGTCAATATTCTTCAACACCATTATTCAAATGTGTCAATTATTCTCCAGTCTTCCTTAGTCATTGTCTAGTTTTTGCATGCACAGGTGGTGGTTGAAAATACCATAGCTTCAGTCAAGTGAGCTTCAGTCCTCAATCTTTGCTTTTTAGTACCTGAAAGAGATGTTTTGCAGCAGATTTACCCAGTGCAAAAGTCATCTGATTTCTTGACTACTACTTCCAAGGAAGTTGACTGTGGATTTAAATAGAATGAAATCTTTGACAACTTCAATCTTTTTTCCATTTATCATGATGTCGTTTATTGGTCCAGTTGTGAATATTTTTGTTTTGTTTAATTTGAGGTGTAATCCATACTGAAGGCTGTTGTTTTTGATCTTCATCAGTTAAGTGCTTCAAGTCCTCTTCATTTTCAGAAAGAAAGGTTTTATTATCTGCAAATCACAGGTTATTAATGACTCTTCCTCCAATCTTGATGCCTAGGATATGGATCGTCCAGTGTTCCATTTCCTTTTTGACAAATTTTTAGCCCATATTTTTGGATTATTTATTGAGCATACAAAAAGAATAAGTATGATAAAAGGATACAACTCTGATTGCAGATCATCAACCAGTTGTTTTGTTTTCTGTTTTTTGTGGGTTTTTTTTGGTATAATGACTGTGTATTCCTTCCATCTTTTGATACTTCATGATTCACTCAATATTTTGCCCATGTGGCTGTTGTTAGGTGCCGTGGAATTGGTACTGACTCATAGTCAGTACAACAGAATGAAACACTGCCCACTACTGCGCCAACCTCACAATCATTGCTATTGTTAAACTTGAGCCCATTGCTGCTGCCACTGTGCCAATCCATCTCACCGGGAGTTTTCCTCTTTTTCGATGATTCTCTACTTTACATAGCGTGATATCCTTCTCCAGGGATTGGTCCTTCC
This sequence comes from Chrysochloris asiatica, assembly GCF_000296735.1. NCBI lineage: Eukaryota > Metazoa > Chordata > Mammalia > Afrosoricida > Chrysochloridae > Chrysochloris > Chrysochloris asiatica. The sequence goes on along the minus strand of NW_006408535.1, from coordinate 29,756,986 downwards.
TGATAATATGTCTGAAGTATGTAATACAAAGTCTAGCCATCCTGGCTTCTAAGGAACATTATGGCTGTACTTCTTCTTTTGATAGTCCATAGTACTTTTCTTTTGACAGTCCATGGTACTTTTAATATTCTTCTCCAACACCATAACTCAAATGCATCAATTCTTCTACAATCTTCTTTACTCATATCTAACTTTCAAATGCACATGGGGATATTGAAAATATCATGGCTTGGGGCAGGCACACCTTAGTCCTCAAACTGACATCTTCACTCTTGAAACTTTAAAGAGGTCTTATACAGCAGATTTGCCTAAAGCAATACATCTTTTCATTTTTTGACTGCTGCTTCCCTGAGTGGATCAGAGTAAAACGAAGTCTTTGACAACGTCAATCTTTTCTCCATTTATCATGATGTTATTTAATGGTCAGTGGTGAGGGTTTTTTGTTATCTTTATATTAAGGTGCAACCATTACTGAAGGCTGTGGTCTTTTATCTTCATCAGTAAGTATTTTAAGTCCTCTTTGTTTTCAGCAAGCAAAGTTGTATCATCTGCATATTGCAGGTTGTTAATGAGTTTTCTTCCAATCCTGATACCACATTTTTCTTCATATAATCCAGCTGCTTGGATTATTTACTCAGCATACAGATTCAATAAGTATGGTGAAAGGATACAACCCTGGTGCATACCTTTACTAATTTGAAACCATTCAGTGTTCCTTTGTTCTGTTCAAACAACTGCCTCTTGATCATGTACAGGTTCCTCAGAAGCATAATTGTTGTTGTTGTCAGGTGTCATCGAGTCAGAACCGACTCATAGCAACCCCATGCACAGCAGAACAAAACAATGTCCGATCCTGGGCCAACTTCACTACCGCTGCCACACTTGACACCATCAATGATGCCACCTGGCCAATCCATCTTGTTGGGGGGTCTTCCTCTTTTTCTCTGACCCTCCATCTTACCCAGCATGACATCCTTCTCCAGCGACTGTTCCCTCCTGACAATGTGTCCAAAGTATGAGAGACGAAGTTTAGCCATCTTGGCCTCCAAGGAG
>NW_006408535.1:29740109-29752055 GCF_000296735.1 Chrysochloris asiatica | reverse complement strand
ATTTTCAATATTCTCCTCAAAAGCATCAATTCTTTTGTGGTCTTCCTTATTCACTGTCCAGCTTTCACATGCATATGAGGTAATTGAAAATACCATGGCTTGGGTCAGGCACACCTTAGTCCTCAAGCTGACATCTTTGCTCTTCAACACTTTAAAAAGGTCTTGTGTAGCAGATTTGGAGGGCATTATGCTGAGTGAAAATAGCCAATCATAAAAGGCCAAATGTTGAGACTACTATTGTAAAAAGTCAAGGAAAGATTTTTTACTTTGATGGTTACCAGGGATGGGAGGGAAGGGAGAGCAATTCACAGGCTAGAAAGCAGACACATGCTAACTTGGGTGACCAAGAGGGCAATATACAAGAAGGAGGTTGGCAAAAGAATGATGAAGACTTGTGAAGACAGAGATGTGTACAGGGGTTAAAGAAGATAGCGGTAAACAGTTTTATATCCAAAACCTTTCAAAAGTAGTGTTCTGTGGGTAGATGTATAGGCACATACAAAAACTGAACAGGGAAGAAAGAGTGGGAGTATACCCACAAATATATAAGGATTTGAAAAAGAATATTTGTACATAGATGTTTACCTTTGCTGAAAACACAACTATAAATGTGGTAGAGAATACAATGGCAAAATGATGAAAACGTCTTAGGTATTATCAAACAACAAATGAATTGCTGGGCCTGGAGCATCAGACCATAGTCTCAAGGGACACCATGGTCAATTGTGGTCATAGTCCACAAGGACAATGCTCTACATCCTACTTTGGCGAGTATGTACTGAAATCTTAGAAGCTCATGTACAGCCTTCTAAGGTGTAATGAATGGTCTCTCCATGTGTGGAAAAAGAAGAGGAATGAGAATTGAAGATTGGAGTCAATTAGTCCAATGGGCTAATGGAACATGTGAACATCAGTCTCCATGACTTTTAGACCAGAAGAACTAGATGGTGCCCAGCTACTACTACCAACTGCTCTAAAAGGGATCACATTAGAAGGTCCCAGATAGAGTGGAAGAAAATGTGGAAAACTCAAAAATATTTTAAAAGACTAGTCTTACTGGTCAGAAAGAGACTGGAAGAACACAAGACTGTGGTCCTCCATCACCCTTTGGGACTAGAAAACAACTCACAATGGTGGTCTAATTTTCAGCCAAGCAGTAGTTAGAGAGATAGGAGGGACAACAACACTAGCAAGGTATGCGCACCATGGAATGATCAATCATTCAAAATCAAAGGGGCAAGATTTACCTAATGACAAAGTTGAGAAGGGATGGGAATGTGGGTGGGATGGAAATAGGAACCACAGGGAGGAGGCATGATAGTTGTTGAATGGAGGAGATTGCAATCATTGAAGTGGAACAAAGTGTATGGTTTTTAAAATGTAATGATCTTGTCTGTAAACCTTCACTCAATTCACAATGAAAAGTTAAAAAGAAAAAAGAAGGTCCTGGATAATGTGGGAGGAAAATGTGGAACAAAATTCAAAATCATAAAAAAGACCAGTCTGACTCGTCTGATAGAAAATGGTAGGGCCCCAAAACTATGACCATTAGTCAGCCTTCAAGCCTAGAAGTGAAATCACCCCTCTGGCTCCACTTTCAACTTAACTTGAGTAATAGCATCAGAAAGTCAGGTACTTTTAGAACAATCAATTACATGAGATCAAAAGGGCAGCATTTGTGAAGAGACAAAGTTCAGAAGGAAGAAATGATAAGAAAGTAGGACAGATAGAAACAGGAAACACAAGGGCCAATTGGAATGAGTGTTGTTACATTGTGGGAATTGCAATCAATGGCATGAAACAAAATGTGTATGAATAGTTAAATGGAAAATTAATTTACTCGGCAAACTTTCTCCCCAAATAACAATATAAAGTAAATAAATGAAAAAAAAAGATTTGATCCATCCACACCATTGACTGAGAAGATCACACAAGTTGTGGAATGACATCGAGGACTTTATATGTGAAGAAAGCAAAGATTATTGAAAATACAAGGGGGGAAAAAATACAAGGAAAAAAGACCAAAAGGGATGTTAGGAGAGAGTCCTAAACTTGCTCTTGATAGCATAGTAGCTAAAGTGAATTGGGAAAATGATGAAGTAAAAGAGCTGAACAGTAGATTTCAAAGGGCTGCTAAAGAAGACAAAGTAAAGTATTGTAATGAAATGTGCAAAGGCCTACAGTTAAAAAATCAAAAGGGAAGAACACACGACATTTCTCAAATTAAAGAGCTTAAGAAAAAAATTCTAGCCTAAAGTTACAATATTAAAGGATTGTATGGGCAAAAAGAAGATGGAAGAAATACACAGAATTTCTGTACCAAAAAGAATCGGTCAATGTTCAACCATTTCAATTGGTAGCATATTATCAAGAACCAATAGTATTGAGGGAAGAAGTCCAAGATAATGTGCTGAAGGCACTGACGAAAACAAGGCTCCAAGTATTGATGAATTCAGGACGACCCTATAGAAGGTTCCCAAGGAGCGGCTGGGGGTTTGAACCACCAACCTTGTAGTTAGCAGTCCAGTGCTTATCCTACAGCACCACACCAGGATGCTTGGAAGATCATGGTTGTGCGCTGTCAAGTCACAGTGAACCTGTACAGGGTTCCTGAGGCTGCAAATCTTTACAGGAGCAGAAAACCTCGTCTTTCTCCTTCAGAGTGACTAGTAGCTCAAACTGCTGACCTTGCAGTTAGAAGCCCTACACTACAAGGGAAGATCATAGGTGGCAGCAAAATCCAGGTGAACAGACCTGAAGTAGAGGGATCACAGAGGGAACTCCAGTTGAGGTGAGTGCAGAGCAGCCATTTGGTATTTCTGGGCGGCTTGGAAGGCAGCAGTTTCTGTTATAATCCAAGGCCTGTAGTTTTGCCTTCATTAAACTTCTTTATATTTTTAATGTCAGAGAGTGATTTTCTACTGAGTGTCGTGGTGATTTTGCAGAGATGTATGTATTTTGAGAGACAAATGAGTTGTATTGCTTCCTCATCTTACCATTTCCACATTTGATGATCCAGCCCAGGTTCACCCTCTGTATAATCCTTCATGGTTTATAAACTTTCAATATGTCTACTTTTAATCATTACTGTGTGTGTGCATGTCCATGTGTGCACATACGATGCTTGGAAATTTTGCACTCCTATGACAATTCTTCTTTAGGATGATTGGCAACAATTAATGCTGCAACATGGATGAGCTTTGAAAACATTGCTGTTGTTTAGTGCTGTTGAGTGGGTTCCAACTCATAGTGATTCTATGTAGGGTTTCCAAGTAGCGGCTGGTGAGTTTGAACCACCGATCTTGCAGTTCAAACAAACGTGGTCCAGGGCTTATTCTACAGCACATTATATAAAGTAAAAGAAGCCAGTCACAGGGATAAGATTTTGTATGATTCCATTTATATGTAACGTCTAGAATAGGTAAATTCATTAACCCACTAAGTAGATTTGTGGTTGCCAAAGAGTGGGAAAAGGGAAACTGAGGAAGCCTTGTGCTACAGGGGTGAAGTGCTCAGCTGCTAAGTGAAAGGTCAGTGGTTCTAACACATCAGTTGCTCTCTTGGAAAAAGATGTGGCAGTCTGCTTCTGTAAAGATTCACAGTCTTGGAAACACTTTGGGGCAGTTCTACTCTGTCCTACAAAGTCATTATGAGTTGGAATAGACTCGAGCACAGTGGGTGGTTAATGGGTACAGGGTTTCATTTTGAGATGTTGAAAAGATTTTAAAATTTACTATACTTATGTATGTGGTGGTGGAGGTGGTTACGTGCCGTGGAGTCAGTTCCGACTCATAGCGACCCTGTACAGGGTTTCCGAGGATGTAAATCTTTATGGGAGCAGAAAGCCTCATCTTTCTCCTGTGGAACAGCTGGTAGTTTCAAACTGCTGACCTTAAGGTTCACAGCCCGATTCGTGACCACTACGCTACCAGAGCTCCTACTGATGGATGTACAAATGTACAAATATACTAAAGCCAGTGTATTGTACACTTTAAGTGGGTGCATTGTATGACATGTAATCTATATCTCAATAGAATTGTTGTTGTTAAATCTTTGTCAATACAGGACCCAGATAGTTGACTGGAGAGACTGTCAATATGACATGGCTGCACTGAGGTGGGGCGGACCATGGGCATGGACCCTGCATAGAAGTGGCTGATACAGCATTTTGACTAAGCTTACATGGGTAGGGAATAACTCAATCCTCAGAATTTTCACTAGGTTATTCTTTCTTTCTTTTTTCCTAGTCCAATCTATAAACGTCTTGGCCACCAATAAGCATGTCACCCTTTCTATCCAGAAATCAAGACCCAAATGCTCATTTTTGTTTCTTATCTGTTTAGTACTTTTTCAGTCTTCTTTAGTAAATCCTTTTCTATACCAAGGTCAAAAATGAACATTCACCTATCTTCTCTTTTAGAAGTTTTTAAAGTGCTGACATTCACATTTAACTTTTTAGTCCACCTGGAATGGATGTTAAAGTCTGATATAAGGGAAGGAATCCACTTTTTTTTTTCCTCATGTGAACAAGCAACAGTGTCAGCTTCCTATCAGCTCTGACATACATCACTATTCCATATTTATGTAGATCTGTCCCTGACTCTCTGTTTTGTTCCATTGGTAATTTTGTTCATTTTTGTGCCTTAATCACTCTAGTCTTACAAGTCTTGATATCTGCTTGGTCAAGTCCCTCTATTCATTCTTCCTCTTTAGCAATTTCTCTTCTATTTTACACCCTTTGCTGATTTACACTTTCCCCCTCAAATAGGATTATAATGTTACTATTAGTTTAACTTACTTTTTAAAAACCACAAAGGTATTAAATATATTATAAGTATTTTGTCATTATAAATTTCATGAAACTTAATTTTAATGATGCTTGAGTTGTTACTGTTTGAATGTACCATAATTTATTTCCTCTATGCCCAAGTTTTAAGGGTTTAAGTTGTTGTTGCCACATTTTCATTATTATAGCCAATTCTGTGGAGAATATTACTGTGGCAAAATCTTTTTTACATATCCAAGATTATTTCTTCACAATGGAAATAGGATTTCTGAGTCTAAGAATTTTCTCAATTTCAAGCTTTTGTTGCAAATTGCTAAATTCTCTTTTAGAAAATTTGCATGAACTCTTTGGGAGTATAGGTCTCAGGTTAACCTTGCTAACAGTGGTCATTATCATTTTAAATAGCATTTTTCAATTTGACAGGCTGTTGTTAAGGGCCATCAAGTTGGTTCCAACTCATAGTGACTCTGTATTGGATTTCCGAGACTTTAAATATTTGCAGGAGCAGAAAGTCTCATCTTTTTCCTTGAAACAAATATAAACCAAGTTAAATTTAGATGACATATCTAATTTGGATTAATCACACTCGATGTTTGTTTTCCTCATGAATTGTCATGGGGTTTCATTCATTGTCCACTCCCAGTTGTCATGGAGTCATTTCCAACTCATGGTGACCATGTAAATAGAATTGCACTACACAGAGTTTTCAATGGCTGGGTTTTCAAAAGATCACCACGTCTTTCTTCTGAGTTGCTTCCCACCGCCAATCTTTCAATTAGCAACTGAGCATATTAACTGTTTGCACATGAGCATGTTAGCTATTTACACTACCCAGGTTTGTCTTTTGTACATTTGATGTGCTCCTATGCCGAATGTCACTTTGTTCCATTAAAGGAAATGAGCTATGTCCTCCAGGCCTATGGAGAATCAGACTGTGATGGTGACGGAATTTATTTTACTAGGGTTTCCCCTGAGCCGGGAGGTGGAGCTGCTATTCCTGGTACTGCTGCTGCCCATGTTCCTGCTGACCCTCCTGGGGAATCTGCTCATCATACCCACTGTGTTGTCCTATTCCCACCTTCCTGTGCAGCCTCTCTATCTTGGACATTCTCTTCACTTCAGTCATTTCCCCAAAAGTGCTGGCCAACTTAGTATCTGGGAATAAGACCATCTCCTTTGCTGAGTACATCACCCAGTGCTATTTCTATTTTTTCCTGGGCACAGTGGAGTTTCTTCTGCTAACAGTCATGTCTTATGATCACTATGCTGCCATCTGCTAGCTGCTACGGTATAGCACCATCATGAGACCTGTCTGCATCGGGACTGTAGTGTTCACTTGGGTGCGAGGTTTCCTGTGTGTCCTCTTTCCAATCATCCTCATCTCTCAGCTGCCCTTCTGTGGTTCCAACATCGTAAACCACTTCTCCTGTAACAGTGGGCCCCTGCTGGCACTGGCCTGCACAGATACTACTGCCATTGAGCGGATGGATTTTACGCTTTCATTGACAGTCATCCTGTGCTGCATAATCCTTGTGGCCTATTCCTACACATACATCATCTTGACAATAGTGTGCATCCCTTCTGCAAGTGGGAGGAAGAAGGCCTTTAATACCCAACCTGTGCTTCCCATATGACCACAGTTGTGATTTGGGGGAGGGGGGGGCATCACCAAGTTTATTTATGTGACTCCCTCCCAGAAAGACGATCTAAATATCAACAAGATCCCATCAGTACTGAGCAGTGTGGTGGCTCCACTCCTCAACCCATTTATATATACTCTGAGGAATGACACCGTGTTGGGAGTCCTCAGGGATGTTTGGGCCAGGGTTTGAGCAGTCTTAGAAAAGAAGCTGAGGATAATGCTGAGGAACAGTTTATCCAATAAAGGCCACTGAGGAGAGGCTGGTCCCTCCTGCTCTTCCTCTTCATATAACCATTTTTAAAATCCCAGTATTAGAAAGAGAAGACCTGCCCTAGCAAAAGAGTGAGCTAGAAAAGTGATCCTAAAAAGTCTATAACACAAGAACACAGTTTGGAGACAAGAACTTGGACTTTGGCCTGGGTTCTTACTTTAATTCTGAGGCCACAGCTGTGTCGCCAGCTGCTCTGACCTGTGCTTTTATCTGAAGTGTGACAGGCCTGGACTTGAGGAATTCTAAGTCCCTAGACACACTAACTATTCTAAGAACTTGCACGAGGACTACGCAGCCTGCGTCCTATTGTTGTGTTGAGTGCCGTTGGCTCAGTTCTCACTCATAGTGACCCCATGTGACAGAATAGAACAGTCCAACAGAGTTTTCCAGTTGTGATCTTTATGGAAGCAGTTCATCGAGTCTTTCTCCTATGGAATCACCAAGCTTTCATCTCTCCATTGCTTAGCAATTAAGTGTTGGGTAACCTAGGCTCTTCATGCTCTGTTAGAAGTCCTGATTTGTTGGGTCTTTTTTCCTCACTGATCCTGAGTACAACTGTTTCATCAGCTTGGCACAAATTCTCTCCTGGACTCTTCTTTCTTTCCACCTTCTCCAGGAATCTTTCTAGGAATGCCCTACATTATTCTTTAATCCACTGCAATATCCTATAATCTGCTGTTTCCCTCAGTGTACGTTTCTGTTGATTGTGTTTGTGTGTAGACTTTATGTATAATAAATAATTTAATAATATTGTTTTCTGTGGCAGAACATGGCCATAAAACCCAACTTGCTCACATCCCTTTTAAAACATAATCCTGTTTCTCCAGCCTCAAATGTTGAGCAGTGGGTGGCTATCTGACTAAAGGCACAATCCCTTGCTTCGCCAGTGACCAATGTGCTGTGTGGCCTAGCTGGGACAAATAAACTGTGCAAACAAATATCTCTTATGCAAAATTTTTACTAATGAGACACAAAGACTATATCAGACAATCATGATGACCTCCCTGGAAGGTCAAGTAAGGCTGGAGTGGCCAATTTGGAGATCATATACAAAATGACAAGTAATTGGGAAAAACCAGCCTTCCCATGGAGGAGAATGGAGTTGATGTGTAGATGTGCAGAGAAGTACATGGGGGTGTGGAGGCGGGGATAGGACAACACAATGGACATGAAGAGACAGAAAAAAATGAGACTGAAAAGAGCCTAGCTGCTGCAGAGAAATACAGAGTAAGGGACCCTGCTCTCTAATGACTCTCCAGGCCATCTGGGACAGTGGTACAAGTCAGTGCAAGCCAAGCCTTTCAAATGTCATCAGAATTTCTAAGGTTTTATTTTCTGTCCCCCTAAGCCACTAGTTTAAAGGCTGTAGGATCAACACTTGACAGAGAACCACAAGGTCATCGGTTCAAACCCACCAGCTGCTCCTCGGAAACCCTACACAGGATCACTGTGAGTCAGAACTGACTCAACAGCATTCAATACCAATAGCAATAAACCTCTAGCAAGGAGACCTGTGGGTTAAATGTTGAGCTGCTAATCACAAGGTTGATGGTTCAAACCCAGCAGCTGCTCTGTGAGAGAATGATGAGTCTGTCTGCTCCCATAAAGCTGTACAGTCTCAGAAACCCTAAGAAGCAGCTCTACTCTGCCCAATCGGCTTGCTCTGAGGCAGATCAATTCAGTGGAAGTAGGAGTGGGTTTTAAGCCTCTAGCACTGCAGTGTGATATTAGACAAGAATAGTAAGAGTTCCATGGATTGCTAGAAGAACAAACAAATCTGTCTTGGAAGAAGTACAATGAAAATGCTTCTTAGAATCCAGGATGGCAAGACTGTCACTCATACTTTGGACATACTATCAGGAGCGACTAGACCCTGAAAAAGATCACCATACTTGGTATAGTAAAGGATCAGCGAAAAAGAGGAAGAGCCCCAGTGAGATGGATTGACACAGTGACAACAAAAATGGGCTCCAACGTAATAACAAGTGTAAGAATGGTGCATGACAGGCAGTGTTTCATTCTGTTGTACATAGGGTCACTATGAGTTGGCACTAACTCTACTGCACCTAACAACAACTACAGTAGCACTGCAGCATTTGTTTTGCTTGAATGAACACCAGCCCTCCAGATAGAACAGGTCAGAAGGCCACAAATAACCTTAACTCTGTAGAGTTCTGTAGAAATAAATGGATACCACCCAAATGACAACAGAGGCTACTGATTCAGAACTAGGAAGAGACAGCCACCATCTATATGTTTGGCAAATTCAAGCACCAGCAGAAGAGAGAGATAGCTGTATAGTAGCAAAATGGGGACGGCTCAGGTGTGCTTTGATCAGAGGTTGATGGCATCGAAAGTACGAAAAGAGGCAATTCAAATGAATCCACCATGCAGTCAAATTCCACAGGGCCATCACTCTAGACTCATGAAAACAGAAAGTTTCTGTGCTGGCAGCCAGGAGACTGGAGTGCAGAATGTGCAAAGTTGGTTTGAACCGCAAGGTCAGCAGTTCAAGCTCACCAGCCACTCCTCAGAAACCCTATACAGGGTCACTATGGGTCAAAACCAACTTGACGGCTCTTAACAACAATGACAACTTACATGGATTAAGTTCTGGGTAGTGTTGTCATGTATGGTAATCTCATGTTGTTGTCTGTTGTTGTTGGTTCTCAGTCCAAATAATATCCTTTAGCATTTTTTGTAAAGTACTTCTGGTCATTACAAATTCCTTTAATTTCTGTTTATGAGGAAATATCCTAATTTCACCATCAAAATTTAAGGGACAGCTTTGTTGAGTATATGATTTTTTTAAGTTTATATGGTGAATTGAGTGAGCTTACATGCATGGGATAACATCGGTTTTACACTCATCCTATAGTATTTTGATTCATTGCAATGATTACAATCCCCTCCAGCACAAGAGGAGCTGTATACTGATGACTGGGGGGGTGGGTGGGGGGTGGGGGGGGCAGGCTTGTAGTGTATACCCTTTGGTTGGTTGATGATGCATGGGAGGGGATTGTAACCATGGCAATGAAACAATACACAATAGGATGAATGTAAAACTAATGTTCTCCCATGTAAACTATCACATAATTCACAATAAAACATTAAAAAAACAACAACAAAAAACAGCCAACCCTTCAGTTAGCAGCCAAGCACTACACTACCAGGCCTCCTGGAGAACACAAATCGACCATTTAAATGTTTAAAGTTCAATTCATTACCTGAGTGGAGTAGAGGGGGGACAAAGAAATAGATTTGTTGTTGCTGGAAGTGCCATCGAGTCAATTCCGAACAATAGCGACCCTATATAGGGTTTTCAAGGAGCAGCTGGTGAGCTTGAACCAACAACCTTGCAGTTCAAACAACTTTGCAGTCTGACGCATTAGCCCACAGGACTCCATACAAAGTTATTTTTCCAAGTAACAAGGAAAGCCTCAATGTATTAGGTAATTTTTAAAGTCTCACTTTTGTAAGGTTTTCCAGTACCATTAGTGTTTGTAGTAGATTGACCATACATACAAAAGACAGAAGGGATAGCACTGCTGTCAATATGATCTGGGGAGTTCATTCTGACTCATGGTGACCGCATGTGTGTGCAAAGTAGAACGATGTTCCATAGAGATTCCATAACTGTGGCTTTTCAGAAGGAGATTACCAAGCCTTTCTTCCAAGGTCCCTTTGGGTAGATTTAACCACCGCCTTTTAATTAGTAGCTGTTGTTGTTGTTAGGTGCCATTGAGTCAGTACCAACCCATAGTGACCTTATGCACAGCAGAATGAAACACTGTCCAATCCTGGGCCAATCTCACTATAATTGCCATGCTTGAGTCCATTGATGCCGCCACTTGGCCAATCCATCTCATTGGGGGTCTTCCTCTTTTCCTCTGACCCTCCACCTTACCAAACATGATATCCTTCTCCAGTGACTGGCCCCTCTAGACAATATGTCCCAAGTATGAAAAACAAAGTTTGGTCATCTTGGTCTCTAAGGAGTACTCTGGCTGCACTTCTTCCAAAAGTTTTTTTGGCAGCCCATGGCACTTTCAATATTCTCCTCCAACACCATAACTCAAAAGCATCAATGCTTCTACCGTCTTCCTTTTTCACTGTCCAGTTTTCACATGCATATGAGGTTATTGAAAATACCATGGCTTGGGTCAGGCGCACCTTAGTCCTCAAGCTGACATCTTTGCTCTTCAACACTTGAAAAAGGTCTTGTGCTGCAGATTTGCCTAATGTAATATGACATTTGATTTCTTGATTGCTGCTTCCATGAGTGTTGGTAGTTGATCCAAGAAGAATGAAGTCCTTGACAACTTCAATCTTTTCTCCATTGATAAGAATGTTGTTTATTTGTCCAGTGGTGAGGATTTTTGTTTTCTTAACATTGAGATATAATCCATACCAAAGGTTGTGCTCTTTGATCTTCATCAGTAAATGTTTTAAGTCCAATACAATCAAGACGGCAGATCAGGTAGACATGCAGTGAAGAGCTCCGTCAGAAAAAACACAGAATACCAGGCCAAGTAGGCTCAGGGGATGGTGCTAGAACTCTGAACCACATATAAAGGAATATTTAGAAGATTGGAAGGCTTACAACTAGGGGAATTTGTAGCAGAATCAAGATATCCGTTTCTTTCTAATTCAAGATGCTCAGCTATTACCGGAGCCATCATCTTGGGAGAGACCAAGTGGGGGAAGGATAAGAACAGCCATGAATGGCTGACAGAACTGCAGAGATACAGGTGTGGAATTCATTTTTTGGTATCTGTTCAATGGTCTCTCACTGTCTGCGTACCTCCATTCTGGTGACTAGAGAGTATGCCTGAGCGAATGGACACCCCAACCCCTCCACTGGAGGGTTTACTATGCACGCATGTGCACAGATCTCCTCAAAATTTAAAGTGACAGTTTCCACTTAAAACCAAATGGCTGCCACTCATCGGTCAGTTTGTTGTACTGTGCTGGCTTGTGAGTTGCTGTGATTCTGAAAGAGTCAAGAACAGAGTAAAATTATAAGAACTGAGGGTCTGGGGAAAACAAACAAGATGAACAAGATGACAGATCAGGTGGACGTGTAGCAGAGAGCTCCGCCAACAACAACACAGAATACTCGACCAAGCAGGTTCAGGGGATGGTCCCAGAACTCTGAACTACATATAAAGGAATACTTAGAAGGTTGGAAGGCTCACAGCTGGGGGAATTTGTGGCAGAAGCAAGAAATCTATTGCTTTCTAGTCC
>NW_006408535.1:29709487-29728291 GCF_000296735.1 Chrysochloris asiatica | reverse complement strand
GGCTTACAAGGTTTCAAGAGGGAGTTTAGTTTAAGAGTATGGGGGGAAAGAAAGAGTTCCCAGTGAATAGCTTTCATTTTGTTTAGATGGGTCTGGTGAAAAGAGATGGGGATATGATTCGTAAGATTCAATAGTGATTAATTGTTATCATGACTAATCGCAAATGTCACAATTGTAAAGGTAGAAGTTTTGTAACAAAAAAAGTGGAGTGGTTAATCTTACAGTCCAGAAACAGAGAATCCTAGCACCAAGAGAGAAATGCACAAGCAGAATGGGGGACCTTATCCAGAGAAGCACCAGAGTTGGAGGCAGAGATGGGGGCATGGAGAAAGGGAGTGGCTGAGGAATCTAGATTCATGGACTAAGAAGAGAGGGACTAAGAGCTGGTGGCCAGGAGCAGGTTTGTAGAACGTGCCCTTGGGAGATGTAAATTATTACATATGCCTGAGTAGTTTTGTTTGTTTGTTTGTTTGTTTGTTTGTTTTTAAAAAAGCTAAAGTGGATAGAGAGAAATACTGTTAACTGATGGTACATGGAGGGGATTATAATCATTGTAATGAAAGAAAGTATATGATTTATTGAATGTAAAACTGATGATATGCCCTGAAAACTTTCAATTCACAATAAAAAGCTTTAAAAAAATTTTTTTAAAGAGCTATTATAAATCTTCTAAATATGTTTATGAATATAAAGTAAAACAGGAATACAATGCAACGGAAAATGGAAGATATAACAAATTAAACTTTTATAGATGAAAAATACAATATCTGAATTGAAAACGACACTGGTTAAGATTAACAGATTATTGTTATTAAGTGCTGTCAAGTTAGTTCCAACTCACAGTGATCCTATATAGGGTTTCTGAGGAGCTGCTGGTGGGCTTCAATCATCAACCTTGTGGTTAGAAGTCCAGTGCTTATCCTATAGCACCACACCAGGACTCTAAAACAGATTAGACAGTGTGTTAGAAAAAAAAAAAAGTCCGTGAACTTAAAGATATGGTAGTAGAAACAGCCCTGATGAAAACACAAAGAGAGAAAAATAGATAAAAGCTTTAAAAACTTGAACAGAGACTGACATGTGGGACAGTATCGTACAGTCCTAACATACATGTGTTTTAGAGTTGCAGAGAACAAAAAGGTGTGAGTTAGAAAAATAATTGGAATAATGGCTAAAAATGAAACATAATTTAATTTTTGAATGCAATAGATAATAGAAGGTACTTAAGGGATGGTACAAAAGGTACTTAAAGGATGACACCCAGGTTTCCAGGTTGTTGTTAAGTGCTGATTCATAGTGACGCTGCATAGAGTTTTCGAGCAGTGGCTGGTGAGTTTGAACTGTCGACCTTGTGATTCAAACTGACCACACGGTCCAGTGCTTACCCTAAAATGCCGTATCAGGGTGCATAGTAGTATTTTTCAGGATAGTGAATGACAGTAAGATTAAAGCAGGTCTTGGAGGTGATGGGTGAGTGGAGAAAAACTTTCAGTTCTAGACATATTTCAACTTAGGGGGAAAGACAAAAACCACTGCCAGCAAGTTGATGCTGACTCATAGTGACCTGTGAGGCAGGGAGAACTGCCCCATAGGGGTTCCAAGGCTGGAACTTTTACAGAAGCAGGCTGTCACATCTTTCTCCCACTGAGCAACTGGTGGGTTCACACTGTAGACCTTTTTTGGTTAGCAGCTGAGCTGTTTTAACCACTCCACCACCAGGACTGTGAGAAGACAAATTAAATAAGATTGGATCTTGGCTTGTCATCTGCAACCGTAAAGGGCTGGTCCAGATCACAAGGCAACCTAGTAAAGAAGCCATGAATAAACTCCAGGATATAAAATGTAAAACTTCGTGGGGTGAAATATATGTATTTCTCTAAACAGGATCACAGCGTTCCCAGTATTTTTTAAGAGTCTGTGAAGCACATGAAATGGGATTACAGTACCAGATTTCTAAAATGAAGGAGGAAATTCTTAAACTTCTCAACATCCTAGGCTTTTTCCATCTGTTATTTTGTTGTTAAGTGCTGTCCAGTCAGTTCCAACTCATAGCGACCCTGTATAGGGCTTCTGAGAAGCAGCTGGTAAGTTTGAACAGCTGACTTTGGGTTTCAAACCAACCTTAAGGTCCTGTTTGTCCTACAGTGCCACACCAGATCTAATAATGTGTCTACAGGGCAGCTCCAACTTTTCTCCTTCCTGGATCAAGTAACTAAAAAAACTGAAACTGTCACTTAACAGTTGTGGGTAACAATTTCTGAACACGTTTTGTGCACAATACCACCATTCATTCATATCATTTCATTTTCACAATAATTCCAAGGCAATATCAAATCTTGTCCGAAGTCTCAAATGGCGGCACTGGTATTTGAACTCAAAAGTGGCCTTATACCAAGCCTAACCCTTTTGATTATCACATCTACTCTGTCCATCAAATTCTATAAACCAAAACCAGTTGCCTTCTAGCCCACTCTTGACACAGGGCCGCCCCATGGATGCCAGGACAGAATTGCGTTCCATAGGTTTTCAAGGACTGGTATTTTCAGAAGCAGGTGACCAGAGCTTTCTTTGGAGGGGCATCTGAATGTATTTGAACTTTCGATCTTTTGGTTAGCAGCTCAGAGCTTAAAATTTCATCTTATCTGAGAGTTATCAAGCAGCAAGAATCCATCATCGTTGGGAAGGACGGAAAATCCAAGCCACGCAAAGCTTAAATTGTCATTGCTATATTTTAACCTAACAAGTTGGGGGACAACTGCAGCTTTAGCGCTCTGGGGAAATGGTTTACGCAGCGAAAGTGGATTTTTACTTCAGTCTCCTGAAAACCCTGTGAGCGATTTTATTAATGGGACCCTTGTTTCTTCCTGCCCACTTCAAACATGGCCGACAAGCTCTAGTTCCTTTTCGCATCGGATCCACCACGATCGTTCCAGCTTCAATCCCATTTCCAAAAGGGCCTCTTCCCGTGGGTTTTTGCGGTTCTGCGTGCGCATGCGCGAGTGCTTTTCCGGACAAAATGGCGATGGGGCTAATGTGTGGGCGCCGGGAGCTTCAGCTCCTGCTAAGGTTTCAACGTAAGGTAGGATGCCCCGGGCTGAGTGCCAGATTCAATCTTCTTCCAATGGTCCGACCTCAAAGACAAGTAGTACTTGGATCATGAACAGACGCTGACCTGCTCACCTACCCTGTGTCATATGACCTCGAGTCAACAAGAAACATGGGAGGGTTAGTCCCGGCAGCGCGGGCTCAGCGGCTGGGTATCTTTTAGCTGTTCCTGGGGTCCGGTTTGGCACCGCAACCTCATCCACGAAGGCCCAGTTGGGTCTAGGGTAACTGAGATACGGGAGACCTGGGCCCGAGCGCTTCTTCTGCACACACCAGTTGCATGCCTTTGCGCTGAGTCCTCCCTTAAATTTGTTACTTGCTTCGTGGGAAATGAGCATAGGTCGCTATGGGTCGTAACGGACTCCACGGCCCATAACCACCACCACCACCACCCCACGCTGGGACTTCTGCTCTCGATAAATAGGTGCTTCATCCTTTTACCCACTTAGTTCCACAGCGTCTCAGGGCCCTGGTACTCGCCCCGAAAACCGCTGACCGCCGCAAGGCTCCTGTTTCCAGCCGGCCAGAGCTGCGGGCGCCCACACTACGTCTTCCTCAAGGTCGGACCCCGCTGCATCAGTACCTCTGCCATCTCGTTTGCAGAAGCCCAGGTAAGAAGTGTTTCATCCCTGCAGCGTTAAAAAGGATGTTTGTTTGGTTGTTGTGTTTTGTTTTGTGTTTTTTTTTGGGGGGGGGGGGGCTGGTAAGGGTAGTGGGGGCTTCGTGGTGTGGATCAGCACTGGACTGCAGACCACAAGGTCAGTGGTTCAAACCCACCAGCTGCTCTTTGGAAACCGTGTACATGGTCACCATGAGTCGGAACCGACCCAGCATCACTTAACAACACCAACAAGGGTAATGTGGAGTCCTACCCCTGGAGAGGAGTCCTGGTGTTATGTTGTGGGATAAAGTCTTGAACCACAAGGTCGGTTTGAACTACAGGGTCGGTGGTTCAAATTCCCCAGCCACTCCTTGGAGACTCTATACAGGGTTGCTATGAATCAGAATCAACAAGGGTAATTTTGTTGTTATTAGGTGCCATCAAGTCGGTACCGACTCATAGCAACCTTATGCACAGCAGAACGAAACACTGCCTGATCCTGGGCCAACCTCATTACTGTTGCCACACTTGAGTCCATTGATGCTGCCATTTGGCTAGTCCATCTCGTTAGGGGTCTTCCTCTTTTTCTCTGACCTTCCACCTTACCAAACCTGATAGCCTTCTCCAGCGACTGCTCCCTCCTGACAATATGTCCAAAGTATGAGATACGAAGTTTGGCCATCTTGGTTTCCAAGGAGCAATCAAGGGTAATAGGACAGGTTTTTGTCCACTCTCTCCACAATTCCCCAAAATGGTAGTATCTCTGCTTGGGATGGAATTTTCCATTCATTTGGGACTGGAAACAGGAGAGATTCACTGGAAGTATATGAGATACGGAGTCCTGGTGTGGCACTGCAGGATAATATGCTGAACCATAAGATTGGCAGTTCAAACCCACCAGCCACTCCTCAGAAACCCTTACAGGGTCGCTATGAGTCAAATCGACTTGACAGCACTTAACAACAACAACAACATATGAGATATAATCCTAGGTGTATGTATGTATTAGAAAAGTTATAACTTGCATATCAAGTCCATGATTTCCTGAAAATTATTTTCTAGGATGATACCAACTAGTTCTTTTGGTTTTAAAAAGTAAGTTAAAGAAAAATTGTAAGTACAATAGTTTCAACATAAAGCAAATATCATGAAGCAGGTGCGAGCACAGAACCAAACCACTGACTTTCTGTGTATGTATCGGACTGACTGACTTTCTTCACACAGGTCCAGGCTTCTCCCGTCATTGCTACAACCCCCTCACCCACAGCAGTGACAGAGATTGCTCCTGGAGAAACTGCAGATGTCGTTCAAGCTGCTTCAGAACAGAGCTTCACTGAACTGGGGCTTGGATCATATACCCCAGTGGGACTGATACAGAACTTTCTGGAATTTGCGCATGTTGACCTGGGCCTACCATGGTGGGGGGCCATTGCTGCATGTAAGGGGAATGTATTCTGGGCAAGGGGAGAGGGGACAAGTCCTGGTGTCACAGTGGTTAAGCACTCAGCTGCTAACCAAAAGGTAGGCAGTTCAAACCTGCCAGCCATTCTACTCTGTTCTGTAGGGTTGCTATGAGTCAGAATTGACTTGACAGCAACTGCTTTAAGGGTAGAAGAAATGGGAACTTTAAGGGTTGAACACCTTAAAGATGGCAGTGTGTGGGTGGATCCCAGAAATAGTTGCAGAAGTTTAAAGGTTAGAAAAGCTGATGATTTAAATAAGGCTCATGGTGCTTAGGGTAGAAAAGCCGATGATTTAAGTGAATAAGTGGTGCTTGGAGGTCTATTTGAACTTCCTAAAGGTCATTATAGAATCACTGGATGATTGGAGATTCAAGACATATTGATATTTGAATGTGAGTGTGGAATTAGAATAGTTAAGTGCCATTGAGTCGGTTCTGACTCTTAGCAATCCTGTATAGAATTTCTGAGGAGCAGCTGGTGGATTTGAACCACCATCTTGTAGTTCGCAATCCAGTGCTTATACTACAGCGCCCCATCAGGAGTCCAGAATTAGAAAGAGACTTAACAGTGATGAAGCTGCCCTGATTTAGGAGATAGGGTCAGATTAGGCATTTTGCTCCACATCTGAGAAGCCATTTACATTGCTCCTTTTTGGTAAAAGGCAAAAACTATGCTTCTGTTTCTTAGTACATGTTGCTCCATTGGTTATCCCTTCTCTCTCTCCCCTTCACATTCTGTCTACCCTGAACATGTTAGTATTGCTTAAGCATACCATATATTTCTTGGAGAGAAATTCCTTTCCTTCATCCCTACGTCTCCTTTTATAGCTGCACTATCTTTATCCTTCCTTTCATAGCTTTATTTTTTAAAAAAATGGTCTGCATCCAGTGGGCCTTCTTTCTTCCCATTCAGCAACTGGCTCTTATGAATATCATTTCATTCTAATTGCTAGTGATATAACTGCTAAACCCACTTTCCTTATCATATTTGATCTTTCTGCTTTAGATGTTGAAATCTACCCCGTAGATTTATTTCTTGATATTCTTCCTGTCTTTCTAATCACACCATCCTGTTTCCATTACCTGATCCCCCATCTGTCCCTTCAATGTTGATATCCTGCTTTCTATCCTCAGCTCCCTTCTCTTCCTATTCCACATCATCCATAATGATGTTGATAAAGCCTGAACCTATTTCTACCTGGTCACTTCTCAGCTCTGACTCACATGCATGTTCTAAAGATAATATGACTTCAGTAAATGTTAGAATGGTTGGGGAATACAAAGTAGAAGAAAATAAATAGAAATGAGCTAAACTGTTAAGCACCAGGTTACCTCCAACTCCAACGATTTCTAGGACAGCAGCTTTCAAAATTCACTCCTGGAAGCCCTGTAAAGGTGTCTCTGAGCAAGGTGAAGACCAGAGCATAAGCCATCATCTGGCTAGGCTAGCTTTACCCAGAGCAACCAGATTTGATCTGTTTCATATATTTGGGCTATACTTTAGGTGAACAAAAGATTCCATTGATAATAAAACTGTTTGAAAATCATTGATCTAGGGAAATAGGCAGGATTTCTGATTATCTGCTTAGAGAAGTTAACACTACTCTGGTGTTCACTGCAGAGAACCAAACCTTGAAGGAGTTCACTATTCTTATCTCTAAGTCTGGGCCCCTTGGGCATGATAGTGTAGTAAAGGCTGGAATGAGAGACCTATTCTTCCATGAAAACCTCAAAAACATCTGTCTTCCAACAGCAGAACTGTTTTTAATTTCACTCCAATCTTGATTCTGTTTTCCAGGTACAGTCCTTGCCCGCTGCCTGGTTTTTCCTATCATAGTAAAGGGCCAGCGAGAAGCAGCCAAGATCCACAACCATTTGCCAGCGATCCAGAAGTTTTCCACTCGAATCAGAGAGGCCAAGTTAGCAGGAGACTCAGCTGAGTGTGAGTCAGTTACAGGATAAGTGTAGACCTCATTTACACAATTCTGACATTCTGCTGGAGGAAAGCAACAAGCTACAGCAGTTGTG
This sequence comes from Chrysochloris asiatica, assembly GCF_000296735.1. Classification (NCBI taxonomy): domain Eukaryota; kingdom Metazoa; phylum Chordata; class Mammalia; order Afrosoricida; family Chrysochloridae; genus Chrysochloris; species Chrysochloris asiatica. The sequence continues at coordinate 29,721,095 of NW_006408535.1, read as the reverse complement.
GCTGTGTTTGGGCAACTTTTAAAGACTTAACCTGCTTCCTGGACCTAATGTTGCTAGTGACTACCCAGGGTCAAGTAGCAGTTTGGCTGGCCACATGGTGAGGATGTGCACCTCCACTGACAGAACCATTGGCCTAACTGTTAACTTCCCCTCACCTCTCAGTTTACAGGGCCTCCTCGGAGATGACACTTTATCAGAAAAAGCATGATGTGAAACTCTTTAGACCACTCATTCTACCTCTTACTCAGGTGAGCAAAATCTTTTCATCCTGAATCCATCAAAGAGGAAGCACACAGAATTTGTGTCTGCTTCTAGTGCCCTAGTTCCCCAAAAAGCTGTCAGTATTACTTATGGCTTTGACTAATAGGGTACTAAGAAATTTTCCCCTCGTTAAAGTCGTGACCTTGTTTATTCTGTCTGATAGGCTCCAATCTTCATCTCCTTCTTCATTGCATTGAGAGAAATGGCCAACCTCCCAGTACCCAGCCTGCAGACAGGTGGCCTTTTGTGGTTCCAAGATCTCACAGTATCAGACCCCATCTATGTACTGCCACTGATAGTCACTGCCACAATGTGGGGTGTCCTTGAGGTAAGCCCACGCTGGCCTGGGAAGCTGATGGCTATAGCAAACTATTAAGTACCATTAAGTCAGTTCCAACTCATAGTGACCCTGTCTAGGGTTTCAGAGGAGCAGCTGATGAGTTTGAACCACGACCTTGCAGTTCAAACTGACCTTGAAGTCCAGTGCTTTATCCTACAGCGCCACACCAGATAAAGCAGTTATGTAGAATGTAGTTGATAAGTAATTAGATCCAGACTCATTAAAATTGACATATATTTGCTATTCCTTTTGTTTCATTTTATTTTGCCAGCTAGGTGCCGAGACAGGTATGCAAAGTTCTGACCTTCAGTGGATGAGAAATGTTATCAGAGTGATGCCCCTGGTAGTCTTGCCCATAACCATCCATTTCCCCACGGTAGGTAGTGGTTGTGGAGCTGGTGCCACTTCCTAGCAAGCTAACCAGAGTGCTGTTTCTGAGTTGGTGCCACTTCCTAGAAACTAACCAGACGGCTATTTCTACACCTTCTCTTTGTCTTCACCCAGGCAGTGTTCATGTATTGGCTCTCCTCCAATCTCTTTTCCCTGGGCCAAGTGGCCTGCCTCCGGATTCCAGCTGTACGCACTGTACTTAAAATCCCCCAGCGTGTGGTGCATGACCCCGACAAATTGGCTCCACGGGAAGGCTTCGTAAAAAGCTTCAAACAGGGTAAGGGTTTCCTCTGTGAAACAGGACTGGGGGTGTGGTGTAAAAATGGCTGGAGGACTGACCTCTTTCCTGTATACACAGGCTGGAAGAATGCAGAAATTGCACATCAAATGCGTGAGCGTGAGAAACGCATGCAGAATCACTTGGAGCTAGCAGCCAGGGGTAAATATTTTTTTTCAGGCAAAATTCTACCCTTCATTTATTCCTCTCCTTTGTTCAAAATTTATTTTCTCTTCTTTCCCCAGGTCCTTTACGACAGACCTTTACCCATAACCCTCTGCTACAGCATGGGAAGAATCACCCTCCCACCGCCCCTGATGGCAGCAGCAAACCAAAGTCAAAGCAACCCTGGCGGGACACCCTTGGCTGACATCTGTTGTTCCCTGTTCATACTGGCAGGAACTTTGTCTCCTCAAAGACTGCTTCTAAGAAAAAGGCTTCTCGGTACTGGGGGACACGGAGATGCACATTTTAAAAGTGGATTCCACTCCAAACTCTTACAGCTGTGTGTAAAAGAGGACACTGGGAAGCCAGAGGTTCTTCCCGTCCACAGAATTAGTAAATCTCACACTGTATGCTGCTTTCTGATCTTTATTAAACAGGGAAATGGGTTGTATGCTTCCAAAAAGGAAGAATGGGTTTGGGGTGATTGCTCTTAATGTCCCATGGAATAACAAAGTGCCTCAAAATGTTTTAAACCAGGCTTTAAGACCATAAACTCCCACCCCATAGATGATGTATTTTTGTTACCCACATTTGCGTTGCAGTCATGGGGTATGACTAATAAGTTAAGATTTTATTGACCCCAAGCATTTCCTATAAAATTTAAGAGTAGATGTGCTCGAGTTTAGTGTTAATTAGTAAGAAAGAAAATTGATGTCATTTTTCTTAACAACCTAATATTTTACTATGACAGTTCAGATGTTCTCTTGTCTGCCTTGTATGCGAAGAGGTTGGTTACATCCACCTTCAGCAACTGGCTTGGGAAAGAAGAAATATTTGGATACTCTCAGGCATAAAATGGTTTTTTTTCTTTCTGCCAGTCTGATGGAAGCTGTTCCAAAGATGCTACAGCAGATGAAGCCACTAAAAGCTTAGGAACATATCCCCTTTATTGTCCAGCACCCATGACAGTTTCATGTCTTCTCTAAAGGAGGCAGGAAGTTTGGAGCATTATTGGCCCTTTTAAAGGAAAAGAGGAATGGGCAGACACACCCAGAGGTGAGTAACTATCTTCAACATCTGGGAATGTGCTGCTAAAACAACCAAATCCACACTTGACATGCTCCCTCCACCCACCCCACACACACACAGTCTCCTTTACCTTCCCTTAAAAAAAAAATCTGGAACACGTGTAACAAAACAAATAAATTATTTTCCATCTCTCAAAAAGCAAGTTCAAAAGGTTGAAGCTGCCTTGAACAGGCATCTGCATAAGTGCCTCCAAAGAAGTGGATTTTCCTTTACTTCCTTGGCTCCAGCCAGTAGGAGACTAGGTCCCTGTTTACATCTCAGGATTCACAGTGGTATTTAGTTAGACTTTGGATCTCCTTCCTTGGGCATCTCTTCACTATCTTTCAAGTCCATCTCTGCAGCAACTGACATACATAGGACTTGGAGGTACCTTGTGGTAGACGCTGTAAAAAGAAATTTGAGTCAAAACTGGGAAGAAGTTGACTGAGTTCAAGTAGCATGGAATGGAGAGGAGAGGGAGGTGATGAGTCCATTAAACCACAGGGCTAATAACTGAAAGGGTCACTGGCAAAAAAAATAGCTGCACTCACTTACAGAGCCAAGACTTACCCACAATCCTTCGGAGACAAAGAGGTCGTTTGCCTTCAGGCACTCTGATGATGAGGAAGTAAAAGGGCAAGCCTGAGAGGGCAATGCTAATGCCGATGAGGGAGTTGATTGTATCACTGTAAAGTGGAACAGCCACCAGGAAGATGGTGCAGAGGCAGAAGACAATGGGGAAGAAAAGGCTGAGCTAAGAGCACAGAAAACAACTGGATATTAGACAACTAGTGATTCTTGGCCCAGATAATCCCACCTCCCATGAAGATCAACGCACTGAACTTCATTTCTACCACTTCATCTCCACACCCCCACCAAGCAAAGGTTTCTGAATAAGCTGTTATTAGGATCTGCGTATATTAGCAGTTACATATGAAGCAGAAATAATCATCAAGCTGAGTTACCTTGAGGGGACGAGGCCGATCAGGCTCTTTTTGCCGCAGATAAAGCTGGCCCACGATAGAGAGCCCCACAAAGAACCAATAGCTGAAGCTATAGTAGTTAATGAGCTGGAAGATGTCCTTCACACACAAGTAGATTAATGCCATGATACCCTGTAAGTACAAACCCAAGGCATCTCCTGTCACATAGCCTTTCGTTTTCAAGGCACTTTGCTCTTCTTTATCCCTCGTGAAGTCCTAAGAGTCTTTCCTGTGTTCTTTTTAAGCCCCTTTAAACCTTTGCCAAGTTAACCTATAAAGCACAACTCAGAATTACCCCTAAAACTTTTTGCCTGACAACTCTTCCATAATAGCTCCAGCCTGCGATTGCAACTTTTATTTCGCACTACCCAACTCCAGGATTGTAAGATAAGCACTAGGCTGCTAACCACAAGGTCAAAAGTTCAAACCCACCAGCCGCTCCTCAGAAACCCTATACAAGGTCACTGAGTTGGAACACTCAACTCCATGCTACTTTGCTGCCTCAGGATCTTCTGATGTTTCTTTTATCCATCTCTACCATTTGTAACTGTAAGCTTCAAAATCCACTTCAAATGTGCTTCCTTAAGAAGCTGCTCCTTATTCACCCTCTACCCCTCAGGAAGACCTGGTGGGGCGCTGTAGGATAAGCACTAGACTGCTAACCCCAAGGTCAGTGGTTCAAACGCACCCCCTAGTCCTTGGAAATCCTATACAGGATTGCTATGAATCAGAACTGATTCCACGGCACTTAACAACTAACCAAAAGGTAAGTCATTCAAACCTACCAGCCACTCCTTGCAAATCCTACACAGGGTCACTGAATCAGAACCAACTCAACAGCACTTAATAACCACCGCATCTCTGGAAGTGATTATTTTTGCTTTTGAATACCACACCATTCTCTACTTTACATGGTAATCATTCCTTGTACTACTTTATGCCTTATCTTAAGACTAAAGAAAGTTACCATTCAGAATGAAAGGTATTCTTTCTTCGTAACTACTGTTACAAAGCACAGTGTCATGCACACAGTATCTCTCCTAGAATAGTCACATCTGCTATTCTAAAGTCCCCCATCCTCTCCCCCGACCCCTCAGGACTTCTTTTGCTTTCCACCTCATTCTTGAGCCTACTTACATTGAAGAGCAGAGAAGGTATTGGTGTGAACCGCTCAACATGAATCATGCAGATGGCATCAGGTAGATGGCCTTCTCTTGAGCCCACAAAGAAAAGCCTATTTTAAGTTTAAAAAAAAAACAACTATGAAATTGTGACCATGATACAGCCTGGTTGACCTGCCACTCTCCTACCCCTCTCCCATCCCTTCTTCAAAGGAATTTGAAGGATATAGAAGTGAGAATTGGAGGCATCCAATAGAAACAAGAAGAGGCTGTGGGTACATTTGGGGGATACAGGTGTACAGTCTGAGCCCTGTAAGTCCTAGTATCCTCTGCAGTTCCTCCATACAATACTCCCCAGCCAAACACAGCACTTTTACCTAGAGGCAGCCACAATGGAGGCATTGAGGCCACCAAAGCAGGATAGGGCAACTGCTAATGGAATTGTCCAGTTGAAGATGCCAAAAATCTGGTCTGCAAAAGTCTAAGGGAAAGGAATGGAAAAGAGTCATTAGCCGTGGTTGAAAGTCATGAGTATGCATGCCCCAGATTCCCTTTATTGGAACCCAGCCCTTCCACAAAGAGTTACAGGACCTTTCAAGCCCAGTATCCTTAGTGTATCCCTTCGAGGCTGTATACCCCCTTTCCAGGACTTCCAAGAGCTAGGATATACCCAAAAGCCCACAAGCACACTCCCAGTCTCTTGTTAGTCCAAGTCCTTTACCACAGCAACAGCTTCACTGGCCAGGATGTCTTCCATGTCCAGCACGGTGTAATAGGCCACATTGGTCAAAATGTAGATGATGGTGACAATGGGCATGGAAATGCCAATGGACAGGGGTAAGTTCCTACAGCCAAACAGGATAAAGGACACTTTAGTCCCAGTCCCACCCCATCTGTCTTTTAATGTCCTGGTTTGGTGCTATAGGATAAGTATTGGACTGCAAACCATAAGGTTGGCAGTCCAAACCTACGAGTCACTCCAGAAACCCTTTACAAGGTCGCTGAGTCGGAATCAACTCAACATCACTTAACATGCCAACATTCCAGGGATGGGCTTTCTGCTATAATTCTCCAGTGCCTTTGCCTCAGATAGCCTAGGATATTGGCTGAATCCCTGAGGCTCTGAACTCATAAATCAAAAATCATTCAGAGAAAATCCACAAAGAGCTACGTCACAGCACAGTAATAGGATAGGAAGATAGGAGGTTTCCTTGTTTTTTTACATCAAAAGATCTCAGTGTCAGTATCCCTTTTTTTTTTTTTTTTTTTTTTTTAAGACTTAACAACAGAAAATCTGTCTTAAGGTTGGAAGATATAAAAAGAAACAATGAAGTCTAACATCTGCAGGGAATGATAAAGGCCCTCAGTAGGAAGAACAGTCTGTGTCTGAACAAGCAGCCTGGGAAATAAATATGTTCACTACACCGCTGTCTCAGTCTGAGAACCATGGGTGCCATCCTAACTGGAAGCTGAGAGAGACAATGATGTCTCAAGATTCCTCTAACCCAACAAACACATAATTAACAGTGAGACAGTCAAGAAAAAGGGGTGTTATTGTTTGCCGTGGAGTCAGTTCCGACTCATAGTCGGACTCTGTACAGGGTTTCTGAGGCTGTAAATCTTTTACAGGAGCAGAAAGCCTCATCTTTCTCCCATGTAACAGCTGGTAGTATCAAACTGCTGACCGTGAGATTAGCAGAGCTCTTGGTAGCATAGGGGTGTTGTTGTTGGGTACTGTGGAGTCAGTTCCGACCCATAGTGACCCTGCACAGAGTTTCCGAGGCTGCAAATCTTTACAGTAACAGAAAGCTTCATCTTTCTTCTGCAGAATAACTGGTAGTTTTGAACTGCCGACCTCGAGGTTAGCAGCCCGATTCGTAACCACTATGCTACCAGAGCTCCTTTAGCATAGGGGTTGTTGTTGTTAAGTGCCATTGAGTCGATTCCGACCCATAGCGACCCTGTATAGGGTTTCCAAGGAGAATCTGGTGAGCTTGAACCACCGACCAAATACTCTCAAGTCATTCAGCTTTTTCTCCAGTAGGTGGAAGCACCACCCAGGCTGGGATCCTGTTTATTTCTCTATTCCCCAAGGTTGCAATACTGGCTGTTTACCAAGACTGTTGTTGTTTCTCAAAACCAAAAGGGGTTTACTGATATGATCATTGTTAGTCCTTTGACTTAAAATTTTAGAAAAATTCCACTCCCTGGCAAATCTTTGTTCCCAGAGGCAGAATTTCAGAGCCAGGAAAGACCCTGGAGATTATATCATTCAAACCCCACCCACCCACCGACCCAACTACAGATTAGGAAGCAGGCAAAGAGATGGTGAGTAACTCCTCTCAAAATCACCAGCTAATCTGTGAAAAGACAGATGCCAAGCCCTTGTCCTGTGGAGTCCACAATACAAAGACTCCCTGTCCACTGACCTTTTCACCCTGAATGAATACAGAATAGAGTAACACTGGAGAGGTGATGCAGTTGAATCACTGAAATAATACCACAGTGTCAGTGTGAATTTGGAAAATTAAGGAATCCATTCGATAGGAAGGTTTCTGGAAATCTATGGCCTAAAGTTGTAGGTGAAAGATCTATCACAAAAGAGCTATACAACAGCATCTACAATCTAGAAATAAAATCCTACATCTATGATTTTTTTTTAAAAAAAAAGCATGCACGAGACAGTTTACATCTCAGCTCTAGTTACTGTGTGACCATGGACAAGTTACTTCTCTGGCCCTCAGGTTCTCCATCTTGTAGAATTGTTAAGTTCAGTCAAGTCGGTTCCGACTCAGCAACATTGTCTAGGGTTTTCAAGGAGCAGCTGGTAAGTTTGAGCTGCTGACCTTGCAGTTCAATCCAACCTTGCTGTCCATTGCTTATCCTACAGTGCCACACCAAGACTCCACCTTGTAGAATTAGGCTAGGACTGATGAAATGGATCTCAGCAGTCGTGTGCTGCCTGGCACAAGGTAGGAGCTCCATAGATGATACCTATCATCATTGCTGTGGAAAGGTGATAGGAAGTACCTACCTTTCAGGATTCTTGATCTCTTCAGTGACATAGTTGAGGGTGTCCCAGCCCGAGTAGGAGAACAGTGCTGAGTACAGGGCCAGGGCAATGTCACCCATCACATACGATGAACCCTCAAATGAATTCTCAAAGTGAGTTGAGGCTCCTAGAACCCAGGGAACATTGGAAGGCAGAAGGATTAGTGACGCATCTCCCCAACTTCAAGGTGATCCAGTAAAGAAATAGAAGAATATATCATACCAGCAAATAAGTAGCTTAGAACACTTTCAGTAACAAGGGTAGCGGTGAAGGAACAGGTAGAAGAGATATCTACAGAGATGGGCTGGAATGGAGGGAACGGCATGGGGATCTTGGGGTCACTTTCAAGGATAAGAAGTCATCAGGGAGCAGAAGGGCCGTGGCACAGAAGTGATGCAGCTCAGTCTGAACCCTTTCTGACTCCTTCCCCATTCTAACTCCAGACAGAACTGTATGGGGTAAAGAGAGGGAAAGCTCAACATACCCAGGCCAACAGAGTATCTGTCATAAGTGCCATTGAGTCGATTCCGACTCACAGCAACCTTGTATAGGGTTTCTGAGGAGCAGCTGGTGGATTTGAACCGCTGACCGTGTGGTTCAAACTGACCTTGTGGTCCAGTGCTTATCCTATACCACCACATCTATCAAATAAGCTCATGAAAATTAAGAGATATAATGTACAAAAAGCACTTAGAAAAGCATGACTAAGAAAATGCTTCACAAAGTTAGCCGTTGTTATTATTTCTTACCCTGGCCAAGTCTAACAATGCCTGCAATGATGACCGCAATCAGCGCCAATACTTTAGCATAGGTGAAAATATCTTGTACCAGCGTTCCCCACTTGACATAGGCACAGTTAATGAAGGTTAAGATACCTGAAAGAAAAAGAACACTGATTGGTAACTGACCCTGTCACCCAGAAGGCATTAAGCTCCCAAAAAATTTTCCAGTACCAGCCATGAAGAGCTCCAGAAATGTCCTCACCATTATCATTCAAAAGCACTTGGAGACCACCTGTGAACGCAGCACAGGAGCATCAACAGCAGTACCCACTTTATATGGGAGATGTGAACCAAAGTGACTATGGATCTGCTTGCATACAAAAGTGTACTCAGTCACAATCACAGCAGTGGGAAGCAACTGGTGATTATACTGGATTAGTAATATGTTCCTAATTTTCAGGCTGTTGACTTTGGAAAGTCATGGTGTCTCTGTTTCCCGGGCACCCTGGGCTCCACAAGGCAGCACACTGACTCTGCAGTGTTATTGCTGAAGTTGTTAACCTTGATGAGTCCTGTTGTGATTTATCCAATGTCTGGGCCAGCAGGTCAGGACGTGTGGCCAAGGTTTAGGATGGGGCCAGACTTCCTGCCCACTCACCAACTGCCAGCTCAGCTACTTGTTTTCATGCTTGGAAAGATTCCTGAAACTAAGAAAGAGGCCTGCAAAATGGGGAGAGGGCATTTCTCCTGGCCAAACAATGCCGACGTAAACGCAACAAACGTTCTTCAAATCCTTCTAACCTGGAGTACAAGCCAACCCCTTTCAACCTGAATGGGTTTTAGTAAAGTTTATGGATCAACTTTTAGAGTCACGGTTTTAAACCTAGGGTCACAAGTTTCACAAACCCCTGAAATTCTTTACAAAGTGTTATGTCGAGAGTATATGCATTTTTTTTCTAAGAGAGGAGTCCATAGCTTGCAACAGAACTTCAGAGAAATGCATTTTCCCAAAACCAGTTACCAACCACTACTTTGAAGAAATTCAAAGAAAGCCCACACAAGCTGTGAGGTTGACCAATAGTCCCAGAATGTGGTAGGGAAAAAAAAAGAAACAACTCTGAAACTCAGCAGAATGTTCCTTGAATCCCCTTCCAACCTCTTAAGCAGTCAAGCAGGCATATTACAACACACCTTCCCCAGTGGTGGCAGATTGAATCGCTTCATTGAACTATAAGGATGACTTAACAGTCTTTCTTCCAAGAACTCCAAAGAGGTCAGAGTCACCTTGCCTCATCAGTAGAGAAACAGCATCCCAGTACTGGGCTTGCCTGCTTCAGGCCACCAACACAGTAAGTACTCCCTGTCTCAGAAATGGTTCTTGGTATCCCCGGTCCTCCTGTTGTGTTCTGACCTCATCACACTCTGGCCAGAGACTACTTCATCCTTTGAAGTAGGAGAGATCAACCTGTCAGAGCAGCTGTCTCATCTTCTAGCTCTCACTCTCTCTTATGCTCTCCTGTTCTACTTAAATAGAATGTCCAAGTTCTTTTCTGTTCTTCCCCAAAAAGGATATTCCTGTCCTATACAAACACTTGCCTTTCTGCCCAATAAAATAATAAAGAATCAAATCTTATCACAGGGCTGGGCCAAAATGCACCCATAACTCTAAGCCACCATGGTACTAAGTTAATAATTAAAAACACACGTGTCCAGCCCCCACAAAATGACCAAAGTATCTGTATCTTGCCCTCCACAAATCTTTCAAATCTGTTGATTCCCCTCAGCCTAGCCTTTACTCCCTGCTGGACTTCTGCCTCTAGCCATCCAACAACCTTCATATTCCTTCTCTACCGCCTCCTGCACAGGCTCTATAAGCCAGATTTCTGATAAGATAGGCCAGAGAAAACTGAGGCTGCCATATTCAAGGCTTTCTGCTCCCATAAAGACTTACAGCCTCAAAAACCTTATATAAGGTCAGAACCGATTCAAAGGCAAAGGCGTGCCACAGGTTGTTTTCTGCTCTGTCGTGAGAGCTGAGCATACACCCATCATTACGCCTCCTGCCCTCATTCCTGAGCCTTATTTCTCAGCTAGTGACCCACCATCATGCTCTAATCTGTTCTCTGTAATGAGCACAGGAACTCACTTGAATTGAAATAGGGGGTCCTGTGTCCCCGGGAAGAGAGAGAACTGCATGAAGAGAACTTCCTCCAGGGTCTGTACATGGTGGGAGTGGGAAATGGTCTGGCCAGCAGCAGAATAGGCTTTCTCCCTACTCTGGGTGGATACAGCTGACCACTGGCCCCAGAGCCCAGTCAAGTATGCTGCTCTTGAAGTGGCTGGAGCCTAACCTTCTGCTTCAGAGGTAGGGACAGGAAGGGACTATGGGGTTAAAATAATATAGAGGCCACAGTCAAGTTAACTTAAAGGACAAAGACTTCCTACCTTCCCAACCCTAGGTACAATTCAGTCCCCACCCAACACTGGGCCAAGTCCACAGCAGGATGGTCAAGGAATCAACTTTGACCCTTGACTCAGGTGCAGCTCCATTCCCAACCCCAGGGAGAAGGAGAAGCTGTAAGACAAAGTGTAATCACATAGAGACACTCCTGAATGGATCATCAAGGCCAGCTACACAGACTCTCCTAGAGTTGTTGACTAGTTCTGGTACTAGGGCCCAGAATCAGTAATCAAACTAAAAGCGAGGGAAATACTGAGCTAAGTTGATCCAGAACAGAACGCATCCAAGCCCAGACTGGATCAGATGTCCAGTTTTTGTTTAGATACCTAAACACCATTCTCCTACCATTAGCAAAACACAAAAACCTCAGACTACTGTTTAATCTATCTTCTACTTCATATTCCCATGGACTATAAAATCTCCATACTTGAGGAACAAACAAGATGGCGGATTGGGTGGACGTATAGCAGAGAGCTCTGCCAACAACAACAACACAGAATACCTGACCAAGCAGGTTCAGGGAATGGTTCCAGAACTCTGAAACACATATAAAGGAAAACTTAGAAGGTTGGAAGGCTCACAGCTGGGGGAATTTGTGGCAGAAGCAAGCAATCTATTGCTTTCTAGTCCGTGATGCTCAGCTGCTCCAGGAGCCGCCATCTTGGGTAAGACCACGTGGGGAAAGGTTCTGAGCTGCCACAGACGCCTGGCAGAACTGCTGAGATAAAGTTGTGGACATTCTTTTCTTTTGGTATCTGTTCATTGGTC
>NW_006408535.1:29622955-29707346 GCF_000296735.1 Chrysochloris asiatica | reverse complement strand
TGAGACATTCCCACTAGAAAGGACAAGCACAGTGACAGAAGATACATCTTCGTGATGAACCTGACCTATACCCAGAGTGGTAGTTACTCTAAATACCAACAGAGAGGGAATAAAAATAATAATAATAAAAATCTCCATACTTTCTTACATAACTCATTTCATTTTTAAAAGATCTGTAGATCTTCCTTGCATTAAACCAAAAACCTTCCTCACAACTTCTACCCAGTGAGTGGTCCTAGACTTCTCCTCTAGACTAATTTGTGTTGCTTTAAGCCATTAAGTTTTTAATTTGCTACAACAGCATAGGAAATGAATATATCACTCAACAAGATGTTTTCATATCGTTCCCGTTCTCTAAGATTTCAACATTCCTGCCAGTGGTTCTGTAATCTCAACTAATTATAAATTCTTTCCATTTGTCTGCACCTGGGTACCTAACACTTAAAGCAATGAAAATGCTTTTTTACTAGCCCCTCAACTCTGTAGACCTTGCTTCTTTGTTGACCTAACCATGCTTATTAAACACTTTTATGGTTAGCAATTCTTCTGTTAGAGAACTTGAGTGGGAAACAGACCTTGTGTCCTCCTCCTTTCTTTCCATTTATTATCACAGAACTAACTGCCTCCAGAGCACAGAGCCCTGACCTTGCTGTTCTTACTCTGAGCATTCCTCTCAGAGGTATTTATCGTCCTTAGTCATTTCTTTACATCCTAGTTCAAGACGGGCATTGACCTTCAGGACACTCTTCTTGAAATTCTGAGCCATGCCTGTATCTAATCTTGATTCTATCACTTCCACCATCTCGTGCTTGTTTCAAAAACTCACCAAAAAGCAATTTGTTCAGGCACATGGGTTTCTTCAGGTGAGTCTTTTTTTTCTAACTAAACAAGGTAATTTTCAACTATCTTCTCAAAATTTCATTTTTGAGAACCTCTTGGTTCTTTTTTATTAAAGCCCTAGCCATGAGATTACAATTTCATTTTCCCCAAATATTTGAGCAATTTGCCAAAAATTTACAGTGAAGAAACCTAGCATTTCTCTTTCTGAAAGGCAAAAACCCTAGCAGGAATTGTCACTTCCCCCCAAGGATTCCTTGTTTCCCCTGAGGTCAGTTCTTGGGTGAAACCAGTCATTACATTTGTTGGGAAACAAAGAAGAAAAAGAATCTTTTGAAGATCTCTGTACTTTGGTATACTGAATTTTCCTACGCAATCAAAATGTGACCTTGACCACGAGGTATCCCTTATTCTGTTTTTGCTGTTGTTGTATACCACTGAGTCAGTTTCTACTCACAGTGACCCTGTATAGGGTTTCCAAAAATGGCTGAGGGGTTTCAAAGGCCAACCTTGTGGCAGTCCAGTTCTTTTCCTAGTACCACACCAGGGTTCAATCCCTTATTAGAGCAGCAGGCTATAAAACAAGTCTATATCTCTTGGTATGCAGCATCAATCCCCAGAATCTTTTTAGCAAATCTGTCTTTTGAACAAAGTATACCTTTTCACTGCTATATGCCAGTGAAATGTACTGATAGTTATGAAATTGTTTCCTCCTTTTATTAAAGTGTTAAATGTGGTTTATTAACCTTATTTTTAATGTTTGTAGATATGAGTACAGAAACATCATTCCCAATCTTTTATCCTATTTTCTCCGAATGCATTACTGAACACCTTTTTCTACCTTTATTCTTCTTTCTATGTAATATCCAATAGCCCTTAAAATGTCCAGAAATATACTTTTATCTGTGCATGTTTTCCCTTTCCTCTCCAGTTTCATTTTAAAGGTCTATTAAACCCATCCTTCTCTGTCTCTGTGCAATCTGCTTCATTCCCCTTACCAGAGTAGCTTTCTGGTATCTTAACATTTACAGTCAGGTGCTCTATTCTGGTTTCACACACACACACACACACACACACACACACACACACACATATACAGCCTTCCATTTACAGAGAGATGGAAGTTACACCTGTCACTCAGTTTGCTACCTTGAACTTTAAAGTCACGAGGGACATATCTCAGCTATCTTCTGACTGATGTCATTCATCTCACAGCAATCAGCAAAAGTGTAGTGGTTCATGGATTAATTAAGGTGAGCAAGCTCTTCATCACATGTTGCTAAGAAAAACCATGTATGTGCATTAGGCTGAGTCTATGTACAGTTAGGGTCACACTTTTCAAAGGAATCAGCCAAGCCTTTTAACTGGTATGCTCAAACCTGCTAATACCCTGATGTCTCCAGAACACTCCACCACAGCTTCCTCAGAAGGTCTAGATTCATATTCTCTAGAAAAATATCATGTTGCTTAAATAAAAGTTTATCTAAATCTAGAAGTGTCAAGTTTCTTCGTCCTTTTCTCTGTTGTATCACCATTTTTATTTGTTAGTTTTGCCTGGTGTGGCACTGTGGGTTAATGCGCCAGACTATAATGTCATTTGAATTTCAAGGTCTACAGTTCAAGCTCACCAGTCACTCCTTGGAAACCCTATACAGGGTCGCTATGGATTGGAATCGACTCAACAGCACTTAACAACAACAATATACATATAGAATACTCTACACCTTAAAATCACTTTTTCTTTGTGGCTTCCATGATGTATTGCTTCCTGCATCCTATCTGTTACTGTGAGGTGCCATCAGGTCACTTCCAACTCATAGCGACCCCATGTACAACAGAACAAAGCACTGCCTGGTCCTGTGCCATCCTCACAGTCGCCGTTATGTCTGAGCCCATTGTTACAGCCACTTTGTCGATCCATCTTGTTGACGATCGTCCTTTTTTACACTGACCTTCTACTTTATGAAGCGTGACATCTTTTCTCCAGGGACTGGTTCCTTCTCACAATATGTCCAAAGAATGTGAATGCTTCTAAGGAGCATTCTGGTTGCACTTCTTGCAAGACATTCATTTGTTCTTCTGGCAGTCCATATTCTTGGCAATATATTCACTATTTTTCACCAACACCATAATTTGAATGCATCGATTCTTCAGTCTTCCTTACTGTCCAGCTTTCACATGCATATGAGTTAGCAATGGAAAGTACTATGGCTTGGGTCAAGTACACATTGGTCTCCAAAGTTATATTTTTGCTTTCTAACACTTTAAAGAGGTCTTGTGCAGCAGATTTGCCCAATACAATGTGTCAGTTAATTTATTAACTGCTGTTTCCATGGGCATTGATTGTGGATCTGAATAAAGTTAAATCCTTGACAGCTTCAGTCTTATCTATTTGTCATGATGTTGTTTGTTGGTCTAGTTATGAGGATTTTTGTTTTCTTTATGTTGAGTGGTAATCCATATTGAAAGCTATATGGTCTTTCATCTTCATCAAGTGCTTCAAATCCTTTTCACTTTCAGGAAGCAAGGTTACGTCATCTGCATATTGCAGGTTATGAGTCGTCCCTCAATCCTGATGTCGTGTTCTTCTTCATATAGTCCAGCCTCTTGGATTACTTATTCCATCTTGTCTAAGTGCTAATATTTTTCTCAATTTTTTTTTTTTTTTTTTACCTTTTCAGGCTAGAGAATCATTTCCCTTAGCTCAGGTATCATAACTGAGTTTCTGGCAAGAAGACATACTAAGCACAAACTCTGCATCACTGGATCACATCCTTCCTACTCTCCTTCACAGGGACTAAAGTATTAACTCTGCACCCCACTAAAGGAACAAACAGACAGTTTGTACTCAAGTCCACTGCCCTCAAATCAATTCTGACTCATAGCGACCTAATAGGACAAAGTAGAATTGTTCCAGAGTTTTCTGTAAATCTTTATGAGAGCAAACTACCTCATCTTTCTCCCTCAGAACAGCTGGTGGGTCCAAACTGCCAACTTTCCAGTTAGTAATCCAATGCTTATTTCACTGCGCAACCAGGGTTTCTTCAGTTTGTGTGAACAGGACCTAAGATTAAACAACTTCATCTCAAAAATCAGCCAGCTTTTGTTAATCTGATTCCTATCAGTTTTCTCAGCTAAATCCAGGCAAGTTCTCAGAAACTTAGGCCTCAAGTGACTATCAGAATCACCTAAGGAATTTATTAACCTTCAGCTTCAGAGCTCTATCCCAGAAGTTCTGACTCAGGAAGTCTGATATGGAGCTTTCCAGGGGCATGTGCCTGCTCTGAGCATACTACCTAAGCAAAATTATCACATACAGAACAACCTTGAGCAGAACAAGTTCAAACCCTTTTCTTAACTCTGGGCTTCTTTATCTTGGCTGTACAATGGCATCTCTTGAAAAGCTTTAAAAAATCCCAATGTTAAGGCCCCACCCTAGGCCAATGAAGTTAGAAACTCTGGGGTTTAAGCTCCCAAGTGATTATGAAGACCTCCTGCAACACAAGTACCCTATTCCTTCAGCAGCACTTTACTGCTTCCTTAGTTTTCATTCTGTTATGCAGTGGTTCTGAGTTATTTAGTTGGGGAGAGAGAGGGAGGAGGCAGGAGCAAAAGTTTGGGGTTTGTTTTGGGGGTTTTTTTAAAACCCCATAGGTTATTCTAATGTGTAGCCAGAGTTGATACCTACTACCTCTAGCTCCTTCCTTGGCCTCCTCTAGACTATCCCCTCAGCCTCTTCTGAAGCAGAGAAAAAAGAGGAAAAAAGGAAGTTAGAGATCAAAGGTGAACCTCAAAGGATCAAACAAGCACACAGCTTTACAATCTTTACTGCTGGTGAAGAGTTTGTTCCAAAATTCACCATGACTCCTGCAGAGCAAGGAGTAAATTTTATATGGTCTCTCTCACCATCATCTTGTAACTCCCACCAAATGAATTGGTGGGCTATGCAAATGAGGTGCTTGTGGCCCACCAAGGGGATTAAACAGCTTGCTAACAATGCAAATAAGGTGCATGGCACACTTGTAAGGGTGGGACTATGCAAATAAAGTGTATGGAACCCTAATGAGGAAATTGGTCAGTTTTGCCATCTTGCTGGGCTGCAGGATGGCAAAACTGAGGTGAGCAGGGGAGAACTGATTACCACCAAAAAGAAGATCCAAGAGGAGAGGGAACGCTTTGGGTTCAGGGTCCCTGCACTGGTAGCCTTCTAGACCCAAAAGACAGAGCGCTCTAATACAGGACACCCTGAGAGATGGTAAGAAACAGCAGCAGAGAAACAGCAGTAGCAAAGGCAACAGAACAAGGAAACCAATGCAAAATGATGGCGCACGCTTCCTGGCCCATAAAACAAGAAAGCTGAGTGTCTGCAGGCAGGAGGCTTTTAGTGGAATAGGGTGCCTCTGGGCATTATGGGTAGCGCTAAAGAGCTTTGTAACACTTGTCCAGACAGGGCAAAGGCTAGGCTGACCCACGAGACCTGAGGGCCAAGGAGGGCATGACTGAAGAGGCTGTATCCTTTGTCTTTCCTGATCATGAATTATAACCTACTACTTTCCTAAGGAACTCCTAAGGTAGCATAGTGGTTACGAATCAGGCTGCAAACCTCAAGGTCAGCACTTCAAAACTACCAGCTGTTCCACAGTAGAAAGATGAGTTTTTCTGCTCCTGTAAAGATTTACAGCCTCGAAAACCCTGTACAAAGTTGCTATGAGTCGGAACCGACTCCACGGCACATAATCACCACCACCACTTCCCTAGTGAAAGGAGCTCTGGTAGCGTAGTGGTTACAAATCGGGCTGTTAACCTCAAGGTTGGCAGTTCAAAACTGCCAGCTGTTCCATGGGAGAAAGATGAAGGTTTCTGCTCCCGTAAAGATTTACAGCCTAGGGAACCCTGTACAGGGTTGCTATGAGTTGGGCCAATTCCATGGCACGAGGCACTGTGGGTTACTACACTGGACTGCAAAGTCAGTTTGAACTGCAAGGTTGGTGGTTCAAGCTCATTAGTCACTCCTTGGAAACCCCATACAGCTTTGCTATGGGTCAGATCCAACTCAACAGCACTTAACAACAACAACAACTTCCCTAATGGAGTCCTGGTGTGATACTGTGGGATAAAGCACTGGACTGCAAGGTCAGTTTGAACCACAAAGTTGGCAGTTCAAACTCACCAGCTGCTCCTCAGAAACCCTATACAGGGTTACTACGGGTTGGAACTGACTTGAAGGCACTTAACAATAACAACAACAACTTCCCTAATTAAAGGAGCCTTGGTAACATAGTGGGTTATTTGTTGTGCTGTTAACTGCAAGGACAGCAATTTGAATCCACCAACGACACTGCAAGAGAAAGATGAGGCTTTCTGCTCCTGTAAAGATTTACAAAACCCTATACAGGGTCACTATGAGTTGGAACTGACTGGCAGCACACCACCAGCACTTCCCTAATAAAGCATATGATCATGGATACTGTCTATGAGCTCTGTGTGACCACTGAAATAAAACAGCAAGCTCAGCAAAGAAGTAGAGAGTGCTAGGGACAGTTAGTGTCAGAATTTATAAAAAGGTTGGAGAAAGGAGGTATATCTGGTCTCTGCCTCATAGGAAGCAGCCTTGGATTGATGCTGATAGTGATTTTCCCCATCACACTACTATTTTTACAACCCTACCCAAGAAAGAGCCCAAGGGGCTTAGACTCCAGCCTGCTTTTGAAGTTTCTATGAAGCATGAAGTGTAAGCTTCCTCACTTCTTGGGAAGGCTCTTGGGAAAACCCCTTCAGAAGCAATAACTAGATTCCAAATAGAAAGTTCAAAGTGCAAATATCAGCTGGGGGCCCAGCATCTGGCTGTTCCACCTCATTAGCCAAAAGTACATGAGGTCAGTCATTCTGGTACCAGGAGAAACTGCATAAGGAAACATGGCCAAAGCTCTCAGCTGGCGATCTGAAGTCCTTCCCAGATTCAGGATGAACTACCTGCCCTCCCCTCTCCCCAGTTCCCATAGCAGTCCTCAGCCCCCTACCACTATCCTGAGATTCAAAAGCATGCAATGACCCGGTACGCCAAGTTATCTGAAACCATACCTTCTGTTCATTTATTCAGTCAACATTTAATGAAGTACCTACAGCATGCAAGTCATTAGGGGCAAATGTCAGGGCACAAAGCATCTGCAGGATCCCTACAGAGCAGCACTCTGTTCACGAGGGACCCTGAGTAAGTGTCACTGGCTGGCTGGGACAGTGGGTAGATTAAAGAGCAGAGGTAAAATGTCCCATAAATGAAAAGCCAGGAGAAAAATAAAGACCAAAAACATGAGATCACAATGTAGACAAGTCTAGGCAAGGCAAGTCAGGAATAGAGACATCCAAACATTCTTACAGTGGGCCAAAACACTGGGCTCTGAGAAAAGGAAAGCTGATGGAGCCAGACTTCTAGATACCTATCCCTGACTCTGCCAAAGGGAAACGTTCCATCACTTCTGCAAAACAGGAAGAAAGGTCTCAGCCAATCTTAAGGTTGCTGATAAATCAAAGATAGATTGTACAAAGTTTTTAGAATTAATAAGATGCATGTGATTTGTTAATACAATTTGCAATAGTGGATACCGTTTTTGACTTGACAGTCATGTGCCAGGTTACTCATATACATCTTGGAATTTAATCTGGTGGTTAAAACCAAAACCAAATGTGTTACCATCAAGTTCAGATTCACGGCAACCCTGTGTATTACATACAGAGTAAAACTACTCCATAGGGTTTTCTTGGCTGTAATCAGAAGCAGCCTTTTCTTCCATAACCTTTTAATTAGTGGTGAAAGATGAGGCTTTCTGCTCCCATAAAGATTTACAGCCTTGGAAACCTTTTACAGTGTCACTATGAGTCAGAACTGCCTCCATAGCACATAAGTCACCCAGAGACTTTAATCTGGCATAGATTAGATTTCATTATCTTTATTATCTGAGTAAACAGATCACTGATCCAGCTGTTGTTGGCTGCTAAGTGCTATCAAGTCAATTCTGACTCACAGCGATCCTGTGGGGGTTTCCAAGAAGCAGCCAGCTCCAAAACTGGAGAGTTTAGATCCAGAGAGGGAGAGTGAGTGTGTGCTGAAGACCTGGGGGGCACAGGGGAAGGATTGCATGGAGGGGATTGTAACCATGGCAATGAGACGATATACGATACAATGAATGTAAAACCAATGCTCTCCCATGTAAACTATCACATAATTCACAATAAAACATTAAAAAAAAAAAAAAAAAAAGAAGAAGAAGAAGAAGAAGCCAGCTCCAAAGCCCGCATACATTAAACCACAGCTTGCACCTCCCTATCTGAATACAAAGGTATGGGGGTAGGACTGGGATTATCCCCCCTGTGGCAGTAGAGCTTTTGACTACAGAGAACAGAACAATCCCAGAAGAATTCTGAGAAACCAGAATCATCAGCTTCAGGCAGGGGCATCTGCACACCTCTCTAGTTGGGAAAAGCAACCTTTGTCTAGTACTCTAGATAGGCCAGCAAGTGTCCACCAGAACTCAGAATCCACTCATTTACCTAAAAAGTATGTATTGGATACCCACTATGTACCAGGCTTGACTCCCACTGTGTGCCATGCTCTGCACTGAAGATCCAGTCCCTACCTGGTTGAGACTGACAGACTCCTGAAGATTGTTGCCATGACATACTCTTCAGACCTTGGACAGAAACTAATCTCAGAGGTCACCTTGTAGCTAAATAATGGCATACAAAATCATGAATATCACCAGTAAGTACTGTGCTCCCTTAAAATTCACCAATATGAGACCAAACAATGAAGAATTACTTTAAAGATGAGGACATAAGAGGGCAAGGAAACTAGAATCAAGAAATGAAACAACCAGAACAGAAATAATGAGAATTGTCACCACTGTGAAGAATGTAACCAATGGCACTGAATAATTTATGTAGACATTGTTGAAGGGAAATTTAAACTATGTGAACATTCACTGAAAACAATTTTTTTTTTTAATTTTCTTTTTAAGGTACAGTCCCTAACCTTCGTGGAATTACAAGAATTAGATACTATAAAAGTCATTAAGAGAGGCAACTCATGCAGTATGGGGGAGAAGGGAAGCAGCACGGAACTGAGCTAGAAATGGGACAGGACTGGTAAAGGGAGACAGTAATCCTGGTAGAGAAGGTGGTGGTGGTGTGCCATGGAGTCAGTTCCGACTCATAGCAATACTGCATAGTTTCCAAAGTTGCAAATCTTTGTAAGAGCAGAAAGCCTCAACTTTCTCCCATGGGACAGCTGGTAGTTTCAAACTGCTGACCTTGAAGTTAGCAGCCCGACTTGCTACCACAGCTCCTGGTAGAGAAGGTAACATGTGCTTACTTGGATAATCAGCAATGAGTGAAGTCAGCTGCCTACAGAAAAATTTGCCTAACCATTCATTGGTAAATGGTTTCAAAGTCTCATAGCCTAGGCTGTTCACCAACAATTCTAAAGTAAGACCCGTATTTTTATGCAAATAACGTATTGTTCTTTAAAAAAAAAAAAAAAAAAAACCTTCCCTTAAATATTTTCCAAAGTGTGCCATGCTAATTTTTGTACATTTTGACAAAAATGTACAATGTATATGCCTATCAAAGCAGAAACTGTGTTTCCTATCTTCAATTTGTCATTGTTTGAACAGGAAAGCTTTGGTAGAAATATAGACCTCGCTCCATATGGTAAGGACTCCATTCTATAGCTGAGGAAATTAACTGCATTCAGGCCTGCTTGATTTTATGCTCTTAACCATTATACACCCTGCACTCTTCAAGGAAGAGAAATGCTGACTCAGGGACCCAAGCATTCCAACCACAGAGGGAAGTGCCTTTGTTGTGGGGTAGGGATATATCATCCAATTTTTCCAGAAATATACCCCAAACCAACCTAAGGCAGGTTTAAACCTTTCTCATAAAAGCCTTCCTCAACCTTGATCCCTTCCTCTAATAACCATTCTCCTTCTCTTCAGAGTAAATCTTTTAGAAATCATATCTACATTCCCTTCCTTCCTCTAAATTCATCCCACCACTCTAGTGAAACAACTTCACCAAAATTGCCCTTGAATTTTCTAGTTGCTGATACCAAATAATCCTTTATTCAATGATGTTACCTTACTTGCAATTTCTCCTGGGTATAAACCAGACCACTGCTAGGTTTGCTGCCCTGCTCTCAGATCCCCAGACTAACCTAGCCCCCATACTAACAACTAGAATGGTTTACATATCTGTCTCTCTCACAGACCCCCAGCTACTTAAAGGCAGAGATTAGATCAAAATAATTTGCATATTCCCACGGCCTAGCCCACAACTAAACACATAGTAAACAAAAGAATATTTCTGAAATCTAACTCCACCCTCATTGCCCTGAAATTTTTTCTTTCCAAATTCATCAGTGAATTCCATGTTGATAAATCCAATCAACCCCAGTCAGTTACCTAGCTTGACCTCTTAGCAGATTAGATACTGTTAGCTACTCATTCCTCAAATTGTTCTCTTCCAATTACAATCTCTCCGGTTTCCTCTTTCTCTCTAGATGCTTCTCTATCTTTTTGCAGAATGCACATCTTCAAATGTTGGTACTCCTAAGAAAGCTGTATTAATCTTTTCTCCTCTTTCTACAAGTCATTTTAAAGTCATCTCACCTATTCCATGGTTTAATTACCACCCAATCTCTCTCACAATTCCAGATACATATGTATATCCAACTGTACATTACCAGGCATATCAAGCTCAACATATCCAAAACTGATCCCATCAATTTCCTTCAGACCTAGCGCTGCTTCTTTAGTATTCTCCATGTGAGCAACTAGCATCTCCATCCATCCAGTTGCCCAAGGCAGACACCTGGGCATCTTGTCATGATCAACAACAGCTACCCACAATTAAGAAGGTTAAGACTTGGACACTGATTAATCTCCACATCCCCAAGTATGACTCTATTCAAAGCCACCATCATCTTTATGGCAACAGCCTCCTAATTGGTCTCCCTGTTTTCAGTCCTGCACAGCCAGAGTAATCTTCATAAAATTACCAGTCTGGATCCTGCCACTCTATTGTTTTAAAATCTTTAATTGACTTCCATTGTCTTAGGAGAAAACCAACCAAACTCCTTAGCATACATGGTTCATGGGGCAGATTTTATTTTCCAAAGATACCTCAACAATATCTTCCATTCCACATATTTTTCTTAAAATGTGAATTTGACACTTTTTTCATCAAGAGGTCTGTGCCTCTCCCTATGAAACTGGGTTGTTGTCTATGAATATATCAACCCATAGAGCATGGCTGGAGTGGCTCCATGTGATTTCAGAAGCTAGGCTGTGAAAGACGATGCATCTTCCAACTTCCAGTGTGTTTGCTGGAATACTCATGCTTGACATCTTTAGCTACAATATAAGCAGTCTGACTGCCTGAGATAGTGATGCTATGAGGAAGCCCAAAAAGTCCCTATGGAATTATGTTGTTGTTGTTGTTGTTATGTGCCATCAAGTTGGTTCCGACCCATAGCGACCCTGTACAGGGTTTCCGAGGGTATAAATCTTTACGGGAGTAGAAATCCTCATCTTTCTCCCGCGGAGCAGCAGGTAGTTTCGAACCACTGACCTTAAGGTTCGCAGCTCGATTCGTAACCACTACGCAGCCAGAGCTCCTTCTATAGAATTATAGTGCCATGGAAAGGCCCTGGCACTATATGTAGAGATGCCCAGCTAGTCCCCAGATTCTTCAGCATCCCACTATTCTAGATCTCATTGCCATTTGACCTCAACTATATAAGAGAACCTAAGCCAAAATGACCCCACTAAACTTTCCCCAAATTTCAGTGTCACAGAAACTCTGGAAGATAATAAAAATTACTATTGTTGGTTTACACCATTATGTTTTGGATGGTTTCTTATGCAGCAATAATAACTAAGGCACTTTATAGAATCCTGAACAATCTGCCTTCCCCAACACCATTTACCTCTACAGACCTAACTCTTAACATTTCCTGCCTTATTGTTAAGTGCTGTCAAGTTGGTGCCAACTCATAGAGACCCCCTGTATAGGGTTTCTAAGGAGCGACTAGTGAGTTTGAAGTGCCAACCCTGCAGTTCAAAGCAACCTTGTAGTCCAGTGCTTACCCTACATTGCCACACCAGGACTCCTCAAACTGCCTAAACTCAAGGAACCCTGGTAGCATCATGGGTTACAAGTTGGGCTGCTAACCGCATGGTCAACTGTTCCAATCTACCAGGTGCTCCATGGGAGAAAGATGAGGCTTTCTGCTCCCGGGAAAGATTTACAGCCTCAGAAACCCTATATAGGGCCACTATGAGTCAGAGCTGACTCTACAGCATATAACCACCACCACTACCACCTTAAACTCACTGGGTATCCTCCAATGAATTACCATAGCTCCCTGTACTTTACAAATCACAACAGTAATCAAAATCCATGATTTCATGTTAGGTTGTCCATCCTGCCCTCCCAGGGCATGCATACATACATTGACAGTTCCCATAAGGTGATAACTAGGCCAGGAATATGACAACTGTTCATGAACATTTGTCAAATGCTCAGTCTCCAGCCCATCTCTTTCCTGAGCTCCAAAAAGACAATCTACCATGTCCTACAAATAAATGTCAATGTCAACATGGCCCTGTCCCTCTCCTTCCTCATAAACCTACATCTTCCCCTGAATGCCTTTATTCTATAAGTAATACCACTACCTATCAGTTGGGAAAGCCAGAAAAAAAAATCCTCTATCTATTAAAAAAAAACATTTATCAAGTCCCTCTTTTTGCTGCAGACATAGTGGATCCTGAGAGAGGCACAGCCCTGGCTGCCACAGAACGTACAGACTGGTAGAAGTCTTCCTCAACTTTTCCTTTTCTCACACCCTGTATTTCAATCTTCCATTAAGTCTTATTGGTTGTACTGATTATATCTTCTAAAATGCTCTCAGATCTACCCTTTTCTCTCCACCCCTACAGCTACAGCCCTAGTTTAGGCTTTTGTCATTTCTTGCTTTGAGAGCTTCCTAATTGGTGTCTCTGCCTCCAACTTTGCCCTCTATGTCCCACCCAAGCTCCTATGCTCAAAATTCTTCAAAGATTCCTCATATGCTTTAGGATAAAATCTAAACCCTCTTGGAAGGTATGCCTCATGCTCTAAGTCCTTGTTTCTCTTTGCCCCCTCATATAACATAATGTTCCATTCATAGTTGTTGTTGTTAGGTGCCTTCAAGTTGGTTGATTCATAGCAAGTCTATGCACAACAGAATGAAACACTACCTAGTCCTGTGCCATCCTCATAATGCTTGAGCCCATTGTTGCTGCCACAGTGCCAACACATCTGACTGGGGGTCTTCCTCTTCTTCTCCAGCCCTCCACTTTACCAAGCATGATCTCTTTTTCCAGGAACTGGTCCCTCCTGATAATATGTCCAAAGAATGAGAGGCGAAGTCTCACCATTCTGGCTTCTAAGGAGCATTCTGGCTCTACTTCTTCCAGTAAAGATTGACTTGTTCTGGCATTCCATGGTACTTTCAATATCCTTCTCCAACACTATATTCAAATGCATCAATTCTTCTATGGTCTTCCTTATTCATTGTCTAATTTTCATATGCATATGAGGCTATTGAAAATACCATGGCTTAGGCTAGGCACATCTTAGTCCTCAAAATGACATCTTTGCTCTTCAACACTTTAAAGAGGTCTTGTGCAGCAGATTTGCCTAATACAGTATGTTGTTTGATTTCTTGACTGATGCTTCCATCCATACCCTATTCTTTTTTGCACCTTTGTGCCTTTTCCTATGCTAGAATGTCCTTATCACCTTCTTCATTCCAAAGATTTTTATCAAACATCTAACAGATGTCAGGCATTGTTCTAGGTGTTGGAGATTCAGTGGAGAGTATAACTAAATCCTTACTTCCATATTTACATTCTAAAGGGAAAAAGAATCAATTGCCACAGTACATCCACAGGGAGCTACCAGGAATTCAAGCCAGATTCAGAAAAGGACTGGAAACAAGAAATATCACTGCTAACATCAGATGTTGTTGTTGTTGTTGTTGTTATGTGCCATGGAGTCGGTTCTGACTCATAGCAACCCTGTACAAGGTTTCTGAGGCTGTAAATCTTTACAGGAGCAGAAAATCTCATCTTTCTCCCATGGAACCACTGGTAGTTTCAAACTGCTGACCGTGAGATTAGCAGCCCAATTCATAACCACCATGCTACCGGAGCTCCTTAAACATCAGATAGATATTGGCTAAAAGCAGAGAATACCAGAAAGATGTTTACTTGTGTTTTATTGACTATGCAAAAGCATTTGATTATGTGGATCATAACACACTGTGACTAACACTGCAAACAATAGGAAATCCAGAACACTTAAATGTGCTCATGTAGAGCATATACATAGACTGAGGTAATTGTTCAAACAAATACTGAGTGGTTTAAAACCAAAAAAAGTACACATCATGGTTGTATCCTTGTACCAAATTTATTCAATCTATAAACTGAGTGAATTATCTGTGAAGCTGAAATATAAAGGAGAAAAAACACAGCATCAGGCTTGGAGGAGGCTCATTAATAACTAGAGGTATGCAGATGATACAATCTTACTTAATGAAAGGGAAGAGGACTTGAATCACTTACTGATGAAGATCATAGTCTACAGCCTTCTGTATGGATTACACCTCAATGTAAAGAAAACAAAAATCCTCACCACTGGACCACTAAACAACATTATGATAAACAGAGAAAAGATTGAAGTTGTCAAGGATTTTGTTCTTCTTGCATCCACAATTAATGCTTATGGAAGCAGCAGTCAAGAAATCAAATGACACATTGCATTGGACAAATCTATTGCAAAAGTTCACTTTAAACTGGTCAAAAGCGAACATGTTACTTTGTGGTATAAGGTGCACCTGAACCAAGGCATGGTATTTGCAATCTCTTCAAATGCTTGTGAAAGCTGGACAATGAATAGGAAGACAGAGAAGAATCAATGCATTTGTTTTATGATGTTGGTGCAGAAAAAGTAGAAGGTCAGTGAAAAAGAGGAAGACCCTCAATGAGATGATTTGGCACAATGGTTGCAACAATGGACTCAAACATAAGAATGACAAGTGTTTCATTCTATGGAACACAGGGTTGCTATGAATCTGAACCTAACAATAACAACAACAAAAAATAATGTGTCATGTGGCAATGAATGCTGTCAAGAAAAACAAAATAGGATAGGGGCCTGAAAGTTAACCTATTAACTGTAATATTAATGCAAAGATGTCAATGAAGTAAGGGAATAAATTCTGCAGGCATATCAGGGGACAGCCTTCCTGGAAAAAAGAATCAACAAATACAAAATTCCTGAGGTGGAACCATGAGGGTTATATTGAGGGAAGAGCAAGAAGGCAGGCTTGGCTGAAGCAGACAGTGAGGGCAAGTGTAGTCTGAGGCAAGTCAGATGGAATAGGGTCTTGAAGCAACTTACTGATCTCTAGGTAGGTTTGATAACCTACCCAGGAAGAGGGTGTCCTGAGAGTGGGCATACACATTCAAGTCACTAGAAACTACACAGATACACTCATCACTCAACAGTAATAACAGCATCATCATTTACACATCAGCCTTGTAGGTAAGTGTGACTCAACTGGTGGGGAAATGATCAAACTCTAGGTCATTGCTCACAGGAGCGCCACCTGAGCGGCCCAACAGACGTCCCATATATCCTTCTACCTCTTCACTCAGTCACCTATATCAGATGCCAGTTCCATGACCCCCATCTGCCCACACTTGAATGCTCAGAATCACTACTAAGAGCTTACACACACCCAATATCCAGAAGTCCTAGAAATTCTACATTTCAACTATTTCTTCATGGACCCCTCATCTCCATTCAAAGACCAGTCCCATATTTCCCATTCCCCCATTCAAAGGCCATTCCCACATTTCAGGTCTTCACCACTCTTCTCACAGACTCAGGTTTAAGTCTGCAGACCTTATGTCTCACTCTTTCCATGTGACCACTAGAGTTCTTGTAAGCTAATTTGATCATTTCAGTTCCCCACTTAAAATCAGTAACATCCCCTAACCTTCAAGATAACATCCAACATCTTTATGTACCATCTAACACCTCCTGTACTAGCCCTGGGCTATTTCCAGTTTCTTCTGCCTGTCCTCCCCACCCCATCCCCCCACTCCACATTCCATACATACCAATACCTGGAATTCCCTAAACTGTCTGTGCCTTCTTGTACCTCCACACCTTTGCACATGCAGTTCCCTCCATGTGAAATGACCCAGGAAACAGCTATGTTTTCAAGATTTAGTTCAGACATCACTTCCTCTGTTAAGTCTTCCTAAGCCTTCCTCTCCACAAGAAGAAAGCAGTCCCACCTGCTCTTATAGTACCTCTATTGTGAGCTCTTGGATAACATGGACCATACTGCATTCTTTTCTTCTCATCCCAACACTAAATATCTTGGTTGTTGTTATTGTTAAGTGTCATCGAGTCAATTCCAATTCATAGCAACCCTGTATAGAGTTTCTGAGGAGTGTCTGGTAGGTTTAAACTGCCCACTTGTAGCTAGCTATCCAGCGCTTACCCTACAGCCACACCAGGACTCTCTAATATCTAGGACATTCCAAAAAAAAAACCCGTCAAGTCAGTTCTGATTCATGTGTCAGAGTAAAACTGTGATTCATAGGATTTTCAAGGGCTTATTTTTCAAATGTATATCACCAGGCCTTTCTTCAGGGGTGCCTCTGAGTGGCCTGGAACCACCAACCTTTCAGTTAGTAGCTCAATGTGTCAACAGTTTGTACCATACAGGGACTCTAAAATATCTAGCACATAGTATCTAAGTCCTCACTTAGGCTAAACAGAACATGTCACTAGACAATGGCACAAAGAGCAGACCCATGAACCCTATTTTCCTAAATTTTCAGTCTTGGTTGCCCTTCTGAACTTTCTCCCAGATCTCCTTGTCCCTCTTACGTAATTTAAGATGAAACAAAGTCCAGATACTACCTATGCAGTAATATCTCATATATCTATCTAGCTATCACTACTCGAGAGAAAGCCAAGAAGCAGCAAAAGGCCTCTAGGCAGCCAAGAGAGAGAATTTTAACCATAATCATTGATACCTTATGCGTGAGTCATGATTTATGATTTTCTCACAGTAGCCTTACAGTAAATCACTGTTGTACCTTGCTTAAGGTCATACAGCTATTGAGCCCAGCCTCAAACAAGTTTGGTTCACTTCTCACTCTACCAAAGTTGTTTCAAATCTATGTCATAAACCCATGAACAAAAATCCATGCCTTTTATTCACAGGGAAACTTCTTCAGATTAATTCATAACTGTGACTACTTGGCATGTATCGTTGCAAGGGTGTGCGTGTATGTATGTATAAGTGGGTGTACAAAGGTTTGAGCACATCTCTATTCCCAAATTAGAAGCCGCAAATTAGAAGGGTGACTGATGGAGGTAGGCACAATGCCAGAATCAAGAACGACAGCTGTCAGGGATGACATAGATAGAAACCATGAAAGAATAAAACCTGAAGAAATGAAGTCAGGCCAGCAGCCTGAGGCCACTGAATAAGGAAGCAAACATTCTTTCCTACCCCAGTGGCCTGGAAAGACCTCACAGTCATACAAGAACTGAAATGTGCAATAGTCATCCTGAGTCATCAAAAAAAGTTAAAGCAAATATATCATTGGTTTTAAAGAAATTTACAGCAAAGAGAATTAAACTAATAGAATTCCAGTGCTTTTTAAAGAGCTGTAGACGTCTGGAAATTTTACTTAAGTAGAATAATTCTTACTCTATACAAGCTAAGTAACATATACCCAGTAGGGACTCAGATCAACAGATCCTAAAATTAGTTTCTCCAGTAAGCCAACCTACCAGATCATCTGTAAATGATGCAAAAGAGATTACAGATCACATTTAAGACCTCAGGGGAAAACCCTCTTCTTGTAATACAAACTATTGCTTTCCACCCTTCTTTGACTGTTGCCACGTGTGACAAACATCCTCATACACAGAGATGAGTCCAAGCCATACACATGGACACACAAATTACAAGAGGACAGTCTGTTCTCTGAAAATCATTAAAAACAGCAATGCTGAAGAGGAAACTAAGGAATCAAATGAAGTGATGGAGCAATTGAAAGAGAAAAGGCCAGGAGACTGATTGGGAAGTCAGTGAGTAATTGCACCCCATACAAGATTCTTACACCCACTGCTGCTGCTACTGGGGCAGCTGCCCCTCAAACAAATAGAATTTCTGGGTTTCTTCACAATTAAAATGGGGGGAGGGGAGGGACATGTGGGATCTCCAACATCCTAGCCTTTCTCTCAGGCTGGGAGGGGATTCATCAAGGACAGAGGCATTTGAGGGATGGGACCATAGTAAATTGTCCTCTCAAGTTTGCTAAATGTACGGATTTCAATAATATTATTTGAGATGGGGAAAAAGTCAAGATGGATTGAAATGACCATTTTAAAAATCTAGTCTTAAAAAAAAAATTCTAGTCTTCAGAAATCATCCTGTAACTACAATAAGGATATTCAGTGAAGCATTATATATGTGATTGAAAACCTGAAATGAACTTAAAGGGTCATTAACAAAGGATTGGTTAAACAAAAGTCAGTACCAGAAACCAAAACCATTGATGGTGAGTTGATTCTGACTCTCAGAGACCCGATAGTGTAGAATAGAACTGCCCCATAGGATTTCCAAGACTAAAACCTTTATGGATGCAAACTGTCACATCCTTCTCCCAAGGAGCCACTGATGGGTTTAAACTGCCTGCTGACCTTTTGGTTAGCAGCCCAGTGCTTTAACCACTCTGTCCCCAGGGTTCCTAAACAAAGGTACAGTCTTGAACTTAATTAACATGAAATAACATGAAGCTTTGGAGCCCTGATGGCACAAGAGGTTAACCCACTGGGCTGCTAACTGAAAGGTCAGTGGTTCAAATGCACCAGCCTCTTGCTCTATGGAAGAAAGATGAAGCTGTCTGCTGCTCTGGTAAAGACTTACAGTCTTGGAAACTCTAGAGAACAGTTCTACTCTGTTCTCTAGGGTTGCTATGAGTCCGAATCAACTTAATGGCAATGGGTTTGGTTTTGGGTTTCAACATGAAGCATTCAAAAGAAAAGCTGATCTGTAAATTGAAAAGAATGTTACTGATAAATGCTGAGGCAAAAAAAAAAAAAAAAAAGAATTGCTGAATTATATGTATGGCATGATCCCATTTTTTGAATGGGCAGCACAAAATTACATCTACTAAAGGTATATAAATAAAAATCAGTAGGGGCACACTAACTGCTAATTGTGTTTACCATGGGATATTGGGAAGGGCGAGGTGCTTTCTGGTTTGTTTTTTCTGTTTTCTCTTGTTTTAGGTAACAAAAAAAATACTATAGTGGCATTAAATGGATTCCAACTCATTGCAGGCCCGTGTGTGTCAGAGTTGGGCTGTGCTCCATAGTTATCAATGATTTTTTTTCTAAGTAGCTCACCAGGTCTTTCTACAAAGTTCCACTTTGATACTGTTTGAATTTTCACATAAAGCAGACATTAATTCAATAGTGATAATTTTTAAAAGATGCTATTGGAGTGCTCCTTTCCATCTTCTTCTACCTCCCTGATGGGCTCACATTCCTGTCTAGGCTCTCCACCAGGCCCCACCCCAGCCCCACTTACAGATGCATGCAGCAGCCAGCAGGCGGATGGCAGCATAAGGGGCCAAACAGCTTGGGAAGAAGGGCTGCACCATGTAGTTGGCAAAGGTGATGGCAATGATGGCCTGGCTGGTGGGCTCGATGATGAGAAGGGAGGTCCAAAGTCGGATGAAGGCAAGGAATCCCCCGAAGGCTTCGAGGATGTAGGCATAGCTGGCCCCAGATTTCTTAATAGTGGTACCCAGTTCCGCATAACAAAGGGCCCCAAAGACGGAGAAAAGGCCCCCAACAGCCCAGATGACCAGGGAGAAGCCAAAAGAGGCGCTGTGCATGAGCACACCTTTGGGAGAGACAAAGATGCCCGAGCCAATCATGTTCCCCACAATCAGGCACACTCCATTGAGCAGTGAGATCTCCTTCTTCAGCTTTACCTGCTGGGACCCTGGGCTAGCCCCATCAGCCAAAGGGGAGGCATCTCCATCATGCTGGGGGGCCACTTCATACTTAACAGTGTCAACCATGGTGGACAAGAGGAAAGCCTTCACCAGCTCCCTGGCATCGCCCTCTAAGGAAGTAAGATCATGACATATATTGGATAGTTGGCAATTACATAGAACCCCTTCCTCATAGGGCAATCCACCCCAACCCACCATTTCAGAGACCTCTCTCTTGCCTCCACCCTCCCAATAACATTTTTCTCTTGTTCAATCATCAAAACAACCCCAACTTGATTTGTTTCAATGAGGCACCCATTTCCCCGAGAGACAGTATGATACAGGACAAGACGGAAATTAGGACAGTTTGGCAGCTTCCAAGTTCAACTGTAGTGGTTTGAGTCTGAGTTTTCAGCCTCACCCAAAACAAGTATATCCTCCCTCCAACTTATATCTCACTTGTCATATGTTCTGTAATGCAATGTTAGGAACCAACCTTGCAAGTAGCTTATCTGTGGAGTGTTCTCACAACACTGCTGTTTTCTCTTAAGCTCTGGCAAATCTAGAAGCTTCAGAGATCATCGCCTGCTGGAACCAACAACCATCCTCCTGTTCAGAGAATATTCCTTAACCACCCTCAGCTGGGGTCTTCATCCCTCACAAAGCCCTACCCCTCACTCTACTCTAAAAGAACCTAGGCAATTCTCTTTCCCTTTTCCCAAGTAACTTTCCCAACCCTAATATTCCAGGCCTTCTGCCATCAAACCATATCAGCATAACTGTATCACTCAAAAAAGTGTGAACCTAGCAGATGACTGCACCCCACACAGGAGTTGCTACTGGGGAGATGCCTTCTAACACCAAGGCAAGGAAATAGTTGAAGCTGGGCAACATATGCCAGAGGAAACCATTGCCCAGTTCAGGCAAGAGACAGCTGAGGGGAAGACAGGAGAGGATGATCAAGCAAGTGGACAGGTAGTGGAGCAGAAGGCAGTCAGTCAGGAGAGAAGGTGAATGGACATTGCAAAGAGGCAGAGTGAGCAAGGTGAATGAGGATGAGAGAAGAGGGTGGGATGTACACTCACTCCCAGGCCTGGGATATACGTAGGTTCCTTTGGCAGCAGAAGCAGCAGTCTGGGAGAGGAGCACGCTGGCCCCTGGAGCAATTGTGGCCCGACTGCTCCTCCCCCTCTCAGCCTGCAGTAAAAGGGAAGGCCCAGAAAATGCTTATGGATTTAAGTCAAGTTGAAAAGGGCGGAGAGAGTGAGGGAGGAGAGGAGGGGCAAATTAAGCAGTTGTCTGAGTCTAAGGTTCACAGGCCCTTCACATCTGCAAAAGGGAAGGCTAGGAGCTCTAGGCTCAGCATTTTCTGAGATAAGAAGTTGCGCTCTCAGGAATCTCCTTTGTCAGCTCTGCCCCAGGACTGGGAGCCCTGAAGGACTTGCAGCTGGGTGCATTTTCCCCAGCTTCCGGAGACTCTCTCCTCAAGCAAGTTAGCTGAAGACAGGACAAGAACTGAAAAGGAATACACAGTCCTACTTCATCCTCCATACCCCACCCTAGCCCTATTTCTCTCTCATTTAAACAATTAAGAAAAGCAGGAAGGTTGCTCTGTGTTACACAAAAGCTTATTCACAGGCTGAGACTAGAGGAAGTGTAAGGTCCCTACATCCCGTGATTGGGCTTGGGCCTCCAGAGAGAACTCTGTCTACTTCCCCATGCACGGTGGCTAGTGGCAGACCTTAAACTTAGGCCAAGCCTCAAGACTGGGGCTCAAGCTACTTCAAAGGATCAAATTCAATTAAATAAGACTCACAAACCCTTAGCTGCATCCACACCTCACCCACATGCATTTCATCCTTAAGAAAACAGCAAGATCTTTGGAGTAATGAATTCCTACCTTCATAATACACAAGTTTATTTTAATTTCCTAAATATATGGAAGAAATAAATTTGAATGCGCTCTCCTAGGCAAACAGGCCCAGAACAGGAAATTAAAAAAATGGCCTACTTTAAATCTGATATTCCAGGTTTTTTTTACCCACTACACATTCAGAAATCCAAATGTCTGTCTGTCCCTTCTCATACCCTCCTGTATAGGATTTCTTAGGAACTGCTTGTGAGTTTGAACCGCTGACTTTGAGGTCCAGTGCTTATCCTATGGCGTCACACCAGGACTTGTTGTGTAGTTCCGTCGAGTAGGTCCTGACCTATAGTGACCCTGTATAGGGTTTCCTAGGAGCAGCTTGTGAGCTTGAACTGCTGACCTTGAGGTTCAAACTGACTTTGCAGTCCAGCACATTAACCCACAGCGCCACACCAGGTCTAGAGATCTAAAAATCTCTGGGAGTCTTCTCTCTAATCCACATCTTCCCATTCTAGCCCCCCGGAACTTTCCTTTTATCTTTTTTTTTTAATGAGAGGAGGACCCTGTCTTCCCAAAGTGCTTCTCCCAAGACAGTTTCACAAATGCCTGAAGTCCATCCATAAAAGACATCATTTCTTCTACCTCAGCCACAAAAATGTTCTTCTAATATGTTGGTGCTATTGTTAAATGTCAAGTCAGTTCCAACCCATAGCAACCCTGTATAGGACTTCCAAGGAGCGGCTGGTGGGTATGAGCTACCAACCTTGTGGTTAGCAGTCCAGTGCTTATCCTAAAGTGCCACACCTATACAGTTACCATTTATTGAGCATTTACCCAGGCCAGACAATACTGCTAAGCATTTAAACACATGATCCCATTTAATCCCTGTGTGGTGCAAATGGGTGAAAGCTGGACTTTTAGCCCAAAGGTTGGCAGTTTGAAATACTTAAGAAGTGCTACTAGCGCCTAAGGTAGCAGGTAGCATAGTGGTTACAAGTCAGGCTACTAACCTCAAGGTCAGCAGTTCGAAACTACCAGCAGTTCTGCGGGGAAAAGATGAGGCTTTCTGCTCCCGTAAAGATTTACAACCTCAGAAACGCTGTACAAGGTCACTATGAGTCAGAACCAATTCCACAGCACATTACCACCAGTACCACTAGTGCCGAGGAAGCTAGGCCTGGAGATTTGCTTCAGAAAAGTCTCAGTCTTGAAAACCTTGTGGAGCAATTCTACTCTGCATGTGTGGGGGTCATCATAAATCAGAGTCTACTCAACTGTTAATCCTTGGACAGTCCCTGAAGGCAAGTACTACGTCACTTGCTAGGGTTCCATCCAAACTAGAGAGGGAGGCAGGTAGTCTGGAAATGGAGAGTCCAAGTTCTTAACCACTTTAGTGTATTGCACTGTGTCTCCTCTACCTTCCCAGCTCCTTTTAGATGGGGATGGGATTCATGTGGCTCTTTAATTAGTTACCTGTGGATGGTGTGATTAGATTACAAAGAAAACCACCAGCTTCTGCTGCCGCCCTTCGGTCTGTAGTCCAGACTGAAGGCTCTAACAAAGTTTGTTGTCTCCTTTCCTGCTCCTCCTCCTCCACATCCCTTTGCAGACCCTCTTTACAAGTCCTCTTGGTTATGCTATTACTGGGCGCCCACTTGTAAAGCAAACAAAAACACAGGGATACACATCACGTTTCACCCCTTTAAGACCAAATTCACTGGCACCAAGGAATGGGCATGTATACTTCGTGATGGAAAGAAAAAGGAACAAAGGAGGAACAAAGAAAGGGGAACCCGTAAGGGGATGTGAGGAGAGAAGTGCACAGGGTTTCATTCCTAAGAGTTTCTGAAACTCCACTAGTGAAATCCACTTGGGGCTTGGACCTTACATTCCCACTCCAGATATACTAAATCAAAATCTTATTAAATGTAGGTTCTGATCCAGTGTATCTGGAGTGAAAACAGCAAACTCAGCAGGGGGTTGAACCAGGCTGAACCAATTGGAAGCGCTGGCAAAAGCCACACTTCAGCAAACAGCATACCCTAGTGGTCTTACCAGGAAGTGGTACTAGAGGAATTTCACTCTGCTCTTCAGTCTGCCTGCCCACGAAAACAGGTCTGGAGATTGTCATCCACTGAGATGATGCCCCCCTCTTTTCTCAACCACTGCCTAGCACACATTCCTCCCTAAAGGAATGGTTCCACCATTCAATCAGCCTGGGATTAGCAGAACCCCCAGACTTCCCTGAAGGGGTTCTCCCACACAAGACTTTACAGGAAAACCTTGCATAATCTGAACCCCTGGGATGTAACAATGCTCATGATACAATATCCCTTGTCTGTTTCCCCTGTCTGAGGTAAAGTCATCTCTGAAGTCCTAGCAAAGATTGCAGGACAGCACACTCATCCAACAGCAGTGGGAGAAATTTCTGATTTAGGGGTTCAGGAAAGGCAGGCTACAGAGCGCTCAGTATGCAGCCGGTGTCTGCCAGAGCAGTGGAGCCCTTCATTCTGACCCCACAGCGCCAGCCACACCAAAACACACTTCCTCCAGGAACCATCACACAGTCAGGGGCTTGGCTTCTCACCCTGCCAAGAGAGCTACTGTGAGAACACACTTCTCCTCCAGGGACCCTATGTCTAGTCTGGGTCCAACAAATCTGGGCTGTCTCTCCTAACAGCAGAAATAGAAAATACTGTGGACCAGATAGATTCTCCCATCACCCGAAGCTAGACATTCAGCTCCTCCCTTCTCAGTTCTCCACTTTGTTTTTCTATATTACACCGTGGCTTTTTAAAAAAGTAAAACAGGAAAGAAATTCCTGTGGCCGGAGCTTCCATTAGGATAGGGTTGAAGTCTCCGGGCAGAGGGGCTCTGCCCAGGGTGAGTAGGGACTGTGATCAAGAAACAAGAAAGAGGCTCTTGGGTCTCTGTTCAGCCAGTTTTCAAGACTCTTCACTCCATCCTTCTCCTGCGCTTTCCCTCTCACCCATTGTCCCTCCTCTCCCACCTCTTACCTGTCCAGTGACCTTTGGGCAGGTGCAGAGAGGAGGGGCTACCAGCACACTTGGGAGAGGAGAAGGTGCTGGGAAGGAGAACAAGGGCAGAGGGTTATGGCTCGAGCCGCAGCAGCTGTTGACTCTGAGGAGCAGAAAAGGCAGATCGTGCCGGGGACCGAAATGGAAAACAGGAAAACACATGTGTGACTCTGGCGGGCAGCGGGGAGGGGCCAGAGGACGGGCTGGAGCTGGGCCTGCCTGGTCAGACTGAGAAGACGTCGCCTCCTGTCTGCCTGCCTCCAGGCACCTTCTCCTCTCTGAATCTCACTCAACTCCTCCTCCCCTACCTCAGACTCCATACTTCCTTGTAGCCCTTCATTTCCTTAGTGTTTCAGCTTTCCCAGTGATTTACAGTTCACTCCTCATGCCAATTATAACTTCTCTTTCCCCCTCATTCCATTTCCAATCATCTCCCATTCATGTACTATCCTTAGTGTTGCGGGGGAGTGGGGGGGGGGCGGGATTTGATCCCTTGGTGGTGGTTGTTAAGTGCCATAGAGTTGATTCTGACCCATAATGACCCTGTATAGGGTTTCTGAGGATGTTAGAACAATGGAATTTTCAGCCCAGTCCCAAGAATTTCTGTGCCATTTGGGCATGCCAAAGAAGGCCACCTGTTGGAATAAGTGTACACCCACACACCAACAAGCCCACTCACAGCTCAGATCACCAGATGGTTCAGGGGAGGCCTGTGTAAGTGCCAACTAGGGCCATGACAAGTAATGGGTATCCTAGGCAGTCTACTGGATATTATTTAAATATTTGTTCAATGTTTACTTAGTAGTGATGGGGGTGAGGGTCTGGTTTTATCACAATAAAAACTGTAAACCTTTTAATATTCAAAATTAGGGATTATTATATGACTTCATCATATACAGTTTCCTGAAGGAGACAACTTGTTAGTAGGCATATTAAACCATTTAAGATGTAGACAATAGCATAAATTTCAGTAAGCTGTACTTCATAGTGCATTTTCAGAAATTATGCATTTTCAGAAATCCAGCTGTGGCTGCTGCTTTTAGGCATCTGTCAGCTGGCTTATCTTGAGCCTTCAGCCCGCCTTCACCTTGTACCTGCCTGTTGCAAGATTATGCTAGGGACAGATGGTCCAGGCAAGAAGTCAAGAAATTCTGTCAGTGGGTGGAGCCAATTTACATTTCACTAAGAATCATAGGCAGAAATCCGAGTTCAGATGGCACCAAATGTCTGAATTATTCCAAGGATAATTTAGTGCCTCTTTGGACACAGGCTACTGCCCAGTTGGCCTGAGGCCTAATCTCAGTCCGGGGTCAGGTCCAAGTTATGAGAGGTGACCTAGGAGGACAGATTCGAAGCTGCCCCTGCTGGCACCCACTGGCTCTCTCCTCACTCCACTCCACCAACACTCCCGGCCACTGT
The DNA here is from genome assembly GCF_000296735.1 of Chrysochloris asiatica. Lineage (NCBI taxonomy): Eukaryota > Metazoa > Chordata > Mammalia > Afrosoricida > Chrysochloridae > Chrysochloris > Chrysochloris asiatica. The sequence goes on along the minus strand of NW_006408535.1, from coordinate 29,681,040 downwards.
CACCATCAAGTATGTTCCCACTTCAGAACTTTTGCAGTTGCTGCTCCCCTGCCTGGAACATTCCTCCCTATATGGTTCATTCCTTCATTCCATTCGGGTCTGTGCTCAAACATTACCCTATTAGAGAGGCCTTCCTGAGGAGTCTCTGAAAGAACAACTTCCTCCCTCTGTCAATCTTGCGCTTCATGTTTTTCTTCATGAGCACTTACTACCACCTGGAATTTATTTGTTTATTGTCCACCTGACCCACTAAAATGTAACTATCAAAAGAGTTTTATTCACTACTGTATCCCTAATGCCCAGCACATGCAGACCGTCAGTAAAGATTTTCTGGGTGAAGAAATGAATGAACAATGTTGTTCCTCCTAAACTGATTTCCCAGCTGGCTGGGCTCACTAGATTGTCATTGAACATGCCCTCCAGGCCCTGTTGTTTTGCTCCTCTGGCTCCTAAGCAAAGAGTAATCTGAAATACTTATTCTTTTTGGTAATTTTGAGTTGAAGGGAAGGAGGAGTATATGATTTTCAGAGTTTGAAATGGCCCTTTTTGTATTATTGGGGGTGGGTAGGGCTGAGTGGAGGGAGGGGAATACCTATCTAATGCCTTTTCCCTTAGATCTGGGAAGTTCTCAGACCCTCTGTCCCACACCCTGATCAGGTGCTCTGGTGAAAGGACAGAGGTAAGGCAGAGAGAGAAGAGTGCTCGGGCTATTGTAATTGTAGGTGGATTCTAGCCGCCAACCCCTCAGCGGCAACTCTGCTCCGACCTCGCACCTCCCCCAGACGGCTTCCTTCTTCTGAAACCCTCCCTAGCCCCAGCTCTCCTACCCCATCTTCACCATTCTGGTCCCTCTCCCCTTTCAATTCCCCGTCCTATTTCTCCTTCCTCCGCTCTGCCCACTCAGCAACTGAGCTCACCTTTGCCCCTTTCTCCCATTCTCTTTTTCTCCGGGCCAACCCCCTCTCCACGTCGCCCCAACCGTTTCCCTCTAATTCCCTATTTCTAGTGGCCCTCGGTTCCCAAATGTCGACCCCAGCCACCCCGCTCATCTTCAGTTCCCCTCTGAGACGCTCCGTAGTCAGGTCTGGCTGTCAAGGCCAACCTTGACGATCTAGGATCCCGTTCCATTAGGCGACACCCGCCCTCTGTCCCCTCCACCCAGCCAAGTAGTCCCCGCCAGCACTAGCAGAGAGGGTTGTGATGGGTGTTGGGAAAAGGCACGAAGCTCCGAGAATCGAGAGACTTAGCCTATCACTCCAGCAGAGCCTTGCTGCCCGGTGGACTGGAAAAGGACTGCAGATAGTTTTAGAGATGGATCCTCCGCCTTAGGAATGCCTCGCTTCATCTTCCTTCCCTCCCAATCCTGCTTGAGCTAGTAACCCGACAGTGGGCGGGAGGGCCCAGAGTCCCAAGCACCAGCAACCTCTGTGTCTACTCCGGGGATGCTTGGCTGAAACTCCAAAGGGACCCAAAACTGGAAAGTCCTATGTGGGTAAAGGGAGATTGGGAAAGGTTTGCTGAGAGTCATGGGGAGGGATCCAGCCCTCCAATCTCTGGAGAGAGCTATTGCATCGGCTTCGAGATCTTAAATTGAAAGCGGTCGCCATCTAGCCCGGGAGGAGACGTAGGGCGGCCCAGCAACCGCCAGGGGACAGCACTTAACAAAAAATGTCTGGGCCAGTGTGCAGACTCCTAGGCACCCTTCATCTGAAGAGCCTTCTCTGCAGAGTTGTTGTTAAGTGCCACTGAGTCGGTTCTGACTCATAGAGACCCTGTATAGGTTTTTCGAGGAGTAGTTGGTGAGTTTGAACTGCCACCTTGGACCCTTCGAAAGCGGGAGATTCAAGAAAAGAGATCTGGAGATGTTCCCCTCACGTTTTAGGACTAAAAGATGACTAGCAAATAATACGATTACCTCTTTATAGTTTTTGGACTGTTCCCCTTTGGGAATTGTTTAAAGCACAGATTGCCACTCTGCAGAGATTCACAGGCTACCTTCAAGATTCACAACCACCCACCTTCAAGACCAACCTAATAGAAGGCACACATCTGAAAGGATTTCCTAGCTGCCAGCCAAGAAAGAAGAGCGTAGCCTAAGGTCATAATTTACCCATCTTGAAGATGGCAGGGCTGGGGTGGGGGTGGGAGGCAGTTCACACAGAATTTAGCCAGTACTGATTAAGCAGGAATTTGACAGCTCTGGAGGGGTGGGGGGAAAGGAATCTATTTCAATCAATTATGTAAGTAAAAAGGAAATAATATGCAAAACCACCCTGTATGCCTGCTTGTGTGTGGGTGGCTTATATTCTTTGATTCCCACACTTCTTACATGGAATGGCACAGGGATTTGATCTATGAGGAGGTAGACAATGAAAGAATGTAAAAGAAGACCCTACCCAAGCAGTTTTCCCTTCTCTCCATAACTCCAAGCCTAGACTTTGGTCACAGCATGCAAAAAAGGGAAGAGGCTAGACAACAAGATGGAAACCCAGAGTCAGTTTCATTTATACTCTTTCTCCTTCGTTATTCATCACAACATTAAAAGCACCTAATTTCCCAGAGCAAAGCACTTGTACAAAAACGACTTTATAAATACAGACCTGAGAGGACAAAAGAATATTTGAATAAACATATTAAACAAAAATAAGAATGAATAATGAAACCAAATACAGTTCATGATGCCCTCCAAAAGCAAAGGAATTTAAATAGCTTTGTGACCAGAAGAAACACCCTGAAAATGGTCCTCAGACAGTCGGGCTGTCAGAATCCAAGAGGAAAGATAAGAAGCTGAAATCCCTAATGCTTCCCATTGCCCATAACTCCAGCCTTTGCTAGATGATGTACAAAGGTTGAAAAGCATCTAGTTTGGGATGCTGATGCTGTCTTCCTGTGGCTTAGAGGGCTGATGAAGTCTTTGCCTGAATCCACTCCCCCATCAAATCCCTAAAAATGCTCATGAAGTTAGCTATGAGCTTGCTTTCTCTTTCCTTCTCCCCACTCCCTCCCTCTTTGTCTGTTTCTTCAAAATCTCAATCCTTATTTCCTGCAATTGTGTCCCCTGCCACATCACACTGCCTCAAAGGCCGTCTTCCTTCCAGACTTCCCAAATCTGATACTAACTTCTCACCCTGCCCCCAAAGTCCTCCAGCTATGGCTCCTTGACTTCTACAGCTATTAAATAATTGCAGGTTTTCGTGCTGTTCACATTATTTGCTCACCTTGATGCATTCCTTTCCACTTTTTAAATCTGTATTTAGTATTTTTATTGTTGTGAAAATATAGGTAACACATTTGTCAATTCAACATCTTTCAAGTGTACAATTTTGACACCAATTAACAATTTTGACACCAATCATTGCAAAATTTTCCATCACCATAAACAGAAACTCAGTGCTTCCTATTTAGTGATTCCCCTATCTCCTCCCTCCTACCACTGTAACCACTATTAAACTTTGATCTCTATATAAGTATCTGTTCATATAAGTGACATTATATATTTGTACTGTTGTGATTGACTTCCATGTACTCTTTTCTATAATTCTGCAAATCAGTGGAGTTCCCTATGGTTTGAGCTACTAGAAATCAGAGTACAATTGCAAGAACTATCTTTCCTGTCAGTCCTGAACGATGACACTTAGGTTATTCTTTGAGCCTGGAACTTCTACCACTTGGTTCCCTAGTGGTAGACTATTTAATAAGATTCCAGTGCTGTCTAGTTCAGACTGTCGCAACACCAGCCAAAGACTCAGAGAGCCAGGCCTGGGGAAAGTGTCACTCAGTCTATTCTACCACTAACTATAAAACAATAAATCAACTTCCACTTTTCGGTTCAGTTACCTGATGACTGAAAATTCAAGTAATTTGTAAGAAGTATTGCTTCCTGGTCTGTTTTATCCACTTACCAGGTTAATTATAAAAATCAAATTAAATCACTTATGTGAAAGTGTTTTATAACATAAAAAAGGAAACATGAAATAGAAGTGAACAGGTAAAAGGGAAAAGGAAAAGGTAAAAACATTCACTGCCCTCTCTGTCCAGGAGACAAGCTAAAATATTAATCAGGTTACTGAGGGGGACCAATCCCCTCTGCCCAGGAGACAAGCTAAAATGATCCTCTCCACCCAGGAGTCAAACTAGAATGTTAATCAGGTTACTGAGCAGAACCAATCCTCTGTTTTCCCTTCTGTCTTCAAACAGGTCTGTAACCTAACACACACACACACACACACACCCAATTCTGACCCCATATAAGTTTGCATTGCCCTATATTTGGTGCACAGAATCTGGAGAAATTAGATTCTCTGAGCCAGTTGGCTTAATAAAATCTGAAACTCTGCTTCACCTCTCTCCAAGTGTCCTCGGTTTCGTCGCCGATGAATCAAGAGCTGCTGTGACACTCTCAAATCTAAAACTGCTGCAACAGAAGTCTATGAATGTTAAGAAGAAAGTGAAATTCTTTTGTCTTATTTATAACCCTTCTCTACTCTCCTGCCCATCTGTTGACTTCTCCAAGTAATTTTTTTTTTGCTTTTTTTTAAAGTTTTTATTGTGAATTGAGTGGTTTACAGACAAGGTCATCAGTTTTACATTCAACAAATCATACACTTTGTTTCATCTCAATGATTATAATCCCCTCCATGCAAAAACAGTTATCCCACTTCCTCCCTGTGATTCCTATTTCCATCCCACCCACCTTCCCATCCCTTCTCAACTTTGTCCTTAAGTAAATGTTGCCCTTTTGATTTTGAGTGATTGACCACTCCATGGTGAGCATACTTACGAGTGCTGTCTCCCCTAATATAGGAAACAGTAGCTGTCGACTGCTTGGCAGGAAATTGGGCCATAAGGGTTAGGTCCTTTCCTGAAGGGTGCTGGAGGGCCACAGTCTCGGGTTCCTCTAGTATCTTCTTGACCAATAAGACTAATTTGTATGTGTGTGTGTGTGTTTTGTTCCACATTTTCTCTCACTCTATCTGGGACTTAATGTGTTTAATAATATCTAAGAAATTTTCCTCATTTTACCTCCAGGAGAGCCCTGGCAGCATAGCGGTTATAAGTTAGGCTGCAAACCAAAAGATCAGCAGTTCGAATCTACCAGCCTCTCCATGGAAGAAACATGAGGCTTTCTGCTCCCAAAAGATTGGCAGCCTCGGAAACTCTATACAGGGTCACTCTGAGTTATTACCAACTCCATGGCACATAACCACCAACAACCATGCTCCACCACATTCATAGTTGTGTTTTCAGGAAAGGTAAATACTGATGTACAAATATCCTCTTTCAAACTCTTACCTTTTGTGAGTATACTCCTAGTGTTCCTTCCATACCCATTCAGCCTGGGTCTCCGTCCATGTATCTTCCCTCAGAACATTGTTCCAAGGCTGCATATATAACACTATTTACTTCTATCCCCTTTAGCCCTTGCACTAACAGCCAAGTTTCTCTTGCTCCATGCCCTCTTTTGATTCAGCCCTGACCAATAATATTCTTACTGTTATCAAGATAGCTGCTTTTACTTCTTAAACAAGGAGCCACCCTCCTCCTATTTCAAAGCACACGTAAGAGTCACGCCTTGTGTAAACCTTTCCCAGTCTTGCACAAGGAAATGATAAACTTCCAGATAGACCATTAACCACTCCCTCAGGTCTAATCCCCTTCAAGGCATGTTTGAGAGTTTATCCTAGCACTTTTGTACGAGTGCTACCTTTTATAATGCATTTTCACTCACATATAGCAAGACATTCTTATAAATGCCATATATTAAGCTTTTATTTTTTAATGAAGAAATTAAAGATAAGTGACTTACCAAACGCAGTACCACATTGTTGTTGTTGTTAAGTGCCACTGATCAGTTCTGACTCACAGAGACCTTTGGAGGATTTCGGAGGCTTTAAATTTTCAGAAGCTCTAAATTTTCCAGGGAGCAGAAAGCCTCATCTTACTCAGGTAGACAGACCAGCTGTTGGACCTTGTGGTTTGCAGTCCATTGCTTATTTTATGGAGCCACCTCACTCCCAGCAGTACTGAATTTGTTATTGTTGTTGTTAGGTGCCATCAAGTCAGTACCAACTCATAGCAATCCTGTGCACAGCAGAACAAAACACTGCCCGATCCTGGGCCAACTTCACTGTTGTTGCCACGCTTGAGTCCATCGATGCTGCCACCTGGCCAATCCATCTCATTGGGGGTCTTCTTCTTTTTCTCTGACCCTCCACTCTACCAAACATGATATCCTTCTCCAGTGACTGGTCCCTCCTGACAATACGTCTGAAGTATGAGAGACAGTTTGGCCATCTTGGTCTCCAAGGAGCACTCTGGCTATACTTGTTCCAACACAGATCTGTTTGTTCTTTTGGCAGCCTATGGCACTTTCAATATTCTCCTCCAACACCATACTTCACTCAAATGCATCAATTCTTCTACAGTCTTCCTTATTCACTGTCCAATTTCACATGCATATGAGGTTATTGAAAATACCATGGCTTGGGTCAGGCTTAGTCCTCAAGCTGACATCTTTGCTCTTCAACACTTTAAAAAGTCTTGTGCAGCAACTTTGCCTAATGTAATATGTTGTTTGATTTCTTCACTGCTGCTTCCGTGAGTGTTGATAGTTGATCCAAGAAGAATGAAGTCCTTGACAACTTCAGTCTTTCCTCCATTGATAAGAATGTTGTTTACTGGTCCAGTACTGAGGATTTTTGTTTTCTTTGCATTGAGATGCAATCCATACGGAAGGCTGTGCTCTTTGATCTTCATCAGTAAATGTTTTAAGTCCTCTTCACTTTCAGCAAACAAGGTTGTATCAACTGCATATTGCAGGTTGTTAATGAGTCTTCCTCCAATCCTGATGCCACTTTTTCTTCATATAACCCAGCTTCTCAGATTATTTGCTCAGCATACATGTTGAATAAATATGGTGAAAGAATACAACCTTATTGCACACCTTTCTTAATTTTAAACCATTCAGTGTTCCCATGTTCTGTTCGAACAACTGCCTCTTGGTCCAGGTACAGATTCCTCGTGAGCACAATTAAGTGTTCCGGAATATTCATACTTCACAATGTTGTCCATAGCTTGTCATGATCCACACAATCAAAAGCCTTTGCGTAGTCAATAAAGCACAGGTAAACATCTTTCTGATATTCTCTGCTTTCAGCCAAGATCCATCGGACATCAGCAATGATATCCCTCATTCCATGGCCTCTTCTGAATCCAGCTTGAACCTCTGGAAGTTCTCTGTCAATGTATGCTTGCAACCATTTCTGTATTACCTTTAGTAAAACTTTACTCACATGGAATATCAAAGAGATTGTCCGATGACTTCCTCATTCCGTTGGGTCACCTCTCTTTGGAATGGGCACAAATACGGATTTCTTCCAATCAGTTGGCCAGATAGTTGTCTTCCAAATTTCTTGGCAGAGATGAGTGAGTGCCTCCTGTGCCACCTCACTTTCTTGAAAGATTTCAATTTTTATTCCATCAATTCCTGGTGCCTTGCTCTTTGCCAATTCCTTCAATGCACCTTGGACTTCCTCCTTCGGTATCATTGGTTCTTGATCATATGCTACCTCTCAAAACGGTTGAACATTAACCATTTCCTTTTGGTACAGTGGCTGTGTATTCCTTCCATCTTCTTTTGATGCTTTCTGCATCACTCAATAATTTGCCCAGAGAATCTTTCAATAATGAAAGTTGAGGCTTAAATATTTTCTTCAGTTCCCCCAGCTTGAGAAATGCTGAGCGTGTTCTTCCTTTTTGATTTTCTGACTCCAGATCTTTGCATATTTTGTTGTAATATTTGGCTTTAGAATTGTTGGTTTTGTTGTTAGGTGCCATCAAGTCGGTGCCGACTCATAGCAACCTTATGCACAGCAGAACAAAACACTGCCCGATCCTGGGCCAACCTCACTATTGTTGCCACGTTTGAGCCCACTGATGCTGCCACTTGGTCAATCCATCTCGTTGGGGGTCTTCCTCTTTTTCTCTGACCATCCTCTTACCCAACATGATATCCTTCTCCAGTGACTGGTCCCTCCTGACAATATATCCAAAGTATGAGACACAAAGTTTGGCCATCCTGGCCTCCAAGGAGCACTCTGGCTGCACTTCTTCCAGCACAGATCTGTTGGTTCTATGGGCAGCCCATGGCACTTTCAATATTCTTCTCCAACACCATAACTCAAAAGCATTAATTCTTCTATGGCCTTCCTTATTTACTGTCCAACTTTCATATACATATGAGGTTATTGAAAATACCATGGCTTGGGTCAGGGGCACCTTAGTCCTCATGCTGACATCTTTGCTTTTCAATACTTTAAAAAGGTCTTGTGCGCCAGATTTGCCTAATGTAATACGTCGTTTGAATTCTTGACTACTGCTTCTGTGAGTGTTGATATTTGATCCAAGAAGAACGACGAAGTCCTTGACAACTTCAATCTTTTCTCTGTTGATAAGAATGTTGTCTATTGGTCCAGTAGTGAGGATTTTTTGTTTTCTTTACATTGAGATGCAATCCATACTGAAGGTTGTGCTCTTTGATCTTAATCAGTAAATATTTTAAGTCCTCTTCACTTTCAGCAAGCATGGTTGTATCATCTGCATATCTCAGGTCGTTAATGAGTGTTCCTCCAAAGGAGGGAAGAAGTCTTAGATCTGGGTTTGCCCAGCTAGTCTCTGACTTATGAAATATTCCAGTTACAACAATCCATACTTCCAATGATCCATGCTTACAGCTATCCATTTTTGTTTTGTTTTATTTTGACCATCTTATTGTTCATTAGTAATATGTCCTACATACAATGCTGCAATGCATAATTTGCTGTTGTTCTCAGATGTTCACTTGAAGATGTTCAAGTTTATGATTTACTGTTCTTAACACTGCATATAGATTTTGTTTTCTAAATGAAATCAGGGACTTCAGTTGCTTGAAAACATGGACTCAGTTGCTGGTCCCTAATGTCGATAGGCAGATTCAAGAAGCAGTGAGATGTTACCTGGCAATATAGAAAGAAAAAAAGGATTATACAGATACTCTCACTAATTTCTGACTAGAAATGCCATCCTTCTCCCAGGGATAATCCTGAGAATCCAGAACCTTCCACAACTAACAAAACATCAATGCTGTCCAACTCTTCCTCATCACCAGAGTAGATGTTTATGACTTATGTAGTCTTTTATTTGTATATATTAAAATACATCTGTAAGCTTATATATGTCTAACCCTCAAAGATCAGATTTCTAAAGATACTGATAATAAAAGGCAATAATAATGAAAGTGAAAAAAATAATAAAGAGGTATTTGACTTATATCAGAACCCACTTACCAGGAGTTTTGGGAAGGAAAGCTCATCATAATTAGGAACTAACTGTACCTAACTCATAGGGTTGTTGTGAGGATTATAATAGGCAATGTATGGTTATTGTTGTTGTTAAGTACCATGGAGTCAGTTCCAACTCATAATAACCCTGCACAGGGTTTCCGAGGCTGCAAATCTTTACAGGAGCAGAAAGCCTCATCGTTCTCCCGCAGAACAACTGGCAGTTTCAAACTGCTGATCTTGAAGTTAGCAGCCCAATTCGTAACCACTATGCTACCAGAGCTCCTTAATGCAAGGTAGGAGCTCTTATAAAATTGGTATCAAATCTCAGCTCCATCATCTCTTCTACCAGGAAAGCTTTCCTGACTCTCTATTTCTTTTTATTGTGAACTGTGTGAAGGTCTACAGACAAGATCATCAGTTTTATATTCAATAAATCATATTCTTTGTTCCATCACTATGATTGTAATCCCCTCCATGCAACAACAGTTACCCCGCTTCCTCCCAGTTGTTCCTATTTCCATTCCACTACCTTCCCATCCCTTCTCAACTTTGTCCTTAGGAAAATGTTTCCCTTTTGATTCGGAGTGACTGACCATTCCATGGTGAGCATACTTTATTAGTGTTGTTGTTCCTCTATATACCTATGTACTGCTTGGCTGAAAACTGGGCCACGAGAGTGAGTTTCTTTCCACATCTGAAGGGTGGTCAAAGATCCTCTAGTCTCTTTCTAACTAGTAAACCCAGTCTTTTTTTTTTTCTTAATAATTATGATTTTTGTTCCACATTTTCTCCCACTCTATCTGGGACCCTCCAATGTGAGTCCTTTCAGAGCAGTTAGTATGGTAGCTGGTCTCAGACTCTTCTGGTTTCAGAGTCATGGAGACTGATGTTCACATGTTCCCTTAGTCTGTTGGACTAATTGATTCCAAGCCTCTTCACTTCTTACCACTCTTCTTTCTTCCATACATGGAGAGACCAATAGCTGTACCTTAGATAGCCGCTCATGAGCTTTCAATATGCCAGATGCTACTCCACAGCACATAACCACCAACAACCACCCACCAAAGTAGGATGGAGAACATCGTCTTTGTGGACTGTATTATGTCAATTTGCCATGGTGTCCCCTGAGACTATGGTTCTGAGCCCCCAGGCCCAGCAACTCATTGCCTTAAGATGTTTGATAACATCTAGAAGGTTTTCATCATTTTGCCCCCAATATGCACCACCACATCCATAGTGGTATTTACATGAAAAGTAAATACTCATGTACAAATATCCTCTTCCGAACTCTTATATATCTGTCGGGGATATATATATATATATATATATATATATATATATATATATACCACTCTGCCTCCCTTACCCATTCAGCCTATGTCTCAGTCCATGTATCTATGCACAGAACACTGTTGTTCCAAGGTTACGTATGTATCACTATTTACCTCTATCCCCATTAGCCCATGCATACCTCTCAGTGTCTTCCCCTATCTTCATTTTTCTTCTGCCACCCTCCCTCTTCTTGTATATTGCCTTCCCCATTCTTATATATTGTCCTCCCATCACCCAAGCTAACATGTGTCTACCATCTAGCCAGTGAGTTGCTCTTCCTTTCCTCCAACCCCTAATAACCATAAAAGACTGTTTTGTTTTTTTGGGGGGGTTAAGTATGAAAACTTTTCTTAAGTTTTTACAATAATCGTCTCATACAATATTTGTCCTTTTGTGACTGACTAATTTCACTCAGCATAATGTCCTCCAAGTTCATCCACATCATGAGGTGTTTCCTGACTGTCTTTTCTTTTACCCTACTTCTGCAATCTGTACTGAGCAAATAATCCAAGAAGATAGATTATATGGAAAAGAGCATAGCATCAGGATTGAGGAAGACTCATTAATAACCTGTGATATGCAGATGACACAACCTTGCTTGCTGAAAGGGAAGAGGACTTAAAATACATACTGATGAAGATTAAAGACTACAGGCTTCAGAATGGATTGCACCTCAGTATTTAAAAAAATAATAAAATGCCTCCCCAGCTGCCTGAGTGTCTGCGCCATCATGAATGGCACAGTAACTATCCGGACAAGGAAATTCATGACCAACAGACTACTACAGCGGAAACAAATGGTTATTGATGTCCTTCACCCCGGGAAGGCAACAGTACCTAAGACAGAAATTTGGGAAAAACTTGCCAAAATGTGTAAGACAACACCAGATGTCATCTCTGTATTTGGGTTCAGAACCCATTTTGATGGTGGCAAGACTACTAGTTTCGGCATGATTTACGATTCCTTGGATTATGCAAAGAAAAATGAACCCAGACACAGACTTTCAAGACATGGACTGTATGAGAAGAAGAAAATCTCAAGAAAACAGCACAAGGAACTCAAAAACTGAATGAAGAAAGTCAGGGGGACTGCAAAGGCCAATGTCAGTGCCGGCAAAAAGAAGGAATAAAGATTCTGAGATGCCTATGTGGATTTTTCACCAACGATTAATAAACCATAAAATCTTTAAAATAATAATAATAAAATCCTCACAATTGGACCAATAAATAACATCATGATAAATAAAGAAAGACTGAAGTTTTCAAAGACTTTATTTGCTTGAATCAAAACTCATACAAGTAGCACTCAAGAAATATTGGCTTAGGCAAATCTTCCGCAAAAGACCTCTTTAAAGTGTTCAAGAGCACATATATCAGTTTGAAGACTAAGGTACGCCTGACTTAAGTCATGGTCTTTTCAGTTGTCACATAGAACATAAAAGTTGGTCAGTGAATAAGGAAGACCATAGAAGAATTGATGCATTTGAGTTAGGGTGTTGGAGAAGAATACTGAAAGTTCTGTGGGCTGCCAGAAGAACAGATCTGTGTTGGAAGCATAGCCAGAACGCCCCTTAGAAGTCAGGATGAAGACACTTTGTCTCTCATACTTTGTACATGTTATTAGGAGAGGCCAGTCCCTGGAGAAGGACATCAAACTTTGTAAAGTGGTGGGTCAGTGTAAAAGAAGAAGACCCTCCAATGAAATTAATTAGCACCGTGGCAACAGCAATGGGCTCAAGTGTTAACGATTTTCATTCTTTTGTGCATAGGTTCCCAGAGTAGGACCCAACACAAAGGCACCTAACAATCCTGAATCAAGTCCCTATTATATGCTTACAGGCACTATATAAGTTTCTACTTCCCATCACTCATCTTAGCTGTCAGGTTACAACAATGCGTGTAGTCATTTAATTATTATTTTCTCTCTCTAGACTGCAAACTTTTATCAGATGATGTCTGTTTTTTGCCCTTCATACAATCTCCTGCGCCTAATACAGCATTTGTCACGTAGACTTAAATGAGAATTTAAACCCAAATTTTCTGATTCACTCTAGATTTGACCATTTCTCTTAATCTTGGAAAAATATGTGTTACCAAGGAGCCCTGGTATCGTAGTGGTTATGAACTGGGCTGCGAACGTTCAGCAGTTTGAAACTACCAGCTGTTCCGCGGAAGAAAGATGTGGCACTCTGCTCTCATAAAGATTCACAGCCTCGGAAACCCTCTACAGGGTCGCTATGAGTCGGTTCCGACTCCACGGCACATAACCACCACCACCAACAGTGTTACCGGACCCTGCAGAATGAGATAATGTGACTATTACTCCTCTGAGAGACATTATAAATCCCCAAGGAGTAGAGGACGCGAGAATAGCTCTTTCACATCTAGGTCTAGGAGGACACAACTTCCTTGAAGCAATGCCTCAGTAAAACGCAGTTTCGCCCTCGCTTCCGTACAATGACCCAAGATGGCGGGGCCCAAAACTTGAAAACCATACCCAAGATGGCGGCTTCCATCGCCCTCCGCAACGTCGCGCAAGGCTTCGGAGGCCACGCCCACTTCCGGCCGCACCGCCTGAGCATGGCGGTTTTGAAAACTCTCCTCCTACGTGAGTGATCGAGGGCTGGTGGGCTTAGAAACCAGCGGGTCGCGGGCCCGGGGATCGCCCTCAGCCTGGTTGTGCGGCTATCGCTTACCTCTGCCCCGTTTCTCAGCAGGTGTCCGGAGGCTACATTGCAGCGCGGCGGCTCGGGCAGGCGGCCAGTGGAGGCTCAAGTGAGTTGTTGGGAGGTAAGACAGCTGGGGGGTCAGGAGCCGAGTCGTGTCCTCACCCGACCGTTTTTTTCCCCACAGGCAAGGTCTAGCTGCCAACCCCGCCGGCTACGGGCCCCTTACAGAGCTCCCAGACTGGTCTTACGCGGGTGAGCGCAAAACTAATCCTCTATTTCCAAGATTTTTACCCGGAGGAAACGCCCCCTGGGCCGGGAGGGCCTCGGAGTATCGAGGTGGAGAGGTCTGAGTGGAAAAGGAATTTAACTTTATATTTGGAAAACGGAGTTTGAGTGTAAAAGCTATAGGAGCAGACCTGGACTAGTAACCATAAGGTCAGCGGTTCAAACCCACAAGCTGCTCTTTGGAAACTCTCTACAGGGCCTCTGTGAGCCAGAACGGAGTCCACAGCACTGAGCACAGCAACAACATGGAAAGTAAAGCTAGACAGGGTCAGCTCTTCTCGGCTTGTGAGGATACATAGAAGATGGAGACCCCCGGGGTGGAGAGGGGACAAGACTTTTACGCTTCTCAAAAGGGGACTTGGGTTTTTTGTTTGTTTTTAAATTAGGAAGCACTGAGTACATTGCTGAAAGTGTGGTTCCAAATGCAAAGAGAGCTCTTTTGAAAGTGCCCAAATAAGCATCTAAGAGAAGTAGAAAGGTGAAGATTAAGGATGGGGATGGCAGGCTTCTTTCGGAAAAGTCTTTTTCCCTTTACTTAAAAAATAAGAAGAGGAAGGAAACGAATAGAGATATTGGCCTTAGAAGGGACCTTAGAAAAGTTGAAGCTATTCCTGACAATCCATGTAGGACTTTTTTGTTGTTAAGTGCCATCGAGTTGGTTACAACTCATAGCGACTTTATATAGGGTTTCCGAAGAGCAGCTGGTAGATTTGAACCACTTACCTTAAGGTTCAAACTGGCCTTGAGATCCATTGCTTATCCTCCAGCATCACACCAGTACTGCAGGATAAGCACTAGACTGCAAGCATTGTTAAAACTAATATAAATACTCCTTGTCGCAAAAAGTCAGCAGAACACAATTTAAGCCAGCCAAGTTGCTGCAAGGAGCCCCGGTGTGACGCTGTAGGTTAAGCACTGGATCACACGGTTGGTTTAAGCTGCAAGGTCAGTGCTTATCCTACAGCACCACACCAGGACTCCACATACAGGGACATTTTGAGTCCATTCCTTCTTTCTGACCCTTCTGAGCTTTGTCCTTGAGCTGACCTATCTATTGTTTGGCTCAAAATTGAGCCATCGGAGTAAGCTCATCTTCAGACCTGAGGGTGACTAAGGGCCAGAGTTTCAGATGTTCCACAAGTCTCTAGCTGACCAGTAAGCCTGAGCTTTTTCATGAATGAGTTTTGTTACACACTTTTCTACCAGTCTTTCCAGGACCTTCTAATGTGAATTCCTTTTGGAGCAGAGTATTAGCTGGACTCCATCTAGTTCTTCCAATCTTAAGAGTTGTAGACACTGATATTCACATGGTCCATTAGTCCACTGGACTGATTGTTTCCCTGTGTCTTTGATTTTCATTACTCCCCTTTCCTCCAGACAAGGAGAGACCTCAGATAGCCACACATGAGCTTTTTAGACCCCAGTAACTACTCACGTGGTGCGGCGTTGTGGGTTAATGCTCTGGACTGCAAGGTCAGTTTGAACCTCAAGGTCGGCAGTTCAAGCTCACGAGCCGCACCATGGAAACCCTATACAGGGTCACTATGAGTCGAAACTGACTTGACAGCACTTAACAATAACAGCAGCTACTCACCAAAGTGGGCTGTAAAACATGGTCTTTGTGGATTGTTGTTTCTAAGTGCTGTTGAGTCCGTTCTGACTCTTACCTGCTCTGTAGAGGGTTTCTGAAAAGTGGCTAGTGGCTTTGAACTGTCTACCTTGTTTGTGGTTAGCATTCTAGTGCTTATCCAACAGTGCCACATCAGGACTCTCTTTGTGGACTATGTTATGCCGATTGAACTTGATGTCCCCTAAGACTATGATCCTAACTTTCCAGACCCAGCGATTCATTCTTAGAAAGTATTTGGTAAAGTGTAATAACTGCTCCCTGTACGTTCTACCACATTCATGGATATATTTGCAGCAAAGGTAAATATCCATATGCAGATATCTTCTGTGAAACCTATATATATTTGTGGGTATTCTCCCTTTCTCCCTCCCACACCCATTCAGCCTGTGTTTATACATATATCTACCCATTGTTGTCAAATGTCGTCAATCAATTTCAACTCTGACCCTATATAAGATTTCTGAGGAACTGGTTAGCAGTCCAGTGCTTTCCTACTATGCCACACCAGGACTCCTGTATCTATCCATGTTGTTGTTGTTAAGTGCTTTCAAGTCAGTTCCAACTCAGCCACCCTGTGTAGGATTTCCAAGGAGCAGCTGGTGAGCTTGATTTGAACTGACAACTCTGCGGTTCAAACTGACCTTGCAGTCCAGTACATAATCCATAGGGCCACACCAGGACTCTGTATCTACCTATTGTTGTTATGTGCCGTGGAGTTGGTTCTATCTCATAGCGACACTATATAGGGTTTCCAAGGCTATAAATCTTTACGGGATTAGAAAGCCTCATCTTTCTCCCGTGGAACAGCTGGTAGTTTCGAACTGCTGACTGTGAGATTAGTAGCCCAATTCGTAACCACTACGCTACCAGAGCCCCCATAGAGTACCCTTATTGCAGGGTTGTGTGTATAACAGTATGCCTTTAACTCTGGTACTCGTCCCCATGTTAGTATCTCTTTGTAGTAGCATAGAATATTAGAAAGATACTGGAGTTTATACAGACCTTTTATTTGTAAAAAAGAATACCTATTTCATATGGGATCCTGGTGTGGTGCTGTGGGTTAATGTGCTGGACAAACCCTATGTTGTTGATGTTAAGTGCTGTTGAGTTGATTCCAACCCATACCTACCCTGTGTAGGGTTTCTAAGGAGTGGCCAGTGAGCTTGAACCATTGACATTGCAGTTCAAACGACTTTGCAGTCCAGCGCATTAACCCACACACAGCACCACACTAGAACTGCCGGAAGCCCTATATAGGATTGCTATGGCACTTACAACAACAATGGTTCTTATAAAAATCAAATAAAACAAAAAAATATAAACCTACCGTATGCAATATTGGTTCCATTTCCTGATAAATAATATCTCTTACCTGTCCTGCCTTCAGACTTTTAGGCAAAGCTTTCTCTATTGGTTTCTTCATAGAAAGTTAGTATCCTTTTTCCACATCTCCAATATAAATTAATTGAGGTCAGATACTACATCTTTTCAGCAAGTCAGCAGACAGTTGCAGAGTATTTATTATGTGCTTATGTGCCTATACTGGAATCTTGGTATGGTGCCATAGGATAAGCACAGGACTGCTAACCACAAGGTCAACCATTAAAGTCCACCAGTCACTCTTTGTAATCCTGTACAGGGTCACTATGAGTCGGAACCAACTTAACAACATGTGCGTACACTATACAATGAACTGCTAAGAGAGATCTAGTCCCCTAAAGTACTTGAAGTCTAGCTGGGAAAACAAAAGCATGGGCATTTTATCCTACATCTATAATTAGCCCCATGGCCATGAATTCATTGCATACCATTTTGGCATCATTCTGATGATTTCCCTCATCCGGATGATTGTCTTTGTCTTGCCTTTGTCCTGTTTATGTCTTAATAAAAGGGCCTTTATGTCATATTAAAAGGAAAATTGGGGAGAAAGTGTGTTTTTAAAAAATTTTTAATGAAATATTTCAGTACTCTGCTCCTTTCTAAAACTGCTTGAGATACCCAAATAGCACTAAAAACAGTATTACAAGAAATGTCCCAAGAGAAATAGATGAATATGCACTTCTTTCAGAAGTGGTTGCAAATAAATGTTACTAAGAAAATTAGGACTTTGAGGTGGGCCTAAAAATGAAGATTTGGCTAAAAGGAAAGGAAAAGAGGGCATTTCCTTATGGAGAGGGATGGAATTTAACACAAAGAATCGCCATAGAGCATTCATCAGATGGTGTGGGTAGAGGATTTCTGAAGATAAAATGAGATGTAGCGCTACAGAGGACTTTGATTTCTCTAATAAGATAGTATGAACATACTTGGGAGTTCTTGGTGGGCTGTCATGCCTTTGAAGACAAGGGATATGTTTTAAAAGAATTAACCTACAATAAGTAGTGTGAAACAGAAGAGAAAGGCTAGAGATTGATTGAAATTGATACTTCCTTCATTACTATGACAGTGTTTGCACAAGGTGCTGTAGGCCATCTCTGTTGTTACTAAGTGCCATCCAATGGTTGTGGTGGTTATGTGCCATGGAGTCGGTTCCAACTCACAGCGACCCTGTACAGGGTTTCTGAGGCTGTAAATCTTTACAGGAGCAGAAAGCCTCCTTTATCTCCTGCGGAACAGCTGGTAGTTTCAAACTGCTGACCTTGCAGTTCGCAGCCAGATTCGTAACCACTACGCTACCAGAGCTCCTTGTGCCATCCAGTAGGACACTATATATAGGTTCCAAGGAGCAGCTGGTGAGCTTGAACCACCAACCTTGCAGTTCAAACTGACTTTGTAGTATAGCGCATTAACCCACAGCACCACACTATCTCTAACACCTGCCTTTTCTCTTGTTTGTCTCTGCAGATGGTCGTCCTGCTCCCGCAATGAAAGGCCAGCTTCGAAGAAAACTCCAAAGGGAGAACTTTGCAGTGAGTTACTAGAAAACCTAGCTAGGGCTACCTGTATATAATCAAAGAAGGAAATTTTTAATTTTAATGTCTTGAGCTTGTCAGCTGTTACACAAAGGTGCTGAGAAGGGAGGAATGGAGTGGGACAGCTCTAGATCAGAAATAAGTAGTAGATAATCCTGCCCCACATTTTACTACCTTCCTTCTGCTTCCAGATCCAAGACATGGTTCCACCCCTTCCCCAGTCAGCAGTGTCATTTTCCTGAACCTCTGACTTTGATCTGTGTATGAAAGGATATATGGTGCAGAGCTCAAGCTCCAGATGTTATCCACTGTTTTCCTGTCTGTTGCAGAGACGAGTTGTATTGCTGTCACAGGAAATGGAAGCTGGATTACAGGCATGGCATCTCAAGCAGCTGCAGAAATTGCAGGAAGAAGAAAGGAAACATGAAAATGCTCTTAAACCCAAAGGGGCTTCACTACAGAGCCCACTTTCAAGTCATTGAACAGCAATTCTTGCCCTATTCTCTCACCACTGGTTGGCTTTCTTCTTTCTTTTTTTAAAAATTGTGGTAAATTATATATAACAAAATAAATATTGATGCAACAGTCTATCATGTTGTACCAGTGTTGTTGCGTGTATAATTCAGTAACATATCTATCATGTTGTACCAGTGTTGTTGCGTGTATAATTCAGTAACATGTCTATCATGTACCAGTGTTACGTGTACAATTCAGTAACATGTCTATCATGTTGTACCAGTGTTATGTGTATAATTCAGTAATATGTCTATCACTGTTGGACCATGTTGTACCTGTGGTAACAATGTTACCACTATCCTTTTCCAAATTATTCTGTATCATTAATAGAAACCCTACCTAAACAGAAACTTCACCTTTCCCCTTCTTTCCTACCCCAGGTGACAAGTAATAAGTTTTGGTCTCTGTTGTTAAGTACTGTGGAGTCGGTTCTGACTCAGTGACCCTGCACAGAGTTTCCAATGCTGCAAATCTTTATGGGAGCAGAAAGCCTCATCTTTCTCCCGTGAAACAGCTGGTGGTTTTGAACTGCCAACCTTGAGATTAGCAGCCCGATTCATAACCACTATACTAGGATCATATTTGTCCTTTTATTTCACTCAGCATATTTTCAGGCTTCATCCAAGATGCAGAATGTATTGACTGCATTTCTCTTTATGGCTGAATAATATTCCACTGTATGTACTACATTTTGTTTATCCACTTGATAAAGGTT
Organism: Chrysochloris asiatica; assembly: GCF_000296735.1. NCBI lineage: Eukaryota > Metazoa > Chordata > Mammalia > Afrosoricida > Chrysochloridae > Chrysochloris > Chrysochloris asiatica. The sequence goes on along the minus strand of NW_006408535.1, from coordinate 29,661,662 downwards.
GTTTCCATTTTTTGGCTATTGTGAGTTATTGTTAATGTGCTATTGAGTCAGTTCCAACCCATAGCAACCCTGTGTAGATGGGTTTCCAAGGAGCTGCTGTTGGATTTGAGCTACTGACCTTGTGGTTAGCTGTCTAGTGCTTATTCAACAGCGCCACACCAGGAGTAGTACTACAATTAACATTGGTATACAGGTTCTCTAGGAGCTCTGGTAGTATAGAGATTACGAGTCAGGCTGCTAACTTCAAAGTCAGCAGTTTGAAACTACCAGCCATTCCATGGAAGAAAGATGAGACTTTATAGTCCTGTAAAGATTTACAGCCTTGGGAACCCTATGCAGGGTTGCTATGAGTTGAAATTGCCTCACTGGCACACCACCACCACCACCATACAGGGTCTCTGGCTTTCTAGGCATCTTATCCCAGCCGAAAGGGAGCTTTTATGTTTGCCACCTGTCTTAGTTATGTAGTGCTGAAATACCACAGGTGGATGACTTTAATAAGCTTTAGTTTCAGTTTAGGAGAGTACCAACTTTAAGGGAATGCTTTCTCTCTTCAGCCCTGGAGAAAGGTTCTTTCCTCAGTTTCTGTAGACCCAGCATTCCTTGGAGCTCTCCATGTGTCTTGACGTCAATCTTCCTCTTTATCTAGGAGCTTCACAGTGCAGAGACCCCAGCTCCACTCCTGGCTCTTCTTTCTTGGTAGTAGTAGGGTCCCTCTTTCTCTGCTCTCATGTCTCTCCTGTTATCTGTAAGATAAAATGTGTTACAGGCCACACCCCCAAGGAAATTTCCTTTATGTTGATTGGATGCTTATAGCATATATCACCTTGGAGGTAATTGTATTAGATCTCATCATGGGGAATTTAATCTTAATTGCTAAATCACCTAGAATCTTGGCCCAGTCAAGTTGACACAAAAACTTAACTATCACACCACCTGTGTTCAGATCAAGAGCTTGGACACCAGGAAGAACAGGCTATAACTATTGGTCTCTTCCCATCTGGAGCAAAGAAGGGTGAAGAAAATGAAAGACTCAGGGACACAGTGCAAAGGGCCACAGCCTCCCTAAGCCTAAAACAAGAACTAGATGGAATCACAACAGACACCCTTCAGACTTAGAACTAAACCCACTCCTGGAGCTGGAGACCACCTTACAATCAAACAATGTTGTTGTGAAGTGCTGTCGAGTCAGTTCCGACGTATAGTGACCCTGTACAGGATTTCTAGGGAGCAGTTGGTGAACTTGAACCACCAACCTTGCAGTTCAAACGGCTTTGCAGTCTGGCGCATTAACCCATAGCACCACACCAAGACTATAATAGGCAGGCCTATAAGGTGAACAATAGGCAGGCCTATAAGGTGAACAATATGAGGAACACACTCCTCAGAACATTCAGCTCTATAGATCAAAAGGGCAGCGTTTGTCCAAATGCAGAATTCATAAGGCAGAGAGGGGCGGGAAAGCTTGGATGAATGGAAATGGGGAATCCAAGGTAAAAGTGGGAAAGCGCTGACACATTGTGGAGACTGCAACTAAAATCACAAAACTATAAATTTTTAAATGGAAAACTGATTTGCTCTCTAAACTTTTATCTAAACCACAATAAAATGTTTTTAAAAACTAAGATTAATGTTCTCATCCCTGGCTACATTCCAGTTCAACTGAATCTCAAGGATTTTCACTACTTTTTAAGCCATAGGATTGTCCCAAGTGTGAGTATGCACTGCTTTGGGCACATGAAAAGCAGACAGCAGTTGCCCTGTTTCTAGCCTGTTCTAACAACCCATATGGAGTCCTGGTGTGGCACTGTGGATTAATGCGCCAGATTGCAAAGCCCTCTGAACTGCAAGGTTGGCGGTTCAAGCTCACCAGCTGCTTCTTGGAAACCCTATATGAGGTCTCTATGGGTTGGAGCCAACCTGACAGCACTTAACAACAGCCCATGCAGGAGTCCTGGTGTGGTGCTGTGGGCTAATGTGCTGGGCTGCAAAGTTGGTTTGATAACACAAAGTCGGTTTGATAACACAGTCAGTGGTTCAAGCTCACAATCTGCTCCTTGGAAACCCTATACAGGATCACTATGGGTCAGAACTGACTCAACAGCACTCAACAACAACAGCAGCCCATACACAGTTCAGATAATAAATATTTTGATGAAAAAGTCTTTCCGCTGAGGTACAATTCCTGGCAAGAAATTGGTACCCATTTTCCTTAAGTGTTCAGATACATGACCCGGGAGGATATCCCCACTGGAAGGCTGACAAAGGAAGCATCAGACTTGTCTAGTGCAAGGTTCTGCTTGAGTTGAGTCCTGAAATCTCCATGATTCTATTTGTCCCTCCCCAGGGAGCCCTCAGTCCTCAGACCTGTGTGTTGGCTATCCAGGACCAGGGGAGTCTCATTTTGGTGATCATAGACTCTGCACTTTTCTGTTATCACAAATGTGTGATAGTTTCTGGATCCCCATGATATCTGGACCTTCTCATCTGACCTAATTTCTGTTCAGCCCCTTATTCCTTTCTTGCTTTCTTTCCCTTCCTTTGTCCTCCACTCCCTCCTTCCCCTCTTGCTGACCAAATACAATTCTTGGATCTTAGATTTCGCTGATGAAAAGTTTTCTGTCTCCCACACTTTTCCTGCTTCCTTTGTGCTGCTTTTCCAGGTCTAGTTCTCAGCCTCTTATCTGTCTTCTTTTCCCACCATCAACTTTAGTCACCCTCCCCCTCCCCTGAATACCTCCAACCTTTTGTTCTCAGTGTCTAGTCAGTCCCTGAAGAAGGAGCATTTTTTGCTCTTCACGGAATTAATTGCCTCCTTTTCCAATGTAGAGGTAAAGGAACCTCCAAGTCCAAACACACAGTAACTTTCTCCCATCAATTTCACCAAACTGAATTTGCTTTTCCCCAGATTCCATGGGCTTGCACCCCAACCAGTTTCCTAATTTAAGGAGCAGTCAGATTGCATATGACAATAATAAAGGAAGCACATTTGTCTTTCTACTTGGACAGATCTCCAGATTCAATGTGATTGTTGGGTTTGATGTTGGTAGTGTGGAGTTTGAAGTGGGAGAGTTGAGTGCTATTTCTTTTTTAGGCAGGGGAGGGAAGGACGGAGGTGGTGGTTAAGAATAAAGGACAAAAGTTCCAATTTGGTCCGCGGCACAGGTACCTGCATACAACCCCCCAATTGTTACTTAGCTGGCTTCTTTCCCCAAAACAGGCCTCAGGGAGAAGTTCTTCCCCCCTTCCCATACCAGACCCTGAGCTCCTTGTTAGTCCCAGCTGCTTAGACACCCGAAACTTCCCACCCTGAGGTGAGACAAACGCTGAAAACCAGAGGAATCCAGTCACCCAAAATATGCTTAGGAGGAGAAAGTCTCCCACATCCCGTCACCTGGGTCCCAGTTCCCGGCCAAGGCCTCAACCCCTGCAGATGGCAGCCTGCACCACAGAAACACAGTTTAGAGCAGTTCTTTTTTTTCTCCAGCTCTGGGCTGTAATTGGATTCAGGCAGAAACAACCACGTCCCCACTAGGAAAGGAGGGATTTGGGGCGGAGGCGGGGGAGAGACTGTGGGAGAAGGGAGGGACCTGAGGAGAGAACTAGGAAAGGACTCCCGACCCAGTTCGCCGACTAAGCAGAAGAAAGATCAAAAAAGCGGAAAAGAGAACAGCAAACAGGCACTTTCAAGAACAATCCCCTCCGTCTCCAAGCCAGCAGCGCTCTAGGAATCCAGTTTCAGTGCCTCCTGAAGACAAAGGCGCCCCGAGGGAGAGGCGGTGCGACCCCAGGGCGTGGGCCCCACCGCGGAGCCCGCACTGCTCAGCTGCCCCGACGGCTGCAGACCATGTCTCTCACCCCACTACCCACTTGCAGGCTGCTGCTCCCTCTGCTCACGCTCGCCACCGCGCTCGCCTCGCTCGGCTCGGCCCAGAGCAGCAACTTCAGCCCCGAAGTAAGTGAACTTCTCCGGCCCTTCCCGGAGTCGCGCCTGCCGGGGAACTAGCCCGGGTGCCTCCAGGGCATTTCCCCCATCCGGAGAGGAGAGCTCTAGGGATTTCGGCTGCCAGGGTCTGCAAGATCACTCTTTCCTTTCCCGATTCATCTCCGAACTTCCAAGTTGGTCCAACTTGTACCGCCTCTATCATCTCCCCATCCCATACTTTCTTTCCCATACCTTCCTTTCCTTGGAAGAACTTCACTGCTGAGCTAGACCCCATCCCCCAATTCCCCCGGGCTCTGAGCTCAGCTCTGGAACCGGTTGGAAGCCAGATAAATATTTGGACTCTGCTCAAGCCCTACGCTATCCCGGTTTCTTGTCATGTGCGAGTTGGTTGTTTCTTCAACTTTACAGTTCTCTAGCGCTCTCCTGTCCGCTCACCCTTCGCGGGCGCCTGGGCAGCCCGGAAGGTTTGGGGCGGTCAAGCAGGAGCGGCTCCCGGCCCCCTACGCCTCTACTGCCCCTTCCCGCTTCCCAGGATCCCCGCGCACGCCTCCTTGACCAGGTGGGGTCGAGAGTGGGCAGCGAGGAGCGGTCCCTGTCCCCACCCAGGACCCCGCAGTGCCCTGCGGGGAGTCCTGGCGTCGAGGGTCGGGGGCTGACTCCCTGACCGCGTTTCGGTACACAAAGCTCTCCTTGTGAGCTGGGGGCTCGCCCAGGCCAGCTCCTCCTCCCCCAGTCGAAGCTCTTAGGCCCTTTTTTGTTGTTGTTAATTATTTTTGTGTTAATTGCAGGGACACTGGGGATGTCGCACAGGGAGTGGAGAGAGGGCCTGGCCCAGGGCGCTCGCTGATCTCTCGACTTACTCTGGCGACCCCCCGCTCCTGCCCCTGCACTGGCCCTACGGGCCCGGGGAGGAAGCCGCGTGGGAGTTGTCTGAGGAGGTTTTTCCTCTCTCTCTTTTATTTTGGGGTGAAGGTGGGAGACGGATTTAATCAGTTTCTTATTTTGGACCATCCCAACCCACTCTGCTGGGCGAGGGCCTGGGTGCGGTCGGGAGGGGCCGGGAAGGGCCCACGAAGGGGGAGGGGATCTGGACTTGGCTTCCTCTGCCCTCGTCCCACCCCCATACGAAACTTATCCAGACAGAAGCTCTCTCTCGCTGTCCATTGAGGAATCTGGGGATCCCCGGAAAAGTGTGCCCCTAGTTGGGTGGAGGACCCATAGTGGAGAATTCAGACCTGGGACGGTGAAAATCTGCCCTGAGGATGGGATAAATGAGACTGACTGGCGTCCTCATCTGAGGCCTGTAAGGGAGAGCGTCTAACAAAAGGAAAGCCTGGGCATTTAGTAGCTGCCCACTGCCAATTCCCCACCCCCTACCCCCGCCCTGCCTGCCTTCCCTTCCCTGTCCTGCCAAGCCCCCTAGGGGAGGGGCAGCAGCCCTGGCTCTGTTTAAAGTGGGTCATGGGCAGCCCCAGGGCCAGAATCACCATTTATTTGCTCCTGAGTGGGAGGCAAAAGAAGGGAGGAGCAGACCCAAAGGCTAAGCTCCAGGGCCTGCTGTAGAGCCAGAGATCCCCCAACCCTGCCAGGACCCCTTGGCCAGAGCTGCAAGGGGTTCCCTTGACTTTCTCTTGGAAGAATTCTTGTATCCTTCATTCCTCGAAACAAAGCTAGCCGACTGAGTTCTTTGACCCGTAATAGTTCTTCCCTCTCCAAACCAATCTGTAGAAAGAACTGGGGTGCCCTAGGCCTTAGGCAGCAGGTCCCTCCCACCAGGCCCCCACAGTCTACACTAGTTCCAGAACTATCCTCTCCTCCCCTTGGCCTGTCTGGTGCTCAGCCCTCCCCCAATTCAGCAGTAGACACAGAGTCCTCTCTTCTGTGGTTCCCACTTCATAGTCTTCTCTGTGGTTCCTGCTTTGCTCAGAGGGTGCGCCTGTGAGATGGAGGGAGAAAGCCTGAGCCTGTGAGGAGAAGAGGGAAGGATGCACTTACCTTCCAGGCTTTGTGGCTCTCTTGACTCTAGGAAAGTCCCTTTCTTGACTAACCAACCTCCTTTTCTTTCTGTGGAGAAGTGAGGTGGAGGTTATGGGTGTGAATGTTTAAACTTGCCTACACCACCACCACCACCTTCTTCTGGAGAAGTTTCATCCAGAGTAGGATAAGGGAGAGAAATTTAGCCCAGATGTCCTCCTGGGTATGCTGCCCTCCCTTCTGTCATCCTGCCTACCCTACGAGAATTGAGGGGACCTGACCCCAATCCTACTAACCTTCAGCTTGAGGAGTAAGTTACTCCATTCCTTCCCCAAAGCCTGAAGCAGCTGCCATCTCACCAGGGGTCATAAGCCTAGAATGTGCCTACCCTACAGGTGAGGTTAGGGACAAAGGGAGTTTCCTGCATGCTCGGGCACAGGCCACAGCAGGCCTCCCATGGGCAACTGGCCGTGGCATCAGACAACACAGGTCAGGGCAAGTCCACAGCTCCTGGAGAGCAGCCCGGACTAGGAGCACCCTGCTTGAGCTCCCCTGTGGCATGCCAAAAGTTAAACTTTACTCCCTCCTCTACCGATGAGGAGGGGCTGTCCTAGCAGCTAAGGCTGTTCTGGCCAGGTCTGTTGGCTTGGAAATGGCTGGGTTGTTTACATCTTGGGCCCTAACTCTCATCAGCCTGGAGGATCACTTCTCAGAACCATGTTGCAATTTCTGCCCCTGTGGGTTCATGTCCCCGGTCAGCTGCTCCTGAATCACCCCAGCATCAGTGCAAGAACACTGCTTAGATACCCAGGACCTGGAGGTACAGGGCCTCATGGAGATCCATGCTTCTGACTTTAGGCAGAGAGAGTGGGAGCTACAGCACCCAACAGCAGTCTATACTTCTCTGCCCCTCAAGCTCCTTTCCAAAGGTAACTTGCAGCCCCTCTCTGGACTCCTTCAGAAAGCAAAGCATGAGCAGGGACCAGAGCCATCTGAGTAGAGTCTCCCCATCAGATAAGTCAAATAGCCTCATATTCTAAATGTTCATTTTCATCTGGCTCATAATACTTTTAAGACTTTAGGAAAGCACTCAATTGTTCTTACAATAAAGGCTGGCTTTTTCCCTCATGTTGTTGTTGTTGTGAAGTGCCATCGAGTCGGTTCCGACCCATAGCGACCCTGTACAGGGTTTCCAAGGGTGTAAATCTTTACGGGAGTAGAAAGCCTCATCTTTCTCCCGCGGAGCGGCTGGTAGTTTCGAACTGCTGACCTTAAGGTTCGCAGCCCGATTCGTAACCACTACACTACCAGAGCTCCTAGGATTTTGCAATATGTACCTTCCAGTCAAATATCAAAAAACTAACTTTAATTGAAGGTAATATGCTAGCCCTTATATTATGAACAATTCACATCATACCTGAAATAAAATACAGTATTCCAGCCTCCACTGCCTTATCTCTTCCCTCACCCCCACCATCTCCCACTAGTTACTAGGAACCTCAAAGAGGCCTTCAGACCATCAGCCTTAGATTCAGTTGCTGCTTGAATGGAAACAGTGGCAGGATCCTGCCTCAGATTGAATTATACCTTTTGCCACCTCTGAAGGCTCCAATTTCCTCTGTCAGCATCCAGCTTCACCCCTAGCTCCCCTCCTTTCTTATAAGATCTCAACTGTGAGGGGCTTGGAGCCATGGACACCCTGTCTCATAAAGGCCTCATGCCACACACAAAAATGGAGCCCCTCAGCCTTGAGCCTGTCCCTCCCCGCTTGCCCCCCACCAAGGACACAGTGCTTTCCCAGGTGGGAAATACTGTATTTGCAAGAATACTGGCACAAAAGAGAAAAGTGCTGAGGAGACAGCCTAGAACTATCTTTTCAACCTTAGGGTGCCTGTCCTCAAGAGAGCTACAGTCAAAATGCAGAGCTTGCCGCTCCCCAAGCTCCCAGGGGCAAGCCATGCTGGAGCATCAGCCAGAGCTCAGCTCCATTCTGGGAGTCCCCTCGGGCCCCTGCCAGGCTTGAAACCCACTGTCTTTCCTCATCAAGCAGAGGGTGCATGTCAGGTACTGTGAGTCTCCCCATTGGCTGGGTAGGAATGTTCTAAGACGGACCCCTTTCCTACAGGCCTGGCTGCAGCAATATGGCTACCTGCCCCCTGGGGACCTTCGTACTCACACACAACGCTCACCTCAGTCACTCTCAGCTGCCATCGCTGCCATGCAGAGGTTCTATGGATTGCGAGTGTCAGGCAAGGCCGATGCAGACACCATGAAGTAAGTGCTAGACCTTGGCAAGGATCCTGCCCCAGCACCCACTGACACACACACTGAGGACCAGAGATGTTGCTACCTGAATGCCTGGTTCCTGTCCTCCAGAGCCCACCCAACATGCTGTTACTAACCTTCTCATATGCTTTCTGGCCTCATAACCTTGCCCTTTCCCCATAATAACCCGACCCCTACACCCAATGAACCTCTCCCCACAGTGACCCTGGTCCTCAATGTTTGCCCGCTCCCCTGAAGACCTTTCTCCTTAATACCCTGTACCAACCCCAATCCTCAACCCACTCTAGGGCCATGAAACGCCCCCGCTGTGGTGTTCCAGACAAATTTGGGGCTGAGATCAAGGCCAATGTCCGAAGGAAGCGCTATGCCATCCAGGGTCTCAAATGGCAACATAATGAGATTACTTTCTGGTGAGTCCAGCAGGCAAATGGCCTTTCTTACGTCTGGTTAGCCTTCCTTATCAGCCGTGTTTCCCCAGGGGCAAAGAGACTCCCTGTCCCCTCACGTCTGTTCTGGGAAAGCACCCTTGGGAGTGGGGAAGAGTTGTGGCCAGTAGGGGTGGGGGTGTCCCCAGGCCCTCAATTCTTGAGACAGAGGCATCAGGAAACAGCAAGAAAAGTCGGGTCAGGCAAGGTGGCGGGGCAGTTCAGTCAGACCTGGGCGAGTACAGGGAAGAGGAATTTTGCCCCTTGCTATCCTAACACCCCATCCTCTCCCCACGTGACTGGACCTCAGCATCCAGAATTACACCCCAAAGGTGGGCGAGTATGCCACATTCGAGGCCATTCGCAAGGCATTCCGAGTATGGGAGAGTGCCACACCACTGCGCTTCCGTGAGGTGCCCTATGCCTACATCCGCGAGGGCCATGAGAAGCAGGCCGACATCATGATCTTCTTTGCCGAGGGCTTCCATGGTGACAGCACACCCTTCGATGGCGAGGGCGGCTTCCTGGCCCATGCCTACTTCCCTGGCCCCAACATTGGAGGGGACACCCACTTTGACTCTGCTGAGCCCTGGACTGTCCGGAATGAGGATCTCAATGGTGAGTGAGGTAACTCTGGAACTCTTACTCCAGAGCAATTCTCCTCCCTCCTCCCAAAACTTCCAACCTCAAAATCTCAGGGCTAGAAGAAACCACAAAGGTCTCCTAGTCTGACTTCTAACCAAAGCGGGGATCCTATCTTAAGCTACTTATATCTGGTTCTCTTGTCTTTAACTGCCTTCCCAGACAAAGACTTCAAGGCTAACTTATTACCTACTTTTCCAGGCAAATGTCTGAATGGCTAGCTCCTGGTAGAAACTGAGACCTAGAGAAGACCTTTTTATTTTCGTGAAGTGCCATCCCATCGGTTCTGACTTGTAGTGACCCAGTAGTGTTTCCTAGGAGCAGTTGGTGGGTTTGAACTGCTGACCTTGCAGTTAGCAGTCAAGTGTTTTAACCTACAGTTTATCCTACAGTGCCATAGCATCCCGTAACACTTCCACCCTGAGACCCTGCCTCAGTATACTCTCTCACCTACACCCAGAGGTAGTTGCTGACTGGCTTTGTACTTTATTGTCAACTATGAGGCTGGGCCTCTGGATTTGGTCACTTGAGTTGGAAACATGACAGACACGCCTGGATGTGAAGCCTCTGGTGGGAAAACAGGGAACCTGAGGGAGGGGTTCTAGGTTGTCATCATAACCATCCCCACCCTCTCCAGGAAATGACATCTTCCTAGTGGCTGTGCACGAGCTGGGTCATGCCCTGGGCCTTGAGCATTCCAATGACCCCTCAGCCATTATGGCCCCCTTTTACCAGTGGATGGACACAGAGAACTTTGTACTGCCTGATGATGACCGCCGGGGCATCCAGCAACTTTATGGCAAGTAATCTCCCCCCATACCTGCTCCTTTCTCTCTGCTCTTTGTACCTACCTTGTCTCTTTGGACTGGGCATGTTTTTCTCTCCCCCATACTTGTCTCCTAGCCTGCATAGGATCCTCCCACTCTCCACCTGATCTTGCTTCCTTCAGCTTCCACTTTTGACCCCACTTTTTCTATCTTCTTTCAACGAATTGCCTCAGCCTTCCCAAGGTCCCTCCACACTTTTCCAAGGGTGTTGTCTGCCCATCTACCTGTTCTTCCCTCCTCCTCTGCTACCAAGTCTGAAGTCCCTCATATTCTCTGCCCTAGGGAGTGAGTCGGGGGCCCCCACCAAGACACCCTCTCAGCCCAGGAGTACCTCCCGGCCTTCTGTCCCTGATAAACCCAAAAACCCCACCTATGGGCCCAACATCTGTGATGGAAACTTTGACACCGTGGCTGTGCTCCGAGGGGAGATGTTTGTCTTCAAGGTGAGAAGAAGAAAAAGCGGGCTGGTTTGGTGGAAAAGACTGCTCTGTTTTAGGAAGGCTGGGTGGAAACAGGAACAGGAGGACTGAACTAAAATTGAGGCATGAAGACAGTGAGGGAGTTTTGGAGACCGAGCTACAGAAGATAATATACTCTTTTTTTCTTGCTATGATTGCCTTCCAGGAGCTCTGGTTTTGGCGCGTGAGGAACAACCAAGTGATGGATGGTTACCCAATGCCCATTGGCCAGTTCTGGCGGGGCTTGCCTCCATCCATTAACACTGCCTATGAAAGGAAGGATGGCAAGTTTGTCTTCTTCAAAGGTAACCAGGCATCCCCCTCAGTCTTTGGGAGTTTTGAGAGCCTCCCTGAAAGAACTGACTCTAAGTGACTCTTCCAAAGACCCTAGAGCCCAAACTGAGCCCAGAATCTGTCCTTCTCTGTCCTCCTAGGAGACAAGCATTGGGTGTTTGATGAGGCTTCCCTGGAACCTGGCTACCCCAAGCACATTAAGGAGCTCGGCCGAGGACTACCTACAGACAAGATTGACGCCGCTCTCTTCTGGATGCCCAATGGAAAGACCTACTTCTTCCGGGGAAACAAGTAAGACATCAAGCCCTTAACCCCAGACCTCTCTTTCTCAGAATTCCATCCTCCCCCCACAAAAAACACACAAAATTCCCTCAGTTTTAGAGTAAGGTTCACTTCACTTCTGAGATGTTTCCCTAAGAAGAAGGGAAATATGCTGTTGCCTAGCAACAAGCAGCTTCCAATGAGTGCTGAGTGAGTGGGATGTGACCGGGTCACCATTTCAGACCTGGTCATTTGATGCCTTCTGCCCCCAGCCCTGTCCCTCCACCCCAGCAGCTAGGCACTGTCATTAAGGGCTCTGGTGGCTCCTGACAGCCTGCTCCCTCCTTCCTTCCCACCCCCACCTTCTGCCTCTTTCAGTTGCAGGCCCTCATTACTCACAACCCCTGCCCCCCACCCTGTCCACAGGTCCTGCTATCCTCTGAGGACATGCCTAGTGTCCAACCACTTCCCTCTCCCTCCTCTCCCCCAGGTACTACCGTTTCAATGAGGAGCTCAGGGCAGTGGAGAGCGAGTACCCCAAAAATATCAAAGTTTGGGAAGGAATCCCTGAATCACCCAGAGGGTCATTCATGGGCAGCGATGAAGGTGAGAGGGACAAGAGGAGGTGTCCATGAGGGGAGGAATAGGACTGAGGCATTCAGGAAGATCGGGAGGGAAGACAGAGAGTATTCTGTGAAAAATCCTAATGATGGTAATAATAGTGGTGGCCTGACAACAACGTCCCAAGCACTGCTTTCAGTCCTTTCCATGCATGACACCCTTCACACCTCCTGACTCCTCAAACCAGCCTCGTTTCACAGCTGAAGAAACCAATGCTCAGAGAGCTTAGGAAATTCACTTGGCTGTGGCTCACATTGACCGATTTTCCTTCTACTCTTCTCTCTTGGGCTCCTGGACCCTGACCCCATCTATTATCTTCCTTGCCATCTTCTTGCTGACCCCCTGCAGTCTTCACTTACTTCTACAAGGGGAACAAATACTGGAAATTCAACAACCAGAAGCTGAAGGTGGAACCAGGTTATCCGAAGTCAGCCCTGCGGGACTGGATGGGGTGCCCATCCGGGGGCCGGCCTGATGAGGGGACTGAGGAGGAGACAGAAGTGATCATCATTGAGGTGGACGAGGAGGGCAGTGGAGCAGTGAGTGCGGCCGCTGTGGTACTGCCGGTGCTGCTGCTGCTCCTGGTACTAGCTGTGGGCCTCGCAGTCTTCTTCTTCAGACGCCATGGCACCCCCAAGCGACTGCTCTACTGCCAGCGCTCCCTGCTGGACAAGGTCTGACCCCCACCGCTGGCCCGCCCACTCCTACCATGAGGACTTTGCCTCTGATGGCCAGTGGCAGTAGGTGGTGGTGGGTGGGCTGCTCCCACCGTCCTAAGCTCCCTCTCCCCAACTCTCCTGTACCCTAATCCCTTTCCCCTGGCCCCTTTCTTCTCTCTATCCCCTGACTGGCCTCTCCACCCTCACCCCTGGCATTGCTTCGTTCCTAGAAGGGTCCCTGCCTGCGGGGTAAGCAGGGGGACAGACCCTTTCAGTCCCTGCCCCTCAAGGAAACCTTGTAGCTTGATGTGTGTCCAGCCCCAATTGAATGTCTTGGGGGCGCTGCGCTTAAAGGCAGGATCCTCAGACCTCGCTGGTAAAGGTCAAATTGGGGTCATCTGCTCCTTTTCCATCCCTGGCTTACCTTTAACCTCTGAACTCTGACCTCAGGAGGCTCTGGGCACCACAGCCCCACAAGCCCCCATGTGTATCTAATTGGCATCCTCCCACCATTCTTTCTGGCTAAAAGGAATTTAATCTTGTGTGGAGGAGACCCTGAGGAAGTGTGAGGGGTTGGGGACTGTTCAGTCACCCTAACACCTTGGAAGCAAAACTCAGAAGAGGGTCTTTATTGCTAAGGCAGCCCAGCTCCTCTCCACAAAGATCTGCTTCTACCCCCACATATCCCAGAGAACTTCCAAGAAAGGAGCCTGAGCCATTTAAGGACTAAATTGGGGCTAGAAAAACCCTCAGCAGCCTTACCCCTCTCAAATTTTAGCTTTGGATGGGGATTTCCAGGTTGGAGGAGCTACTGAGGTGGGTGGGTCAAGGGGAGAGACCAGTAGGTCTGGAGCCCTGAGGGTGAGCCTGGAGGACACAAAGGCCAAGAAAAAGACTTACTCAAATGCAGGCAGCTGGGGCTGGGACCCAGGGGCAGAGCAGTCAGAACAGAATGGGACCAAAAGAGTAAATGAGGAGGCACAGCAGTAGATGGCTGGGAGCCAGGCCAGCCAGACCAGCAGGGGTGTCATGGGTGAGCTAGAGTACTAATGGGAAGGCTTGCCCTTCTTGAGTCCCTTTCCTCAGTAACCAGATAACATTGAGGGGAAGAGTGGGAGCCTGAGAGAACAGAGAAGGGCATACATGACAGGGACTGGGGACTCGGGAACCTCAGTGAGAGAGGCCACCTAGTCTAAGCAGCCAAGGAGGTTCCTGAAGGCCTAGCATGGGGGCTGGGCATTCCCCCCAACCTCAGTGAGGGGGCAGACACCTGGGTGTCTCTTGGTTAGGTAGTTCCTCACTCTCCTAGCCTAACTTACCAGTGGCCTGCCCTCCTCACCCCGGACCCAACCTGCCTATTTGGAGTCTCTTTCGGCCACTGAAGGTGGTCTTGGTACCAGGGACATGGGAGAGTGAGAGACCCTGTGGAGAGAGTGAGGAGAGGGATGTCATGGGGAGGGCACGGGGGAGGGAGGGTAAATGGGGTGAACGGTGCTGGCAGTTCAGCTAAATTTCTGTCTTGTTTGTTTGTTTTGTTTAATGTATATTTTTATTATAATTATTATATATGAATTCCATTCAAATCGTTCCTTTTTGTTAACAAGGGGCATGGGGTGGGAGGGAGGGGACAGAGGCATTCGACCCCAGGAACCTGCAGGGCGGGTCTGGGTCAGTGCCCTCTAAGGACGTTTTTTGACCTTGTCCAACCTTTTCCACAAAGAATAAACTGTGTTTCACACTCTGTGTGGCTGCCATTCTGTGCAGGGTGACGGAGATGTGGTTGTAAAAGGATTGGAAAGGGGGGGATTGATGTTTCTCATAAAAAAATATATTGATATATTTCATAAAAGGATATATTAATCAAAAAGAATTCATGGACTCAAGGATTTAGGGGGTGAGGAGTAGACATAGGTGGAGAAGATAGCATACCCCACTGAGGGCAGGAAGTGGGGGGCAAAACCTAGCTGCTGTTCCCTCAACATAGTTGAAAAAGGTTGCCTTTGACACCCAAAGCTGCCAATGCAAGAGGAAGTATTCAGACTGAAGCCACTTGGGAAAATGTTACTAAATTACATTATCCTGACTTGTGATCTGCCCACAGACCCTCAGTTCCCTTTTGTCTCCCCTTGCCACAGGGGGATTCCCATGAGTACATATTCCACCTCATTCCCAGTGGCAGGCTACTTCACCCTCAGGACCTAAGGTAGCAGAAGGTGAGGCCAAAGAAAAGGAAAGAACTTGCCCTTGCCACAAAGAACAGCCAGTTTTCTGAGGAAACTGGAGGCCTAGAGGAACCCAACTGCCCAGGAGGGCCAGGATGGTCAGGTTGGAAGGGCAGAATAACAAGACTTTGTTTCCTCTTTCCTTAGAAACTGCTGTCCCAGACAGGGTTCCCAGGCTGGGCTTCCTCCGAAACCAGCCTGAGGGACAAATCTCCTGGTTGCTGAGTCAGCTCAGCTGGAGAAGAGCAGCCTCTTTTCCTCACCGCACCCCCTCCCACCCTCCCCTTCCTGCCTGAGCCCAGCCCAACCCTGACTCCGTAGCCAGCCCCTCCAAGTCCTAGCCCCACCTATGCCAGTTGGTCTATCCAGCTGCTAATCAGGGCTGCTTGGTATGATTGCTTTGGCAGAAGGGGTCTCCACCTTCCTGCCAGCCAGGAACGCTGACCCTATGCCTGGCTTCCTGCACCTCCCCTGCCAACAGATGTTTTGGCAGGGCCTGTGCGTTTCAGTGGAGTTGGACACTACACCCACCACCCTAACGGGAGGTGGGACCCTGAGAAGCCAACACGGGGAAGCCAGGGGAGTCTAGGGGTGGTGGGATATGCAAGTGTGGCAGAGAACTCAAAGATGAGCTCATGGTCCTATTGTGTTTTTGTGGTCCACATCTGGAGGCAATTACAGATGTTATCCAGTGGGAGTTCTGCAAAACACAGCTGGAGCCAGTGGAAGAGCCTAGGGAGGGGGGACTGCCAGAGGGAAGAGGAGGGGAGCCTAAGGCTCCTGAGGCTGGAGTGCGGTTTCCCCATCACGAGGAAATTGTTTGGCCCTGATTCTGGAATCACAAGATACTCTCTGAGGCCAAAGGATAGAGATGGGAATGGAGGACCCGAGACAAAGGGAAAAAAGTGGAAGATGGGCTCCACAAGCAGGGGTACTGTGTGGGGAAGGCCTCAGGGTCCCGTGCTTCATGTTCTTAGGCCTGCATGAGCCACCTCAGTAAAGCTGCCTGGAAACTCTGGGAGGTCCCCTCGTGATCACGAGGTCCCACTGGAAGGAACCACCCAGGCCAGGCGAGGTCAAGGGAGAGCAGAGGGTCCAGTGGTTCCTGAGACACCTGCAGGCTTTACTTTCCCTGGCCCTACCCAGCTTTGCCCATTGGGCCTGACCCAGTTTCTATGGTTCCAAGTTCCTTTATTAGAAAGCAGCACATGTGAGTTAGAACAGCCAGAAGGGAGCCAAGGGGGATCTGCAGGAGGTTTGGGCAGAACCCAGAGAAGCAAGGTGAGAGGACTGAGGAGGGGCAGTACTCTGCCCACCATTACAGATTTGGAGCAGAGATCCATGAACTCCCTTGTCATTGCCTCCCCTTCTCTAGGGTTCCTGTCACTAGCTGGGTGCTGGGTCAGCGGGATGAGAAGGAAAGGGAAAGGAACCTCTAGTAAGAGCCCTGCCTTCCAGAGAAGAGAGGATTAGGCAGTCATTCCCGCCACCCTAATCAGGCAGTTTCTAACATTTCTTCACTGTCCATCTCCTAGGGTCTCTTCTCCCTACAATCTGATGTCCCAGTCTTCTCTCCCTCATGTATCCCTACTTCACTTTCCAGCAAAGGGCAAAAGATGGGGAAAGAAACTAACATTGCTGACATCCTCACAATACCCAGTGATATAGGTCCCCATTTTATAGATAAGGAAACAGGCCTAGAAAGGTAAATGACTTGCTCAAGGTCACACAGCTCATCATGTGTCTGGTTTTGGTGGTGTTTTTTTTTCTATACCAGCAGATTCTGACATGTCTCTCGGGTGTGTCTTCCAATGTGGGCCCTCTGTAGCTAGATGTCTGCATGGTAGTACGTGTTCTAGGCACCTGTCAGCTTCTGTGTGCTGTTCTACTGCACTGTATTTTTGTACAGCAGCATTGGCATGGGGGATGGGAGTGCAGAAAGAAAGGGGCTCTTCCGCAGGAACCTATAGCCTGTAACCCTTCTTTAGGCACTCTGAGGGAAGGAAGGAATAAGACCCAGCAGTCAGAGGGACTGAGTGGGACAATGGAGGCAGCTAGAAGAGAGTCAGGTGGTAAATGGCTGTGTAAGGCCTAGGGTGGAGGGGAATCCTGTGGGGGATGTGTATTCCCTCAGACCCCAAGGGAACCCAGTAAAGCCTCTCCCACTGTCTTGTACTCTTGCCAGTCCACCCCTGCAAATTCGACTTTACCTCCTTCTGGAAAGCAAGTCCTGCACATCTGGCCCCACTTCTGGGGGTTCCTGCCTTCATCCTCCAGACTTGGGAGATTTGGGATATCCAGAGCCTGCTTACGAGGGGGTTGGGCAGCCAGTGCCTGGAAAAGAGGCAGGCCCCACTGGCCAGAGGCCACCTTCCAAATGAGCTCACGCACATACTTTCCACCCTGGCCCAGGGCCTCTGGCTGAGCTCCTTCCAGGCCAGCCTTTCTCAGTCAGGCCCAGCCCACTCTGTCCTCCCCTGCCACACGTCCTGGCCCTAGGACTTCTAGAAAATGACCAGGCACCCCAGGCATGGCTGCTATCACCACATCTCCATGTTGAAGACAGGTCCCATAGGCCCCTTTATTCCTCAGCCACTGGGGTCTCCATGGCTTTGAGGAGGAGAAGGCCAGCTCCCTGCCACCAAACACCCACACCTGGCTAATAAGGGGCAGTAGAGAGACAAAGGTAGCAAAGTTGTAGTGAACTGGCAGAAGGGCTTTTGAATGCCCAGAGTAGCTCAGTGATTCAGGGCCCAGGCCAGATGTGGGAGCTGCCTCACCATGGGTCACATCCTGCTCATTCACTCCATTTCCCATGAGGGGCACTTCCCTGACTTGGGGCAGGATGGGGTCTGGGTGGGGCAAGACTAGACTGCCTCTGAAGGCCTAGCAGATTCACCCTCACGTGACAGGCTCCGTTTTCATCTGTTCTGTGGTCACCCTTCACCCAGCTTCCAGAGACCCCGTAACACTGTGCCAGAAAGATCAAGCCCCAGAAATGTTCCCCTTCCTGTTCAACTTCTGGATCTGTGCTAGGAACATGACTTTCCTGACGGGATTTCCTGGATCCAATATTACCTCCTGAGGTTCTGTAAGTTCATATTTTGAGACAAGACAGGCAATTCATCCCATTTTGGATTCCAAAACTGTGGCCAGTGCAAGTAGATCCCACAACCATTACCTTCTAAGGCAGTGACAGCATAGTTCTGTAAAGGAATTACTATGATTCAGAATAACACTGACCCCATCACAGCTACTAAACGAAGGTATTCTGTCTTCACTCTTCCTGCAAAAGGATAGCATGGTGCTAGTCAAAAAGTAAAAGGCAATCAATAAAAGTTTGTTGAATTGAATTGCCACTATAAATTATCAGGGGCTTTGATGGTAGTCGCTCTGCCAGTATAGTAGGTTACGCGTTACGCTGCTAATCGCAAGGTCAACAGTTCGAATCCACCATTTGCTCCAAGGGAGTAACATGAGGTTTTCTGTTCCATAAAATAAAGATTTACAACCTCAGAAACCCTATATAGGGTAGTTATGAGTTAGAACACACTCTGTGGTACTCAGCTACAACAGCATGTTGGTATTTGTAAGGGTAAATAAATAAATTCATAATCATTGAGTTGTACACTTAACCTTAGTGTATTTTATGAATTTTACTGTATATTTCATCTCAATCTTTAAAAGGACAATAAAGAAAGAAAAATGTTTCTCCCACTTTATCCAGGACTTTCTAATGGGATCTCTTTCAGAGCAGTTGGTAGTGTTAGCCAGTCACTATCTAGTTCTTCTGGTTTCAGGGTCGTGAGACTGATGGTCACATGGTCCATTAGTCCATTGGACTACATGGTTCAAGTGTCTTCAATTCTTATCACTCTTCTTTCTTACAGAGAAAGACTAATAGTTGTACCTTAGATGACCGCTTATTAACTTTTAAGATCCCAGTCACTACTCACCAAAATAGGATGTAGAGATGGAACTTAAAGGTCCCCATCAGACACGCTTGTGGGCCTCAGTTTCCTCAATATATCAGTGGGGCTATTCTGGAATACTCCCTGCCTCCTGAGATTGTAGGAAGATTCCATGACGAAATCCATTTTTGTTGTTGTTTTTGTAAGTGCCTTCGAGTCGGTTCCGACTCATAGCGACCCTGTACAGGGTTTCCGAGGCTGTAAATCTTTACGGGAGCAGAAAGCTTCATCTCTCTCCCACGGAGCAGCTGGTAGTTTCAAACTGCTGACCTTAAGGTTCACAGCCCGATTCATAACCACTACGCTACCAGAGCTCCTTATTTTTGTTGTTAGGTACTGTCAAGTCAGTTCCAAGTCATAGCAACCCTCTGTACAACAGAATGAAACACCATCCAGTCCTGTGCCACCCTCACAGGCATTGCTGTTAGAGCCCATTGTTGTAACTACAGTGTCAATCCATCTCACTGGGGTTCTTCCTCTTTTTTGTTGACCCACTACTTTACCAAATATGATGTCCTTTTCCAGGGACTGGTCCTATCTGAAAACATGTCCAAAGTAAGTGAGGCAAAGTCTCATTATCTTCGCTTCTAAGAAGCATTCTGGCTATACTTCTTCCAACACAGATTTGTTTGTGCTGGCAGTCCACAGTCCTTTCAATATTCTTTGCCAACACTATAGTTCTTCTTCAGTCTTCCTTATTCACTGTTTAGTTTTCATATGCAATGAGGCGATTGAAAATACCACTAGTTAGGTTCAGACACACCTTCGTCCTCAAACCAATATATTTGCTTTTGAAAACTTGAATGAGTTCTGGAGCAGCAGATTTGCCTATTGCAATATGTCGTTTGATTTCTTGACTGCTGCTTTTATGAGTACTGATTGTGGTGGATCCAAATAAAGTGAAATCCCTGACAGCTTCAATCTCATCTCCTCTTATTATGATGTTATTTATTGATCCAGTTGTGAGGATTTCTCTTTTCTTTACGCTGAGTAGAAATCCATACTGAGCACTGTATTCTTTGTTCTTCATCAGTAAGTGCTTCAAGACCTCTTCACTTTTAAGAAGCAAGGTTGTGTCATTTGCATATCACAGGTTGTTAATGAGCTTTCCTTCAATCCTGATGCCACATTCTTCTTTATAAAGTCCAGCTTCTTGGATTCTTTTTCCAGCATACAGATTGAATAAATATGATGAAAGAATACAACCCTGAAACACACCTTTCCAGGTTTTAAACCATGCAGTATCCCCTTGTTCTGTTCCAAAGATTGCTTCTTGGTCTATATATAGTTTCCACATGAGCACAATTAGGTGTTCTGGAATTACCATTCATCACAATGTTAACCATAGTCGAATGCCTTTGCATAGTCAGTAAAACACAAGTAAACATCTTTCTGGTATTTTCTGCTTTCAGCCATGATCCATCTAACCTCAGCAATGATATCCCACATTCCACATCCTCTTCTGAATCCAGCTTGGATTTCTGGCAGCATCCTGTCAAAGTAATACTGCCTCCATCATTTCATTATCTTCAGTAAAATTTTACTTGCATGTGATATTAATGATATTATTTAATAATTTCCTCATTCTGTTGGGCCACCTTTCTTTTGAATGGGCACTAGTATGGATCTCTTCTAGTCATTTAGCCGGGTAGCTGTCTTCCAAATTTCTTGGTATACACTAGTGAGTGCTTCCAATGTTGCATCAGTTTGTTGAAACATTTCAATTGATATTCTGTCAATTCCTGGAGTCTTGTTTTTGCTAATGCATTCAGTGCAGCTTGGACTTCTTTCTTCAATACCATTGGCTCCTGATCATGTTGTTGTTAAGTGCCTTCAAATCAGTTCCACCTCATAGCAACCCTGTTATAGGGTTTCCAAGGAGCGGCTGATGGGTTTGAACCACCGACTACCGACCTTGCAATTGTACTACAGCACCACACCAGAACTCATATGCCTCCTGAAATGGTTGACTGTTGGCCCAATGTTATTGGTACAGTGACTCTATGTAGTCCTTCCATTATATATATATATATATATGTTGTTGTTGTTGTTGTTAAGTGCCGTCGAGTCGGTTCCGACCCATAGCGACCCTGTACAGGGTTTCCGAGGGTGTAAATCTTTACGGGAGTAGAAAGCCTCATCTTTCTCCCGCGGAGCGGCTGGTAGTTTCGAACTGCTGACCTTAAGGTTCGCAGCCCGATTCGTAACCACTACGCTACCAGAGCTCCTATATATATATATATAGGCTTTCTACTCCCGTAAAGATTTACACCCCTTGGAAACCCTGTACTGGGTCGCTATGGGTCGGAACCGACTCGATGGCACTTAACAACAACAACTATATATATATATATAAACTTTTTATTGTGAATTCAGGAAAGGTTTACAGAGCAGATCATCAGTTCTACATTAATAAAATCATACAGCTCATTTCATCTCAATGATTGCAGTCCCCCAATATGATCTCACTTTTCTTCCACCCTGTGTTTCTTGTTTCCAATCTTCCTTCTTCCCCAACCCTTCTGAATTCTGTCCTTAGGTAAATGCTGCCCTTTTGATCTCTAATGCTTGACCATACATCACTAATATTGTTGTCCCCCCATATACCTGGCTGAAAATTGAGTTATAGGGGTGAGTTCTGTTCCGGACCTGAAAGGTGACCAGGGTTATATAGTCTCAGGATTTCACCAGTTTCTATCTGACCAGTAAGCCTGGTCTTTTTATGATTTTGAGTTTTGTTCCACATTTTCTCCCACTCTATCCAGGACTTTCTAATGGGATCCCTTTCAGAGCAGTTGGTAGTGTTAGCCAGGCACCATCTAATTCTTCTGGTTTCAGGGTCGTGAGACTGATGGTCACATGGTCCATTAGTCTATTGGACTAAATGGTTCAAGTGTCTTCAAATTTTATCACTGTTCTTTCTTACAGAGAAAGACTAATAGTTGTACCTTAGATGACCGCTTATTAACTTTTAAGATCCCAGTCACTACTCACCAAAATAGGATGTAGAGATGGAATCTAAAGGTCCCATCAGACTTGCTTGTGTGTCTTAGTTTCCTCATATATCAGTGGGGCTAATCTGGAATACTCTCTACCTCCTGAGGTCATAGGAAGTTTCCATGAGGAAATCCGTTACAACCGACCACATGGTAAATGACTGATACAAGAAAAAAACAAACAAAAAGTGGGATGCAGAAGAGTGTTTGCGGACTATATTATGCCAATCAACCAAGGTGTTCTCAGAGATTTTAGTCCTCACTGTGTTTCTTTTCCCATCCGTCTTTCTTTCCTTGCATCTTCTTCTGATGCTTCATCCATTATTCAATATTTTGTAAGAATATTGCAAAGAACAGAATCCTTTAACTTTGTGATTGAGGCTTGGATGTTTTTTAGTTTGGGGTTTATTAGGTAATTGAACAGGTTACAGGATTCAGGATCAAAACCAACTCAGGATGCAGTTGTTTTCCTGTTAGGAACTGCTCTTTTCTGCGGTACTGCAGATACACCTCACTGTTGTCTTCGGCTTCACAGCCTTGTGGCCCCTTGGCCTCTGTCCTACTCAAGCAAATGTTACAAAACTTTTTTAGTCACTCTGTAAATGCCCAAATGGTACATTCTGCGAGCCAGTCTCCTACCTGAAGACATTCAACTTTGCTGAGTCCATGGACCTAGAGCCAGAAGCTGCTGTGTCTCTCCATGCCACCGCCTCTGCCATTGTTGCTTTTCTAGATAGGGATCTCACACACCACGTTGGCCATTCTTTTTGGTACAGTGACTCTGTGTATACCTTCCATCTTCTTTTTTTTAACTTTTTATTGTGAATTGAGTGAAGGTTAACAGACAAGATCATCAGCTTTACATTCAACGAATCATATGCTTAGTTTCATCTCAACGATTACATTCCCCTCCGTGCAACAACAGTTATCCCATTTCCTCCCTGGGACTTCCCTTTTATATCTTAATATTTCACAAATGAAGAAAGCAAAAACATTTGATGTATACATACAAAACAAAAAGTATATATTCATTTAAATGTCCAAAGGCATACATATTCTGCAAGCCAGCCTCCTTCCCACACACTCATAAGTCCATGGGCCTATCGCTCCAGGCCATCGCCTCTGCCACCATCTCTGCTGTCACCACTTTTCTAGGTAGGATCTCACACTCCACTCATGTTCTTCCTTCTTGATGATCCTGGAATCAGCTGTTCCTGAAATGAACAGTTAACTACTCCCTCCTTTTAGTTTCACATCTTCTACAATTACAGTTGTAACAAGGAGCTCTGGTAGCATAGTGGTTATGAGTCAGGCTGGCTAACCTCAAGGTCAGCAGTTCGAAACTACCAGCCATTCCATGGAAGAAAAATGAGGTTTCCTGCTTCCATAAAGATTTATAGCCTCGGAAACTCTATGCAGGGTCTCTCTGAATTGAAACCTATTCCACAGCACACCAACAACAACAATTACTCATAATGGAATCATAAAATCTTATCATGACCATCCCCCAAGCCCTTTTTCATCAGTTCCATCTTGAAAAGAGGGAAACTGTTCAGTGGGAATTCTATCTCAACCCCTTGTTCTGAAACTAGAGGCTTGGATTTTTCCTTCAGTTCTTTCAGCTTGAGAAATGCTGAAAATGTTCTTCCCTTTTGGTTTTCTAACTCGAGATCTTTGCATATTGCACTATAATACTTTGCCTTCTCAAACAGTCCTTTGAAATTTTCTGTTCAACTCGAACAGCTGCATTTCTTTCAGTTGCTTTAGCTTCTCTGTTCAAGAGCAAATTTCAGTCTCTACTAACATCTGTTTTTGTCCTTTCTTTCTTTCCTGTCTTTTAGATTACGTTTTGCTTTCTTTATGTATGATGTTCTTGATGTCATCCCAAACTCATCTGGTCTTCAGTCATTAGTGTTCAATGCATCAGATTTATTCTTGAGATGGTCTCTAATTCAGGTGGAATATACTCAAGGTGGTATTTTGTCTCTCATGTTGTTGTTATCAAGTGCTGTCGAGTTGATTCCGACCCATAGCGACCCTGTATAGGGTTTCCAAGGAGCAACTGGTGAGCATGAACCGCTGACTTTGCAGTTCAAATGGCTTTGCAGTCTGGTGCATTAACCCACAGCACCACACCAGGACTCCATAGACTTGTTTTAATTTTCTTCAAATTCAACCTGAACTTGCATATGAGCAATTGATGGTCTGTTCCACAATCAAACCCTGATTTTGTTTTGGCTGATGATATTGAGCTTCTCCATCCTCTCTTTCCAAACTGTTTGAACAAGCTCACCAACTGCTCTTCGGAAACCCTATACAGGGTTGCTATGGGTCAGAACCAATTCAACAGCACTTAACAACAATAATCCTCTCTTTCCACAGATGTAGTCAATTTGATTCCTATGTATTTCACCTGGCAAGAGTCACATGTATAGTCACCATTTATATTGTCGTAAATAGGTATTTACAATGAAGAAGTCATTGGTCCTGCAAAATCCTATCATGTGACCTCCAGCATAATTTTTATCACCAAGGCCATATTTTCCAACTAGTGATCTCTCCTCTTTGCTTTCACATTCTAATCACCAGTAATTATCAATGCATCTTGATTCTATGTTTAATCAATTTCAGACTGAAGAAGTTGATAATAGAATTCTTTAGTTTCTTCTGGGTTTTAGTGGTTGACGCATAGATTTGAATAATATAGGTAATAGATGTTATTCTACCACAGATAATATCGTATCTTCCTTGTAGGTGTATAGATATTATTCTATCATAGACAACATTGTACTTGAAGATAGATCTTGACATGTTGTTTTTGCTGATGAGTTCAACACCATTCCTCTTCAATTTATCATTCCTGGCTTAGATGTCCAATTCAAAATGGTCAATGCCTGACCATTTCAGCACACTAATGCCTAGGACCAGAGCGCTCATAGTGCTGTAGGATAAGCACTGACTGCTAACCACATGGTTGGCAATTCAAACCCACCCGTCACTTTGTGGAAGAAAGATGAGACTTTCTGCTTCCATAAATAGTTAAAGTAACAGAAACACAGCACAGGGTCACTATGAGTCAGAACAGGCTTGATCACACTTAACAACAACAATGCATAGGATATTGATCTTTATGCATTCTATTTCATTTTTGATGATTTCCAATTTTTCTAGATTCATACTTTGTACATTCCACATTCCAATGTTAATGGATGTTTGCAGCTGTTTCTTTTCATTTTGAGTTGTGCCCCATCAATAAACGAAGGTCCTGAAAGCTTTGCTCCATCCACATCATTAAAGTCAATTCTACTTTGAGGAGCAGCTCTTCCACAGTTTCCTTCTGAGTGCCTTCCAACTTAAGGAGCTCATCTTATGGTACTATATCAGACAATGTTGCACTGCTATTCATAAAGTTTTCAGGTGTGAATCCCTAAAGAAGTAAATCACCTGTTCCTTCTTCATAGTCTGTTCTTCGTCTGGATGCTCTGCTGAAACCTGTGCACCATGAGGGACTTACAGGTATTTGAAACACCAGTGGTGTAGCTTCCAACATCATGTTGTTGGTGGTGTTAATGCTGTCAAGTCGGTTCTGGCTCATAGCGGCTCTGTATAGGGTTTCCAAGGAACAGCTGATGAGTTTGAACCTCTGATCTTGCAGTTCAAACAGGCCTTGAGGTTCAGTGTTTATCCTACAGTGCCACATCAGGACTTCTACAACATCATCGTTGTTGTTGTTAAGTGCTTTTGAGTCGATTATGACCCATAGCGACCCTGTATAGGGTTTCTAAGGAGCAGCTAGTGAGCTTGAACTGCCAACTTTGCAGTTCAAATAGCTTTGCAGTCTGGCACATTAACCTACAGTGCCACACCAGGACTCCCATCATAGCAACACACAAATCACCAAAGCATGACAAACTGACCAATTTTATCTCAATTTTTAAAAGAAAGAACCATATATTTAGGTAGAGAGGGTTGTACCCCAGAATCACTGCTTTGTCCTTATAGGCCCTACACCTCCTCCTTATGGCCAACATTCCACCCCCGAAAGCCCTGAATCTGGGAATACTTAGTATTAAGTGTGCTGATCCAGCTCTTCTGTATATAAGAAGCTTTCAGATTGCACTCTAAGCCCAGTCAGTACCTGGACCCTGAAGGTCCAGCAGAGACATCTCGCTTCCTTACACCAATAAGCTGCATGTCACATGTCCACCCATTTCCTATTCCAGAAGCTCCACGACCACCATATCCCAGCACAAGGCTGCACTTAAGTACTGGGTGGAGAACGGTGAGGCAGGGGTGCAGAGGAACATCCACCCCACTCTCTTTAACTGGGTGCTCCCTTTCTACAGCAGTCTATCTGGGCAGGGTTTGCAGGTGTTCCTGCCCCCTTGTGTTGAGTGTTAGGACTGCAAACTGAACCCAGGGAACTCAGAGAGCCAAGGCAAAGCCAGATCCATCAGGGCCCGGATACTGCCAGCTTTTCCCCTCCCCTCTTTCCACTTTACATGTTTTCACCCTGGACACCTGTACTTAAAGGGGTGGAAGTATAGACAAGACAGGCCAACAAGATGTTCTTAAACAGGCAAACTTCCGGCTGCAGAGAGGAAGAGTCAGAAATTCCATCTGCTGTCCCTGAACAGGAGTTGGTGGGCAGCCCTCAAATAACCTGGGGAAGGGAATGGAGGGGGTGCATGACAGAAGGTCTGCGGAGGAACTGAGTGAAGCCGTCTGTGCCCTTCTCCTTAGAGCGTCTCCAAGTTGTCAGACTGCCCCCTTATGGTTGCTTCGGGTACTGAAGACATCAGAATGCCCACTGGGTTCCAGGTGGGACTGCACTACTGGACTTCAGTGTATTATTACAAGGTATTCAAGGCTCAATGTCTTATCTAAGAGTGTGACATTTCTCTCTCACTTCCCTGAGACCTTTGCTCTTGCATGTTGGGAAGTTTCTAACCTGCACCCACCTTTTCATTCTCATCCCCACCTTGGGAATAGGAGAGTCCTTTAGTGTCAATCTTACAATCAGAATGGGCCTGAACTTTCTAGTTTGGTAGTTTTGGTGTTTATTTTAATTTTTAATCCTGTAAGTATAGTCAATACTAACTATTCATGGATTCCATATTTGTGAATTTGTCTACTCACAAAAATTTATTTGTAACACCAAAACCAATACTTGGGGTGCTTTCTTAGTCATTCATGGACATGTGTAGAGTAACAAAAACTGAGTTGCCTGATGCACGTTTCCAGCTAAAGTTAAGCAAGATGATGCTCTGCCTTTTCTTCAGCTCTCGTACTGTAAACATGTCCTTGTACGATCTATTCAGTGTCACATTTAAAAATTGTGTTGTTTTTTTCTTGGTGATTTTTCCAGTGCAAATGACCCCCCAAGTGTAGGCTAAAGTGCTGTTTAAGCCCAAGAAGGCTGTCAGGTGCCTTATGGAGAAAATACATGTTGTAGATAAGTTTTGTTCAGTAGGAGTTAAAGTGATACTGGGTGTGAACTCAATGCTAATGAATTAACCATATATATTAAATAAAGTGTCTTTAAAGAGAAAGTTATATATTGATTGGTTGGCAGAAAAATGTTGTGGTTCAAAGACACCTAGCCTGGTAAATCCCTTAAGAGCACTAGTTCAGTGTGGCAGTTTTATAATACATTCAGTTGCTATCAAGTTGATTCCAACTCATGGCAACCCCATGTGTGTCAGAATAGAACTGGACTCCGTAGAAGTTTTCAAAGGCTGATTTTTCAGAAGTCAACTGCCGGGACTTTGTTCCAAGGTGACTGCAGGGGATTCAAACCTCCAACCTTTCCTAAGTATCATAAATAATGAGAAGCAACTATTATCTTGTGAAAAGCACTATAACACTGCACTGTCTGTGGTAAAAATTTTCATTTGTTAAATGTAAACATTTAAAACACACCAAGTGTTTTTCAAAATCATCTTAGTATTTAACCCACTGCCACTGCGTCTTTTCCAACATTAACAACCAGATAAGAGAGCAGAACTGCTCCAGAGAGTTCCTGAGACTATAAACCTTTATAGGAGCAGACAGCCTCATATTTCCCCCACATAGTGATTAGCAGGTTTGAACCACTGACATTGTGACCAGCAGTCCAATGTTTAATCCACTGTACCACCAGGGCTCCTTAACTAGAGGCTAAAAACTCCCTCTTTCCCTTCAAACAGAGGTTATGCCATTTTAACACACTCTTTCCTGAAAACTACTACAGTTTCAAATGATTTCCCTCCATCTTTCTCTTTCCCCTCAAGCCAAACCAAAGTTTTTTCAAAGCTTTGTTTAAGTTCACTGGTTATTACTTTTTAACCGAATCTCTAAATCTGTACTTCAACTTAAGCATTTACTGAAACCTCTCTAAAAAGGCCTTCAGGATCCCTTCCTTCTCACCCAAGGATCTTTGTTTGCCTTTACTTTCCTTGGCCTCATATGAGCATCTGATACAACTTGCTTCTAGAAGTGCCCTTTGCCTTTGTCTTCTGTGATGTACCATTCTGACAGCCACAAGTTTCAGAGTTATCAAGAGGTTCAAATGACCTAGTCAGGTTTCCTTCGCATCACCCCTACGCGCACCCTCAACACTCTGTATCTCAAACATTTGCTCTGTTAGTTCTAGTTTTTGCCCTAAGTTTGTATAGAATAAACAAACTCTTCTTCCACACTATGTTGTTGTTAAGTTACGTCGAGTGAGTTCCAACCCATAGCGACCCTAAACAGGGTTTCCGAAGCTGTAAATCTTTACGGGAGCAGAAAGCCTCCTCTTTCTCCCGCGGAGCAGCTGCTAGTTTCGAACTGCTTATCTTGCGGTTCGCAGCCCGATTCGTAACCACTACGCTACCAGAGTATTTAAACGTGGTTTTCATGGAATTTTTCACTAATGTGAAGCCTTTTCTTTAGTTAAAAAGTTTTCTAGTTCAACATGAGCAGGCATGTAAGCTTGCTGGTGACCATGATGGTCTGCTGGTGAGTGGAAGAGAGGGAAAGCAGCAATGAGGAAATGGACTGAGTTCAACCACATTTCATAGACTCCCATTGACCTGGAGATGAGAGATAGAAGAGGAAGGACTGGTTGGTCCAAAGTGTGGTGAGACCTGGGGACTCCTGAGCCCATGGGCAAGGACATAGCCATGGAGAACTAAAGCTGAAAGTGAAGCGTCCAGCTGATATGAAGTGAGGTGAGACACACAAGAATGCCCAAACTGGTAGATAATACCCATTTGCCCTAGCTTCAATAGCTTGATGATCAGAACTCAATTAAAGGAAGATAAAAAGAAAATTTTTGATCAAGAAACAAGTGTAAATTGCTACAATTTGATGAACTTGACCTACACTTATGGCTGTAGTAGCTCAAAATACCAACTGAGAGGGAAGGAGTCTTCACATTAAGTGTCAATCCTATCCCCTCTGTATATAGGGTTGATAGGGACAAGCAACTTAGACATTGGCTACATAAAATGGGGGTGGGTGGTGGTAATAAATGCATGAAGTGACTGGCTTACAAGTTTTCAAGAGGGAGTTTAGTTTCAGAGTGTGCAGGGGAAGGTAGACTCCCCACTGAATAGTTCTCATCTTGTCTAGATGGGTCTGGTGAAAGGAGATGGGGATAAGATTCTTATGATTCAACAGTGAATTGTTATCATGACTAATTGCGATAGTCACAACTGTAAATGTAGAACTTTTGTAACAAAAAGGTCTTACATTCCAGGAACAGAGAACCCTAGGACCATCAAGGGAGAAGACCATGAACAGAATGTAGGATCCTATCCAGAGAAGCAGCGACACCAGAGATGGAGGCAGAAATAAGGACATGGAGAAATACAGCAGCTGAAGACTCTAGACTCATGGAAAGATAAAGGCTATGTAGTTGTGGCCAGGAGGAGGGCTTACAGAATGTGCCCTTTGGTTGTTTAAATGATAATATATTCCTGAGTGTTTTTGTGTACATCCAAAAACAAACAAACAAATAAAAACAAAGAGAATAGAAGCAAATACTGTTGAATGATGATACACAGAGGAGATTGTAATCATTGCAATGAAATGATGAGTGTAAAACTGATGTTCTCCCATGTAAACTCTCACTCAATTCACAATAAAAACAAAACAAAACAAAAAGCTAATGGCAATCAAAAAAAAAAAGTTTTCTTGTTACATAAACAGTGACTCATATAACATGACTTAAAAATCCTTCACAATTACTTTGATATCCCATGTGAGTAAAAATTTTACTAAAGGTAATACAGAAATGGCTGCAAACATACATTGACAGAGAACTTCCAGAGGTTTAAGCTGGATTCAGAAGTGGCTGTGGAACAAGGTATAGCATTGCTGATGTCCGATGGATCTTGGCTGAAAGCAGAGAATACCAGAAAGATGTTTACCTGTGCTTTATTGACTACACAAAGTCTTTTGATTGTGTGGATCATGACAAACTATGGACAACATTGTGAAGTATGAGTATTCCGGAACACTTAATTGTGCTCATGAGGAATCTGTACATGGACCAAGAGGCAGTTGTTTGAACAGAACATGGGTACCCTGAATGATTTAAAATTAAGAAGGGTGTGCGACAAGGTTGTATTCTTTCACCATATTTATTCAACCTGTATGCTGAGCAAATAATCTGAGAAGCTGGGTTATACGAAGAAAAACGTGTAACTAAAAGAGGGGAATAATTAATCTTCCATTTCAGGAGCAGAGGACCTCAGGTCCATCAAGAAAGAAGAGCATGAGTGGAACATGAGATCCTACTCAGTAAAGCAGCAACAGCAGAGATAGTGGCAGAGATGATGGCATACATAGAGCAGCTGAGGACTCTAGGCCCATGAACTGAGTAAGGCAAGAGGCTGGTTTGCAAAAGGTGCCCTTTGAATGTTTAAATTAATGTATATTTTTTGTTTTGTATGTGAACATCAAATGTTTTTGCTTTGGGAAGCCACAGAGAGGAAGCAGGATAACTGTTGTTACAGGGAGGGGAGTATAATCATTGAGATGAAACAAAATGCATTATTGGTTGGAAGTAAAGCTGATGATCTTATTTGTTTACCTTCACTTACTTCACAATAAAAGTTGGGTGGGGACGCTTGTGGCCAGTTATTATGACTTGTCTGGAAACTTCTGTAAATTTTATGTTTCAGTAAAATATTTTTTGCTATTCTAGAAAAGAAGAAGAAGAAGATGGAGGGTATACACAGAGTCACTGTACCGAAAAGAAATAGTTGATGTTCAACCGTTTCAAGAGGTAGCATGTGATCAAGAACTAATAGTACTGAAGGAAGGGTCCAAACTGCACTAAAAGCATTAGTGAAAAACAAGGCTCCAGAAATTGACAGAATACATATTGAAATCTTTCAATAAACTGATGCAGTACTGAATGTGCTTAATTATCTATGACAAAAAGTTTGGAAGATAGTTACCTGGCCAACCAACCAGAAGAGATCCGTATTTGTGCCCATTCCAAAGAGAGGTGCCCAAATAGAATGTGGAAATCATCTAATAATATCAGGAATACTACATGCAAGTCAAGTTTTGCTGAAGATAATTCAAAAACAGCTGTAACAGTAACTTTACACTCCCTTCTAAGAATGAAACTCAAAGGGAACCCAGAGTCTAGTATATACTCTCTGGTGACCACCTCAGCCTACTTGTGAGTGGAAGAAGGGAAATGCAGCAAAGAAGACATGGGCTGAGTTTGGTTATGTTCCATTGACACCTGCTGACCTTGAGATGAGAGAGTAGACAAAGGACTGGCTGGAAAGTTTAGGGAGATAAGTGAACTCCTGAGTCCATGGACACTGACCTAGCCACTGGGAGCTACATCTGAGATGAAGGGCCCAGCTGGTCTGAAGTGCAAGGAGGTGTGTGATAACTTGCATACTTGCAACTGGTACCCATTGGACCTAGTTTGAATGGCTAGCTGACCAGAACTTCACCAGATGAAGAGAAAGATGCTTGATACTGTGAGCAAGTATAAATTGCTATAACTTGATAAACTAGACCTTTGCTTATGGATGCAATTCGTCAAAATTCCAACCAGAATGGAAAGATTCTTCATATGAAGGAAGAAGCTTGTTTCCTCAGTGCACTGGGTTGATTGGGATAGGCAATTTAGACATCGACTATCATGCACTAGACTGCAAGATTAGTTTGTAACCACAAGGTCAGCTATTCAAACTCACCAGCTGCTCCTTGGAAACCCTATACAGAGTCACTGTGGGTTGGATCTGACTCGACAGCACTTAACAACAACAGCGACATAAATAATAGGGTGCTAACAGAGGACTAGAGCAGAGAGTGAAAAATCCAGCTGATATGAAGTGAAGGGAGATGCACAAGAACACCCATACTTGCAGATAGTACCCATTTGACCTGGCTTCGATGGCTGGATGATCAGAACTCAACTAGAGGAAGAAAGAAGAGGGAAAAAAAAAGAGTAATCCGCTACAATTTGATGACCTATACTTATGGATGTAGTAGCTCAAAAGAGGGAACGAATCTTTACAGCGAGGATCATTCCTACCCCCTTGGTAAACAGGGTTGACAAAGAGTAGACAACTTAGACATTGGCTACCCAAAATGAGGGTGAAGGGTGGCTACAAAAGCATGAAGTGACTGGCTTACAAGCTTTCAAGAGGGAGCCTAGTTTCAGAGGGTACAGGGAAAGGTAAAATCTCCACTGAGTGGTTTCCAACCTGTCTGGACGGGGCTGGTGAAAGGAGATGGGGAAAAGACTCTTGTGGTTCAATAGTGATTAATTGCTATCAGGACTGATTGTGAGAGTTGCAAATGTAAAACCAGACATTTTGCAACAGAAGGAGTGGAGTACCCTGGGACCATTAAGGGAGAAGAGCAGAGTGCAGGACCCTATCCAGAGAAGCAGTGATGCCAGAGATGGAAGCAGAGATGATGACATAGAGAGATGGAATGACTGAGGACTCTGGACTCAGGGAGGGAGAGGGGCTGTGGCCGGCAGGGGGTGGGGGCAGGCTTGTGGGGGTTTACCCTTTGGTTTTTTGATGATGCATGGAGGGGATTGTAATCATTGTAATGAAACGAAATACAATAGGATGAATGTAAAGCTGATGTTCTCCCATGTAAACTATCACTCAATTCACAATAAAAACTTTAAAAAAGGGGTGGGGGGCTATAAGGACACAAAGTGGCTGACTTACAAGCTTTCATGAGTATGCTTAGTTTCAGAACAAAGGGGATAAGGTAGAATCCCCACTGAATAATTTTCCTCTTTTCCAGATGAATCTGGTGAAAGGGGATGGCGGGTGACGGTGATAGGATTTATGATTCAATTTTGAGTAATTGTTAGCAGGAGTAATTGCATTTGTCACAACTGTAATTGTAGAAGATGTGTAACAAAAAGGAGGGAGTAGTTACTCTTTCATTTCAGGAACAAATGATCCCAGAACCATTAAGAAAGAAGAACATAGGTGGAGTGTGAGATCTTACCTAGAAAAGAGGGGACAACAGAGACAGTGGCAGAGACGATGGCATGGAGAGCTGTTGTGGGTTGTAGGCCCATGGACTGAGTAAGGCTGTGTGCCTGTGGGCAGGAGGCTGGCTTGCAAAATATACCTTTTGAACTATTAAATGAATATATATATATTTGTTTTATATGTATATATCAAATATTTTTGTTTTGTTCCTTTTTAAAATATAAGATGTAAAAGGGAAGTCACAGGGAGGAAGTGGGATAATTGTTGTTGCAGGGAGGGGATTGTAATCATTGAGATGAAACAAAGTATATAATTTGTTGAATGTAAAGCTGATCATCTTGTCTGTTTACCTTCACTTAATTCACAATAAAAAGTTAAACAGAAAAACAATACATTGACAGGGAACTCAAGCAAAACTCAGAAGAGGATGTGAAACTAGGGATATCATTGTTGACATCAGATGAATCTTGGTTGAAAGCAGAGAATACCAAAAATGTGTTTACTTGTTGACTATGCAAAGGCGTTCAACTGTGTGGATCATGACAAGGAGAATGGGTATTCCAAAACACTTGATTGTGCTCATGAGGAACCTGTATATAGACCAAGAGGAATACTGACAACTGGACCAATAAATAAATTCACGATAAATAGAGAAAAGATTGAAGTTGTCAAAGCCTTCATTTTCCTTGGGCCCATAATCAACACTCATGGAAGCAACATGTCATAAGGACACCAAGAAATCAAATGACGTATTGTATTGGGCACAAGACCCCTTTAAAATGTTCACGAGCAAAGATATCAGTTTGAGAGCTAAGATACGCCTGACCTAAATTATGGGAACAAACAAATATGCGTTGGAAGAAATGAGGAAGTAAAAGAGCTGAATAGAATCTGTTTTGGAGAATGCTCCTTAGAAACCAAGATGCTGAGATTTCGTTTCTCATACTTTGGCCCTTTTATCAGAAGGGACTAGTCACTGGAGAAAGACATCATACTTTTTAAAGTGGAGGGCCTCAAAAAAAGAGAAAGACCCCCAAAAAGATGATTGGCACAGTGGTATCAGGAATGGGCTTAAGTGTAACAAGAGTTGTGAGAATGGTGCTAAACTGGGCAGTGTTTCGTTCTGTTGTGCATAAGGTCGCTATGAATCAGAACCAACTCGACAGCACCTAACAACAACAAAAATGTCTAAAGCAACTAGATCATTCTTGTCCCACCACAGTATGCTTGATATATATGTGTATTTGTTGAGAGTCTTTAGACCAGAAGACTTTACACAAGAGCTGTACTTAAAGCACTTAAGCTGTACTTAAGGCCTCATCTGTATCTCAACTGGTTTTAAATTTCTTGATTCTGGCCTTCAAGGTAATTTGGAATTGAGATGAGACTTTTTGGAGCTTTGGGAGGGTTAAGTGTATTTTGCATATGTGAGGGACATGAATCATTTGGGACCAGAGACCTGACTATAGTAGCCAATTTCCAAGATGGCTCCCAATGCCCATGTAGTCTTCCCCCACAGTGAAAAGGACTAACTTGTGTAATTAAAAGAATACTACAGAAATGATGGGGTGTGACTCCAGATTAGGTTTTAAAAGACATTACTGCTTCCACTTTGCTCTCTCTTGAATTATCATTCTGGAGGAAGTCAGCTACCATGTCATAAGGACACTTAAGCATCCTGTGGAGAGGCCCACATAGGGAGGAACTGAGGCCTACTGTGAACAGCCAGGACCTACTTGCCAGACATGTGAGTGAACTGCCTTGGAATTTCACGGGATCTCAAGCCAGAACCACCTACCTAAACTGCTTCTGAAGTTCACAGAAATTGAGAAAAAAAAAACAAATGGCCATTGTTTTAAGCCACTAAGTTTTAGGGTACTTAGTTTTATAGCAATAGATAACTAATATATGAAGATTATCTTTATCCCCATTTTCCATATGAGACATGTTATTAAGTGTTGTAGAGTCAGTTCTAACTCCTAATGA
The DNA here is from genome assembly GCF_000296735.1 of Chrysochloris asiatica. Taxonomy (NCBI): domain Eukaryota; kingdom Metazoa; phylum Chordata; class Mammalia; order Afrosoricida; family Chrysochloridae; genus Chrysochloris; species Chrysochloris asiatica. The sequence goes on along the minus strand of NW_006408535.1, from coordinate 29,626,632 downwards.
CCCAGTATAGGGTTGAGGAAGGAGCTCTGGTAGTGTAGTGGTTACAAATCGGGCTGTGAGCCGCAAGGTCAGCAGTTCAAAACTACCAGCGGTTCCGCGGGAGAAAGATGAGGTTTTCTGCTCCCATAAAGATTTACAGCCTCGGAAACCCTGTACAGGGTCACTATGAGTCGGAACTGACTCCATGGCACATAACAACAACAACATAGGGTTGAGGAGTGATTGGTGGGTTTGAACTGCCAACCTTGTGATTGACAGTCTAGTGTTTATCCTACAGTGCTGCACCAAGACGCCATATGAGACCTGTTGTTGTTGCTGTTGTTAAGTGCTGTTATATTGGTTCCGACCCATAGCAAGCCTGTATAGGATTTCTGAGGAGCCGCTAGTAAGCTTGAACTGCCGACCTTGCAGTTCAAACAGCTTTGCAGTCTGGCTCATTAACCCACAGTGCCACACCAGGACTCCATATAAGACATAAGGAATGAAAAAACATAGAATCTAGGCAGGCATAGTCCGGAGTCCAGATTCAGAGCAGCCAGACCATACTGTTCATTCACCTTCACTTAGAACCAATGGAAACCCCTAATTCCTCCTCACATGAACAACATTTAAACCATCTGTCAAAGAGATAGATTGACACAGTGGTTACAGCTATGGGCTCAAGCATAGCAATTATTGTGAGGATGGCAAAGAACCAAGCAGTGTTTTAAGTCCCTATGAGTTGAAACTGACTCGATGGCACCACCAACATGTTCTTATAAATAAATGAATATTTTGAACCTAAGCATAAAATTTTGCATTTTTATCTCTTCTGTCATTGTAGATCCATCAGTATAGGTTGTCAAAGTCTGTAGATTCTTTATTCTCTCTTCTAGCTTTCAATTCCAATTCGTGTCCCAAGAAAATCTGATTGACTTACCTTCTACAGCTTCATTCAAATAATTTTTATATGTTGCCTGGGACTCTTCAAGTAAGGCAGCCCAGTTTTGATATGTTCACTATTAATGCATACTTCAACCCCATTCTACTAGTCATATGATTATTCAACTCATATTTTCCTATTGGCTTACATCCAGATAGTCTATAACTATGGTATTGCCTCAGTAATATTCCCCAAAAAGAGAATGATTTTAGCATCACTTGACTAGTTCTTGAGACGAACCCATACCAGACAGTAGTGATGATCACCTATATCAGTCAAGTGCTGGTCAGGAAACCAGCCCAGACCAAATGGTCTAATAGAAGACATTTAACAGAGAACCAGTTAGGAAGATGATAAAATATTGACCAGCCAAAAAGGAGATCATGAGGCATCCCAGAAATTAGCAACAACAGGAAGCCAGAAAAGGTGGTATTACCAGTGCCTAAGTGGGTGCTAGAACTATCGCTCCTGTTGGAATCAAAGCTGAAGATGAGGAAATGGAGAATACCCTGGGTTCTCCTTTCTCTTCCATCTCCCAGCAGTGCTGTTCACTAGCTGAACTTAGCCCAAAGTCACTCAGCAAGGAGGCCTGGGAAATGTAGTTTACAGGGAAAGGCAGGACAATGAATCTGAGAGCAGACAAGCAAATAACTGTTATGTTACCTCTTTTTTCATTACATATTCACAAAACATCTGTTTTCTAATCTATTCTAGAAATAAGCCAGGTATTGAGATAAACTTGCTGCTCAGAAGTTTCTAAAATCAGAGCCAGGACTCTGACCCAGACAGCTTAAGCCAAGTCCTAGGTTCTACACATGCTAGTAAGCTACCTAACCTGTCTGTGACTCAATTTGGTCACATGTAAAACAAGGAAAGAAAAAAAATTACACCTACTTCCTATAGGTGTGGTGATGATAATGGTGGTGGTGTGCTATTGAGTCAGTTCTGACTCATAGTGACCCTGTATAGGACTTCTGAAGCTGTAAATCTTTACAGGAGCAGAAAGCCTCATCTTTCTCCTACTACGCTACTAGGGCTCCTTTCCTCGAAGTGTGGTTAAGGATTAAATAAGATAATATATATGAGGTGCTACCCTGGACTACTAACCCAGAGTTGTTAGTTCAAACCCACCAACCTCCCCTTGGAAACTCTAGACATGGTTGCTATGAGTTGGAACCAACTCCATGGCACTTAACAACAACAACAACAACAACAGCATTTATAAGTAACCTATATAAAAGTTATTATTATTTTGAAAATCCAGACATTTTCTATTATTTGCACTGTTGGCCACCATGCCTTAAAAATATCCAAGAACATTTCCATATACCCATTCCAAAAGGTTCTTGGTGATCTACAATGAGATTTATATGGACCTAAATACTTAAACTCACTAAACTAATTAAAGCTTCAAGTCATTAAAAGTACCAAGGTCCAAGAACAAACAAGATGGCAGACCGGGTGGAAGTGTTGTAAAGAGCTCCACCAGCAACAACACAGAATACCCGACCAAGCAGGCTCAAGGGATGGTCGCAGAACTTAGAACCACATATAAAGGAATATTTAGGAGGTTGGAAGGTTTACATCTGGAGGAATTTGGGCAGAAGCAAGAAATCCATTGCTTTTTAGTTCAGAATGCTCAGCTGCTCCAGGAGCCGCCATCTTGGGTGAGACAAAGTGGGGGAAGGATCGGAGCAGCCACAGACACCTGGACGAACCACAGAGATAAAGGTATGGACATTCTTTTCTTTAGGTAGCTGTTCATTGGTCCCTTGCTGTCTATGCACCTCCCATTTTGGTGACTATAGGGGTGTCTGAGCTAGTGGGCACCCCAGCCCCACCCTCGGTGGGTTCTACCACGCATGCGCACAGATCTCCTTGAAATTTAAAGAGACAGTTTCCAATTAAAACCAAATGGCCACAGCCAGCCGGCCCTGAACTGTTTATAACTAGAAAAAAGGCCTGAACGGGGATTGTGGAGCGGGACAAGCACACAAAAAATGAAATAAGCTGAAAATTAAATCCTAAATTACGTCAAAACGACCAACAGTGGCATCTTGAAATTTCTCAAGAAGAAGACTGAAAAGGGAAGCCCATTTCCTGATCACATCTACCTGTAGGCAATTAGAGATCATACAAATTACCAAAATACATACCCATCTAAGTATTAAGGCCACAGATAACCCCTGAAGATGGCCAAAAAACAGAAGCAGATGACCATATCTGCACATGTCCAGAAACAAGATAAAGTGACTGAAGCAAATGAGCTGGAAGTAGACCACTCCATATTGGAAGATGGGCAGCTTTGGAAATGCCGGAGAAGGAATTCAGAAAAATGATTATAAAATGTATCATATCAAAACATTATACAATGGAGTTGAGAAAAATAAGGAAGAAGTCAGGAAAGCACTATAGAAACAAACAAATAAGATAGATACAGCATTGGAAACAATTCAAAACTTACAAAAAGAGGTCCAAATGATTAATAATAGAATATCAGAAATGGACAATATACTGAAAGGGCAAAGGAGTAGAATTGAAGAGACAGAAGCCAGAACTAGTGAGCTAGAAGACAAATCTCTCAACACTACTAAGATAGAAGAACAAACACAAAAAAGGATTAAAAAATCAGAAGAAGGCCTAAGATTCATGTTGCATAACATGAAGAGGAATAACATAAGAATTATTGGCATTCCAGAACAGGAACAATCACATAAGTCCACAGAGGAGATGATTGAAGAGCTTCTGGAAGAAA
>NW_006408535.1:29603885-29621054 GCF_000296735.1 Chrysochloris asiatica | reverse complement strand
AGAGAGAAATACTGTTAACTGATGGTAGATGGTGGGGATTATAATCAATGTAATGAAACAAAGTATATGATTTGTTGAATGTAAAACTGATGATATGCCCTGTAAACTTTCACTCAATCCCCAATAAAAACATTAAATTAAAAAATAAAAAAAGAGAGAACCCTCCTTTTTACAACTGGGAAAAAAAAAAAAAGTACTAAGGTCCTCTTTAATCTTTTTTTTTTTTTTGCTTAAATTTTCTCTTAAATATCAACCCCCTGTCTAACACAGAGTCTTACACTTGTAAGGTACATTAGTAAATTTGAGGGAGCTTCACTACATTTGGAGAAGTTTTTCATTATCTTTTCATTCCATTTTTCTACGAACTTTTTGAAGCCCTCTCATATTTGTGGATAAAAGTTTGTTCTAACCTGGGACCATTTCTCCCAAATGAGAAAGCACAGCTCTTTGTTTTATGTTTTGTAAATTTCATTTTATTCAACTACTTTTTACTCTTTAATTCTTTTTTGGATATTCATTCTTTTTGGAAACTGCATTGTTGAGGGGATTATAGGAGCAAATACAGGTATGTGGCAACATAAATGATAACTTCTATGAAATAGGATGTTATGTAACTTGAACATTGTGAAAATTGTTATTAGGTGCCATCAAGTCTGTACCAACTCATAGCGACTTTATGCACAAAAGAACAAAACACTGCCCAGCTCTGCACTAACCTCACAATTGTTGTTGAGCATAAGTCCATTGCTGCTGCCACTGTGCCAGTCCATCTCATTTGGCGTTTTCCTCTACTTCCTCTATTTCACTGAGTATCCATTAGGGACTGTTTGCTCCGAATAATATGAAGTCTGGCCATCCTGGCTTCTAAGGAGCATTCTGGCTGTACTTCTTCCAACACAGATTGGTTTGTTCATTTGGTAGTCCATGATGCTTTTAGTATTCTCCTCCAACACCATAACATAAATACATCAATTTTTCTATGGTCTTCCTTATCCATTGTCCAAATTTACATGCATATGAGGTTATTGAAAATATAATGGCTTGAATCAGGAGCACTTTAGTCCTCAAACTGACATCTTTGCTCTTGAACCACTTTAAAGAGGTCTTGTGCAGCAGATTTGCCTAATGCAATGTGTAGTTTGATTTCTTGTCTGCTGCTTCCATGAGTGTTGATGGTTGATCCAAGCAAAATGAAGTCTTTAACAACTTCAATTTTTTTCTCCATTTATTTTGATGTTACTTGGAGCTCTGTTAGCGTAGTGGTTACGAATCGGGCTGTGAACCTTAAGGTCAGCAGTTCGAAACTACCAGCTGCTCTGCAGAAGAAAGATGAGGCGTTCTGCTCCCGTAAAGATTTACAGCCTTGGAAACCCTGTACAGGGTCACTATGGGTCGGCACCCACTCGACGGCACTTAACAACAACAACAACAACAATTGCTCCAATAGTGAGGATTTTTGTTTTCTTTACATTGAGATGCAATCCATACTGAAGACTGTGGTCTTTGATCTTCATCAGTAATTATTTTAAGCCCTCTTCAATGTCAGCAAGGAAGATTGTGTCATCTGCATATCACAGGTTGTTAATGAGTCTTCCTCCAGTCCTGATGCCACAATCTTCATCATGTAATCCAATTTCTCAATTATTTGCTCAGCACACAAATTGAATAAGTATGGTGAAAGGATCAACCCTGGCTCAACCTTTCCTAATTTTAAGCCATTCAGTGTTCCCTATTCTGTTCAAGCAACTGCCTCTTGGTCTATATACAGGTTCCTAATTAGTACAATTAAGTGTCCCAGAATACTCATTTTCTGCAGTGTTGTCCATAGCTTGTCATGATCCACACAATCAAAAGCCTTTGCTTATTCAATAAAGCACAGGTAAACATCTTTCTGGTGTTCTTGCTTTCAGTTAAAATCCATCTAACATCAGCAGTAATATCCCTGTTCCATGTCCTTGTCTGAATCCAACTTGAACCTCTGGCAGTTCCCTGCCAATGTACTGATACAACCATTTTTGATGGTCTTTAGCAAAATTTTACTTGCATGCAATAATAATGATATTGTCTGATGATTTCTGCATTTACTTGGTCACGTCTCTTTGGAATGGGCACAACTATGGATCTCTTCCAGTCGGTTTGCCAGGTAGCTGTCTTCCAAATTTCTTGACATAGATGAGTGAGTGCCTCCAGTGCTGCATCAGTGTGTTGAAAATTTCCCATTTGTATTCCATCAATTCCTGGAGCCTTGTTCTTTGCCAATGTCTTCAGTGCACCTTCGACTTCTTCCTTCAGTATCATTGGCTCTTAATCATATGATTCCTCTTGAAATGGTTGAACATCAACCATTTTTTTTTGGTCCAGTGACTCAGTGTATTCTTTCTTCTTTTGATTCTTTCTGCATCATTCAATATTTTGCCCATAGAATCCTTCAATATTGCAAGTCAAAGCTAGAATTTTTTTTCTTCAGTTTTTTCAGGTTGAGAAACACTGAGCATGTTCTTCCTTTTTTTGTTTTCTAACTCCAGGTCTTTGCATATTTCATTATAATATTTGACTTTTTCTTTTCAAGCTTCCCTTTGAAATTTTCTGTTTAGCTCTTTTACCTCCTCATTTCTTCCATTTGTTTTAGCATCTTTATGCTGAACAGAAAATTTGAGAGTCTCTTCTGACATCCATTTTGGTCTTTTCCTTCTTTCTTGTCTTTTTAATGACCTTTTGCTTTCTTCCTGTATGATATTTTTTATGTCATCCCACAATTCTTCTGATCTTTGGTCATTAGTGTCTAATTCATCAAACCTGGTCTTGAGATTATCTCTAAATTCAGTTGAGATATGCTCTAGGTCATATTTTGGCTCTCATAGACCTGTTTTAATTTTCTTCAGTTTCAGCCTGAACTTGTATATGAATCATTAATAATCTATTCCACAGTCTGGCCTTGTTTTGGCCATCGTCTCTTTCCATAGTTGTAGTCAATTTGATTTCTGTGTATGTATTCCATCTGGTGAGGTCCATGTATATAATCATCTTTTATGTTGTTTAAAAAAGGTATTCACAATGAAGAAGTCATTGGTCTTGCAAAACTCTATTTTGTGATCTCCAGGATCATGTCTATCACCAAGGCTATATTTTCCAATGATTGATCCTTCCTCTTTGTTTCCAACTTTTGCATTTCAATCACCAGTAATTATCAATACACCTTAATTGCATGTTTGATCAATTTCAGACTGAAGAAGTTGGTAGAATTCTCCAATTTCATCAGCACTGGCTTTAGTGGTTGTTGCATAGATTTGAATAATAGTGATATTAACAAGTCTTCTTTGTAGGCATATGGATATTATCCTATCACAGACAATGCTGTACTTCAAGATAGATCTTGAAATGTTCTTATTGATGATGAATGGAACATCATTCTACTTTAATTTTTCATTCCCAGCATAGTAAACCATTCGATTGTCAGATTCAAAATGGTCAGTATCAGTCTATTTCAGTTTACCAATGCCTAGGATACTAGTGTTTATGCATTCCACCTCATTTTTGAAAACTTCCTAGGTTTTGACAATTTTCCTAGGTTCATACTTCATACATTCCATATTCCGATTATTAATGGATGTTTACAGCTGTTTCTCTTCATTTTGAGTTGTGCCCCATCAGCAAATGAAGGCTCCAAAAGTTTTACTCCATTTGCATCATCCCGGTCATGTCTACTTTGAGGAAACAGCTCTTCCCCAGTCGTATTTTGAGTGCCTTCCAACCTGAGTGGCTCATCGTCTGGCACTATTATATTCTAGTGTTCTTCAGCATGTTTCAATATTAAAATTCTGGCTGTATTTGACAATGTTCCACTGCTATTCATAAGGTTTTCAGTGACTAAATATACAGAGGTAGTCTGTCTCTCCATCTTCCTACTCTGTCTTTGTCTGGAAGCTCATCCTTAATCTGTCCACCATGGGTGACTCTGCTGGTATTTAAAATACCAGTGCCATAGCTTCTAGAATCACAGCAACAGGCAAATACAGGTATATAATACAGTGTTTACACAATATCCAAATTGCTTAACGTCTAAGGACACATGACTTGTGTGGAGCCTCAGGTCTGAGTTTGAGCAGCTGCTGCTCTTTGCAGCTAGGCCCGCCTTGATCGTTTCCTCTTCTATGGGCACAGGTGGGGAACCGGGAGAGAAGGGTGTTTGTTCCTTACTTGGTGGTGCTGGTGCCCTTTCCCCCTTTGGCTATTGCAGCAGTGGGGTCTCGAACCTTGGCTCAGAGGAAGAGTCTGCAGCCCTATGAGCTGAATGGGCTTCCACCCTGAGACCTTCCCCACCTCTGCTCAACACTAAGAATAGGTATCCTGGGGTGTGCACAACTTCAGGTGGCCTCAGGGAAGATGGCAGTCCTGGGGGACTATCAGGAGTTCCCCCTGCCTTGCCCCTATCCATCTCGCATCATAAGGACATCTCTTGGAGTCCCTCACCACCATGATGAGGCCCTGCTTTGCATCTATGACACACCCACCCACTCAACTCTGAAGTGCTAAGCCAAAAGAGGAGCTGGATCCTCGACATCTAGGAAGTCAAGATAGGGAGAAACACCTCTTGGCCTGGTTCTGTGGGCCACAATGCAGGGATGCTTAAGAGTCTGCTGAGAGCCCTTCCTTAGAGACCCAAGTGTGGGGATAGCATTGGGCCAGTGGCAAGCTTGGAATTTCCCAAGGACCAGCCAGGAGGGGCTGGACCCTGTATACAGAATAGGAGCATGACACTCCTGCTGGAGGGAGCCCCAGGCACCAGCAGCCCAAGTAGACAGATTTGAAAGGAGGTTGTGACCTGGAGATGGACTTCAGGAACCAGCAGGGTGGCATGTTGGGGTGAGAAGTTACACCACTGTGAGACCTACAACAAGAGCTTCAAGTACAACTCGCTGTTGATAAAGCACCAGCGCACCCACCATGAGCATGGCGAGCTCTTCCATACTAGTCCAGCTTCATCCAGCACCACCACATTCACAGGGGCAAGAAGCCTTACCACTACCGTAAATGCACCAAGTGCTCAAAGCTCATCCAGCACCAGAGGGCTCATTACTGGGAGCAGGTAGAGCAGTCAGGTGGGACTAGAGACCCTGTGGATCCAGAGGAAAAGACTCTTGCCCACCAATACTCCTGTGCAGCACCTAGTTATGAACACACAGTGTTCCAGTAAATCCTTTTTGGTAGCTGCAGGGGAAAAAAATGTATGGGCTCAAAGTCTGATGTTGTCTGGACAGACGTTATGCCACGATATATATACTTGTAAAATGTGGAGATTCCTCAGTAAGTGCTTGTTATCAATTGCTAATGTTTATGAATATTACCTATCAGCGACAAAAACTTCATGGTAGAAACTCATGGTATGGCAGAATTAAATATTTTTGAGTGTCAGAAAACTGATAACCCCCAAACCCACATAAATTAAAACTACTTGACGTAAATGATAACGAAACTGTTACCAGGTATGAAGCACTTCCTATATGACAGCCATTGTGCTTGGTGCTCCACTTGCATTATCTTTCTAAATGTTCACAACCTTGAGGTCCTTGTACTATATTATTGTTGTTGTTAAGTGCCATTGAGTCGGTTTCGACTCATAGCGACCCAATATAGGGTTTCAGAGGAGCGGCTGGTGGGTTTGAACCGCCGACCTTGCAGTTCAAATAGACCTTGTGGCCGAGTGGACTATTATCGTTGGTTGTTATTACATGCTGTCCAGTCGGCTCCAACTCACAGCGACCCTGCAAAGGGATTCCTAGGAGCGACTGGTGAGTTTGAACTGGCAACCTTGCGGTTCAAGCAGACATTGCAGTCACGTGCTTAACCTACAGCGTCACACCAGGACTATTTATTATTAGCTCCATTTTAATTTTCTCAAGGTCACACAATCAACAAGTGGCATTTATGTTTATTTGCCTTTTCTAGAGTTTTATTGTGTTCCAGCAGGAGAGAAGCCTTGAAGGTACAAAGGTAAACAGTCAAGGCTCCAATTACCCAAAGTTTCAGTTTCCAAAGGGCGGGATTAGGAATGACGAGTAAACAAATAGCTATAATACCGCGTGGTAATTGCTCTAATAGAGGCTCACTAGCAAAAAGTGCTACAAGATCTCAGACACGGAGAAAAGTGCAGAGAGTTTATAATGGTTCAAAGGAAAGAGTACCGAATGACGGTTATGTAATGAGCAGTCGTCCTTTGACAGTGTGGCAGATGTGTCCTGTAACAAGTATGTTCTAACGAATGAACAAACAAAGCAGAGTTAAAAGTAGAAGCCGAAGAGGCTGGTTACGGACTTGTTTGACAAGTCGGGGCAAGGCCGGAAAGGGGTTAAGACGAGCCGGTGGGCGGGACCCAAACGTTGATTGGCAGGGGTGGGACTAAGCTCTTCGCCCGCCCCCTCCGTCCACCCCAGCTCCTCCAGCCGGTGGCCGGCGAGGGTACAGCCTGGGCAAGGGCCGGAGCGCTGAGGGGAGCCTCCTCGCCCCTCCCACGCTCTGTACCGAGCTCCGGGGGCTGGACGCGTAGAAGTTGAGCGGCGCCTGAGCCGGCCTTGTGGACTGACAATCGGCAAAGTTTGGCCGGGAAAAGAAGCGACCTCAAGCCCCGGCAGGTGGCGGCCAACCCTGGGCAGGGACGCTCGCGGCCTGCGGGCAGGCTGTAAACGAGGGTGAGCCCCAGCACCCGGCCCTGCGCGGAATCTCGAGTCGTCGGTGGCTTCAGGAGTCGGCCCAGGAACGCGGCAGCGGCGGGAGAAAACAACTCTGAAGTTGGCGAGAGGCACCGCCCCTGCTCCCGGGCTGTCGCCTTTCCGCCCCCCGCCCTGGCATCCAGAGCGCGGGTCGAGGAACTCAGGTCATGGGGCCCCCTCGGGGAGGCGGCACTGAGTGGCCTGTATGTCCGGAGAGGCGCCGCCTCCCCACGGGCTAGGCGACAGAAGCTCCGGGACGCTTCCTGCACCTCTGGGCGGCCCAGGATGCTGCCGGCCAGCCTCCTCCTCCTCTTCCTCCTCCTGGGTAAGAAACCGGAACGAGACTACCTACTCAGCACCCTTCCCCCAGGGCTATCGCTGGACCCAGCTGCTCCCCTTCCTTTCCTCATACACGACCCTTCAGACCCTTCACTCTGCCTGACCCTTCACTCTGTTCTCCCGTGTACTCCTCTTCCTGTCGTCACACTCAGCCCCCTGGAAATAATCAGCCACTCCACTCAGCCTTCATCCTCCCGCCGGCTTCCCTAGACCTCCATACCCACCCCACAGGCCATTCTACCGGTCCTTCCTTCGAAATCAAACTCTACAGCCTCCCCCTGCCACACCATTCGTACCCATACTGCCCGGAAGTCCCAGTTAGCTAGCTTCCTTCCTTCCTGAGTGGCTCAGGTAAAGAACATTCCTTAGGGCGACTCACTCTTGCACTCTCTCGCTCTTCCTCTAGGGGGCGCTCTGGCACATCCAGACCGGATCATTTTCCCAAATCTTGGTGAGTTAAGTGAACCCCTCCGTCTTGGTAATGATGAAGACCCAAGACAAGGTTTCTGTGAATCTCTCTGGTACATACCAGAGTCTTGAGAGATGATCCATCTTTCATTTACAGATGGGGAAACCGAGGCCCCGTGTGGGCCCCCACCTGGCCGTTGTTATGTACTACAATTTGTTTTTTCTAAATATCTGGTTGATTTCCTAGTTAGAATTTAGTCTACTGTAGGTTAGAAGCAATTTTTCTGCTCCTCCTGGCCTAGTGACTGGTAGAAAGCAGTTCTCAGAATTGTCTGCAGTGTTAATATTTTTAACCATGGAGACTGTGTGAGGAAGGAAAGGGACTGGGCTATGACCCTAAAGTGTCACAGGAGTGCCCCCTTTCCTTTGTGAAGACCACCCTGTTTCCTTTGTGAAGAGCCTAGGCATTTGAGGACCTCAAGCTGGGGAGGGGTGGGATACTAAGGGACCCTTGGTCAGTGTCCTATCTTGCTCTCTGCAGCCTGTGAGGCGCCCCCAGCTGTGCTGTTGGAAGTGCAAGGCACCTTACAGAGGCCCCTGGGCCGGGACAGCCGCAGTTCCCCTGCCAACTGCACCTGGCTCATTCTAGGCAGCAAGGAGCAGACTGTAACCATCAGGTGAGAAACATCACAAGGCCTACTTCTTCTCGCCTGTTCCTCCCCACTCCACTCTGGGAATGTCTCCGGGATCACTTCTCCATGGAATTTTCATTTTCTTCAAGGGAAAAGAATTTTATTTGGTCTTGTTGTTGTTAAATGCCATCGAGTTAGTTCTGACTCATAGTGATCCTGGAAGAGTTTCCAAGTAGCAGTTAGTGGGTTAAAACGACCAACCTTACAAATTCGTAGTCCAGTGCTTATCCTATGTTGTTGTTGTGGTGGTGGTTAAGTGCTGCTGTCAAGTCAGTTCCGACTCATAGTGATCCTGTGTAGGGTTTCCGAGGAGCAACTTGTGAGTTTGAACCACCGACTGCAGTTCAAACCAACTATAGTACCACACCACAAAAGCCTGACTTGTTCTGTTGAATTGGAGTTGGGCTGGGGTAGCCCTGGTACATCTAACTTGAATCCTGTCACCTCTGAAGCACAATGGTCACTCTATTGATAGTCTCTGGACTGAGATATGATGCTCTGAGAGGGGTCCTTCAATCTCTTGCCCATGCCCTGCCTTAATCAGCGCAGAACATTTATCGAATTCCTCAAGGTTTTTAAAACATTCCGGGTATCCCCAGCGTACTCTGGATTGGAGTTCATGTCCATGTTAGGAACCTGTTTGTCAAACAAAGTTCACATCCTATGAATTGATCTCAGAAGGGGGTAGGCCAGGGAGAGAACAATCTGGGAAGAGAAAGTTGGGGCAGAGAATGCACAGGGAAGAAGTGGTGAGTTCTAGTCATTGAACTTTATAGTCGTTGCCAGTTACTGCTGGTACCATGCTTGGATGACAGTGTTCCAACAACTAAAAAGTTCTACATCTGCTCTCAGCTCAGTCCCTGAGCACAGGAAGTTTTTTGAGAGTTTCTGTGATACACTTCATATTTCATATTGTCACTGTTGGGACTATCCCCATTGACTACAAAGTTTTCATTGGACTACTTGGATTGTCCAGAAGCAGGTATTTGTGCTTCTTAGGCTAGCAGGGAGCTGGTGTACTGGGGAACAAAGAAGCTGGCAGGAGTCAAGAACGTCTCATGTCCTATGCTGCTGTCTCCCTGTAGGTTCCAGAAGCTGCACCTGGCCTGTGGTTCAGAGCGCCTAATCCTGCACTCCCCTCTCCAGCCCCTCATCTCCTTATGCCAGGCACCTGCCAGTCCCCTGCAGCTGCCCGGAGGCAACGTCACCATCACCTACATCTATGTTGGGGGCAGAGCACCCATGGGTCAGGGCTTCCTGCTCTCCTATAGCCAAGGTGGGCTGAACAATGGTGTCCCTGAAACCACTGGAACTGGCAATGGAAGCCCCAGGGCAGTGGGGGGATTTCTGCAAGCTCCAGTGCTTCACAGCCCCTCTCCTTGGTACCTCTTTGCAGATTGGCTGGTATGCCTTCAGGAAGAGTTCCAGTGCCTGAACCACCGCTGTGTACCCTGGGCCCAGCACTGCGATGGGGTCGATGCCTGTGGGGATGGCTCTGATGAGGCAGGCTGTAGCTCAGACCCCTTCCTTGGCCCAACTCCAGCCCCCTTCCCTACCCCATCTTGCAATCGCACCTTAGAGGATTTCTATGGGGTCTTCTCCTCCCCTGGATACTCACACCTAGCATCAGGCTCCCACCCCCAGTCCTGCCTCTGGCTGCTGGACCCCCACGATGGCCGGCGACTGGCAGTGCGCTTCACAGCCTTAGATCTGGGCTATGGGGATGCAGTGCATGTGTATGATGGCTCTGGGCCTCCTGAAACTCCCCGCTTGCTTCGTAGTCTCACCTACTTCAGCAACGGCAAAGCTGTCACTGTGGAGACACTGTCTGGCCAGGCTGTCGTGGCCTACCACACAGTTGCTTGGAGCAGTGGTCGAGGCTTCAATGCTACCTACCATGTGCGAGGCTACTGCCTGCCTTGGGACCGACCCTGCGGCTCAGGTTTTGGCCTGGGGGCTAGCGAGGGCCTAGGTGAGCGCTGCTACAGTGAGGCACAACGTTGTGATGGCTCATGGGATTGCGCCGACGGCACAGATGAAGAGAATTGCCCTGGCTGCCCGCCTGGACACTACCCCTGTGGGACTACCGGCACCCCTGGCGCCACAGCCTGCTACCTGCCTACTGACCGATGCAACTACCAGACCTTCTGTGCAGATGGAGCAGATGAGAAACGCTGTCGGCACTGCCAGCCTGGCAATTTCCGATGCCGGGATGAGAAATGCGTGTATGAAACGTGGGTGTGCGATGGGCAGCCAGACTGTGCCGATGGCAGCGATGAGTGGGACTGCTCTTATGCCCTGCCCCGAAAAGTCATTACAGCTGCAGTCATTGGCAGCCTAGTGTGTGGTCTGCTGCTGGTCATTGCCCTGGGCTGTACCTGCAAGCTCTACGCCATACGCACCCAGGAGTACAGGTCAGTGAAGAAGTACTGTGGGTAGTGGTAGTGGTAGTACTGGCCACAGAAGGGCCTGGACTGAGGGTCAGATTCTCCATGCAGCCACAGAAGAATCAGAAAGGGACCTACTTTGACAATACGGTCTGCATGATCACCTTGTACACTGGATCCTCAGGTTGTCCATCCTAGGGACAGAGTCCATCCTCAGCTGAGAGAAGGACAGGGCTAGATCCTGAAAGCCATCTCAGGTGACTTTTGGGAAAGCCAGGATATGGTTCCCACTAGCTTGGCTTGGATATGGAGGACAGAGGCCTGTCCAGGCTAGGTATGTCATTCTGACTGGGAGTCACCAGTGACTAAGCAGCACTCTCTCCTTTCAGCATCTTTGCCCCTCTCTCCCGAATGGAAGCTGAGATTGTGCAACAGCAGGCACCCCCCTCCTATGGACAGCTCATAGCCCAGGGTGCCATCCCACCTGTAGAGGACTTCCCTACAGAGAACCCTAATGATGTAAGTCACCCTTCAATCCTAGCACCTCCTGGTCTCAGCCCTGCCATGGCTTTGCCATTGTACCCTGCTTCTCTCGAGCTTCTGGCCCTCCCGACCTTCCTCCAGCTCCCATGTCTTTCTCCTCTTCTTGCAGAACTCAGTGCTGGGCAACCTGCGTTCTCTGCTACAGATTTTGCGCCAGGATATGACTCCAGGGGGTACCACAGGTGCCCGCCGCCGCCAGCGGGGTCGCTCTGTGCGTCGCCTTGTACGCCGTCTCCGCCGGTGGGGCCTACTTCCTCGAACAAACCCTCCAGCCCGGACCCCTGAGACCAGATCCCAGGTCACACCTTCCACTTCCCCCTTTGAGGCCCCAGATGGCAGCACAGGCCCAGCCCATGAGGGTGGGGCTGTGGGTGGGCAGGATGGGGAGCAGGCACCCCCACTGCCCATCAAGGCTCCCCTTCCATCTGCTAGTGCACCCCCTGCCATCCCTGATGTCACAGGACCACTGCCCTCAACACCCCTGGAGCCATCACTGTTGTCTGGAATGGTACAGGTCCTGAGGGGCCGCCTCCTGCCCAGTCTCCGTACCCCAGGACCAACCCGGACCCCACCTGGACCCCACACAGTCCTGTCCCCAGAGGATGAGGATGATGTGCTGCTTTTACCACTGGCAGAGCCAGAGGTCTGGGTGGTGGAGGCGGAGGATGAGCCACTGCTTGCCTGAAGGGAAGGGGCCTGACTTCCCAAGGAATTCTGGTCACAATGGCACCTGCAGCTTCCCCTCCACCTCTTCCCTCCCTATCCTGCAATCTGAGGCCACTTGGAGGTCCTCCCATTGTCCCTGTGTCCATGCTGTAAAATTAGGTGTCCTTCAGGTAGGAAGAGTGCTCACACAGAGCCCCCTGTGCACATAGCGAGAACACAGTCCCTCCACCACCATCCTTTCCCACACCACACCACCATTCCGGTGAGTCTTTTAAGTTTAGTTTTTAAAGGATCACAGGCCTGGAAACTCCTTCCTTGCCAAAGCCCCACCCAAAAGTGACCTTATGCACCAAGATGCCAATTGACTGGAGATATTCCAATCTTCAAGCCGGACCTGAGGTCTTGTCAACTAGAATCCTTCCTACAGGGCCTGGCTCATAGAAAGAGCTCAGTAAATGCTTTTGTCACATAGCTGGGTCATTCCCCAGGAAGCCAAGATAAAAAAATAAAAAGGAATCATCAATTTTAAATTTTTCTGCAAATTAGCTGTGAGCCTAAGCCCTGCCTCTGTATTCCTCTCACTTTACTCCAGAGCCCTCACTCTTCCTTCTTCTCATCCAGCTTCCAACCACTCCGTCCAACCCTCTCCACTGCCACACACTATCCGGGGGCCAGATCTACAGTGCCTGATGCCAGGACTGAGCACCAAACTGCTTCACTCACTACTAGGCTGGAAGTCTGAGGAGATGCAGCCAAGAAAGTTCTTATTTTAGAGTACTCCCAGAGCACAAATCACAGGAGCAGACTGTCCCTGGTAAAACACGTGAGCCATGTCTCCTGCCCTTCACCCTCTACCACCAGGCACGTATTACAGTCTGTTCTAGGCGAGAAATGAACTCTCAGCCAGAATGTCTCAAACAGGCAAAAATGAGTGAAGAGAAAAATCACAAATATTTAGGGTGTGAAGATGCTGGCATCATCTTGGCCAACTCCAAAAGGTCTTCCTAGAAGAGGGCCCAAACTGGGTTCGAAAGAATGCTATCAGCAGTTGCAGTCGAGCTGTGAATTCTAAACAGGATGAAAGTCCGCAGGACAAGCAAACTAAGGGGGTCCATGAGAGCCAGGGCTTTAGGCTAGACTCTGGATCTCCTGAGAAAATGGAGCTGGCTGAAGGGCAAGTAACAGCCAAAACCTAAGAAGAGCCAGGGAGGGTAATGGAGAGAGTGATCTGCAAAAAACGCTGGGATTTGACTAACTGTCCAAGTTTGAAAGGACATAGAAGGAGCTCTTGGGGGTCAGGATGATGTCTCAGGAACAAAGCTGAAGCATCCCAAGAAAACCCACTTCCATAGGAACAGGCTACTTCTCCGGGACTCCCTCTTCCTGCCTAGCCTAGCCCACCACCACCCCTCTAGTGGAGGGGCCATGTTACTGCTTGTGAGCATCCACCCATTCAGCACTAGTATTTTCTCTCTTCTAGTGAGCAAGAAACTGGGGAAGTGCCCGAGAGGGGATATGGGTCCCTGTGCAGGTCTAGGAGCCTGTATCCTGGCCATCAGGGAAGACCTGAGCTGCTTTCAGAACAGACCCTCTCCAGAGATTGGGGAAGGGGCTCCAGAGAACCTAGTTCTTGGTTCCTGTTTTCCCATTGGGCCCTTCCTCCCAAAGTCAAAATTCTCTGGGTCTAATCAGTGTCAGGCCTACTGAAGCAAGGAATGTTGATTTCCCTGCCCTTCCTCTTCCATCACCCTCTCCCTTACTCCTGTCTTCCCCATGTTGTTGTTAAGTACCATGGAGTCAGTTCCGACTTATAATGACTCTATACAGGGTTTCGGAGGCTGTAAATCTGTACGGGAGCAGAAAGACTCATCTTTCTCCCATAGAACAGCTGGTAGTTTCGAACTGCTGACCTTGAGATTAGCAGCCCGACTCATAATAACCTGCAGCCTGATGTCCTCATCCTTCATCCTATCTAGACCTTTGCCTAGGTGCATTGACAACTGGAAGGTGGACACAGATTTGAGGTAGAAGAATTCTCTCTCATGGAACACTTCAGAGGCCTGTGCCTATAGATTGTTGTTAAGTGCCATCAAGTTGGTTCCAACTCTTAGTGACCCTGTATAAGGTTTCCAAGAATTAGTTGGGGGGTTTAAATTGCCAATCTTGTGACTAGCAGTCCAGTGTTTATCCTACAGCATCACATCAGGACAGTGGGCATGAAACTCAAGATACCAAGTGTGTGCTCTATAAGATGCAAGCAGTCAAACAGTTTTTGTCAGAAGCTCGGGTGGCAGGAAGAGAGGCAGACTGGAAAAACTAAGATGGAGGGTCCTGTCCAGATGAGGCTAGGTAGGGCATCAGGGAGCAGCCACTCACGTTCATTATCACCAAGGCCCAAATAAAAGAAATGAGGCAACTCCAAGTCCTATCAGATAGACATTACAAGGTGCCCATCTCTAAAGAGCCACATCGAGGCTCTTGGTAGGTGGGGGAGGGGCCGGTCTTTTCAGCATAAGATGAGGATTAGGCTATATAAATGAAGGAGTCTAATGAAAGATTCCAGAATTCAGTCTGTAAGGAGCAAGATCTGGGCCTGAATAAAGTTTTAGAACTTACTAGGAGAAGAGAAGAGTCCTGGTGTGGCACTGTGGGTTAATGTGTTGGACTGCAAAGTTGTTTGAACCGCAAGGTCGGAGGTTCAAGCTCACCAGTTGCTCCTCGGAAATCCTATACAGGGTCGCTATGGGTCGGAACCTACTCGACGGCACTTAACAACAACAAGGCCATGAATGGTTCATCAACCTAATTTCACAGGTTCAGGAACAGCTTCAAAGGAATTATGAGACTAGCTTGGTCTCTACTGATTTAGACCTGTATTGGTTTAGTTTCAAGGCCCACCCTACCCAGACATGGATAAGAGGGACAGGAGAAGACAATTTCCAGTCTTCTTTTACTAATGGGATCAAGCAGGTTGTTTGTGGGGTTGGCGGGATGCTCAAGATGAAACAGCCTGATCCAGAGACCCCAGGCTGGAGCAAGGGTAGGCAGAAGTCATAATAGACAGTTATTGCTGGTATCATAGAAATGAATCCAATCACTAAGTGAACTTCCTAATACATGAAGTTTACTCCCTTACGATTTAAAACTTTTTAAAAACTCATTTTGGAAGAAAGTCCCTCGAGAATGCTATATTCCTCTGATCTAATATAAAATGTTTGACACCTGAGGATCATTCATAGAAAGCAATGATTTTTCTGCAGCAGTGTCTTCAGAAGTGATAGCTGTTTGCCTTTGTGTGGAGTGACCTCAGACACTTTTTAAAATGTTCATAACAGCTTTAAAAAGTTGTTATTATTGCTTAATGGTGCTAAAACAACTGAGTACCAGGGGCCACTTGCTGCTCTAAATGGGCTTCAAATCTACTAGTACAGGAGCATACAATGGATGCTTTCAAATTGTGACTAACGTAAGGATAGAGAGGCCATGACTGAGAACTTACCAGACTATGCAACATGAGTAAAATAATCACACATGAGTATTTTTGATGATTAGGAGCAGAAATGCTTCCTCTAGACCCTGCTCCTAAGTGACCCTCTTATTCCTAAGGTTACTGCTTGTCCTTTGTCACTGGAAAGGTCCAGTGAGTATTACAGTATAGACTACTTCCATTAATAGAAGACAGTTGGAATATCTGAGACAAAGAAGGCAGCACAGAATAGAGATGAAAAACACTTTCTGGCATTGGAAAGATTTGGGTGGAAATCCTGGTGTTCCCATTTCTAGCTGCATGATTGATTTGGTGACAAGACCTACCACTCTGAGACTTTGGGTCATGACAATGAAAGGAGAAAATGCAGGAAGATACAAACTGGGTGACAAGGGGAGAGAAAATCTAAATGTGTGCCGGGGTGCTAGGAGTGTCAGGAAGAGGACAAGAGGGGAATCAGAGAACATAGGAACTGGACAGGGAAGAAGTAGTAAAGACCCACCACTCCTGATGCCACAAAGAAGTAGATATCTGCAGCTAGAAGGCTAGTGGCCACCCCAGAAATCGATGGGAGGAGGGCTGGCAGTCCTCCTCTCTCACCCTTCCCACCTCCCTTTGAGAGGGGTAGATTCACTTCTCCTTTTTTTTCTTTCTGCTTTGATTAACACTGGATTGAAGGATCTAGCCAGCGAGAAAGGGGAGGAGTTTGAATCCACTAGATTCTAACAGCAAAAAAGCAGCTCTCACCTTCCTCAGATATGCCATCTGCATTGAAGCCAGGCTGAGACATGGGCACTATTGTGGGTCTTAGCTATGAAGAGGTGGGATGGGAAGGGAAAGGGAGGCATGGAAGCTTCAGGAATGGGACTGTTCCCCTGCCCCTGTATCTATCTCTTCTGGCTTACTTTCATTTGTCTTTCAGATCAGCTTTTAGCCTTTTGCTACTCCATTCAGCCACCAAGCTCCAGGTCCCTGACTCCTGCCATTCTTGCTCCCTTGTCCACTGATCCCCACCTCTCTGAACCCCATCTCTACACCTCTTTGTTCTGCTCCTACCTTAACCAGTCTCTGCAGAAGGAGTGTGTGTGTGTGTGTGTGTGTGTGTGTGTGTGTGTGTGTGTACACCCTCCCTGAGGGAAGCGACACAAAGGAAAGGGAATGGGGAGGTAGAAATGAGGGAATCCCGCTGACATCACTGCTCATTAGCATGTGTGACCTCATCAGGAGGCGGTACAATTTCCCCAGGTGTTTAGGGGGGAGAGCTTTGGTGGGGGTGGCATTTAAAAGGAAAAGCTGACACTGCTGCTGAGGGAAGGAGCGGGTGTTGCAAGCCACCAGGCTGCACACGCACACTGATGCAAACGGACCCGGACACCGACATGGAAACGGACATGGAAACCGCAGCACTCTGCCCCTCAGACGGCTGCCAGGGCTCCCCACTGGGGACGCCCACCCCAGGTGAGGATTAACCTGGGTAGGTTCCAGCTGAAACCTTGGGGTTGGGAGCTGAAGCTTTGGTGGGGAGGTCAGAAGTAAACTGCAAGACGGGAAGAGAAACTAAGAAAGTAGGGAAGACCCGATTCACCGGAAATCGGGGCTGGGCTAAGGTGGAAGGGTAGAAGAGCCGCCTAGATGCACCCTCCTCCAGCACGCCCAGGGCTTTACTGGGGAATTGGTGCATACCCCCTAGGTCAGCCTCATTCCCAAGAGACTGGGAAGGGCAGGGGACTGGGGTGACGGAAAGAAAAAGGGAGCATCCCACAAGCAGGGGAAACATGGGCAGGGGTCTACTCTGGGGACCTGTTGTAAGAGTTCCTTCTGGCTTAGGGAGGCGTTGGCTGTCAGCCAGTTATTGATCCTGGGCTATTTCCAGCCTCTCTCCAATTCCCTTTGTTGTGTCTGTTGTTCCTCCTCCAATTACCCTGACCCATGCATTGTCT
>NW_006408535.1:29582636-29603785 GCF_000296735.1 Chrysochloris asiatica | reverse complement strand
CAGAGAATATCAGAAAGATGTTTACCTGTGCTTTATTGACTATGCAAAGGCTTTCAATTGTGTGGATCATGACAAGCTATGGACAACATTGTAAAGTATGATCATTCCTGGACACTTAAATGTGCTCATGAGGAATCGGTACCTGAGCAAAGAAGCAGTTGTTAAAACAGAACATGGGAACACTAAATGGTTTAAAATTAAGAAAGGTGTATGACAGGTTTTATTCTTTCACCATACTTAGTCAGCCTATTTGCTGAGCAAATAATCTGAGACGCTGGGTTATATGAAGAAAAACATGGCATGGGGATTGGAGGAAAACTCATTAACAACCTGCAATATGCAGATGATACAATCTTGCTTGTTGTAAGTGAAGAGGACTTGAAACATTTACTGATGAAGATCAAAGAGCACAGCCTTTTGTATGGATTGCATCTCAATGTAAAGAAAACAAAAATCTTCACCACTGGACCAATAAATAACATTCTTATCAACGGAGAAAAGATTGAAGTTGTCAAGGATTTCATTCTTCTTGGATCAACTATCAATACTCACAGAAGCAGCAATCAAGAAATTAAACGACATATTGCATTAGTCAAATCTGCTGCACAAGACCTTTTAAAATTGTTGAAGAGCAAAGGTGTCAGCTTGAGGACTAAGGTGTGCCTGACACAAGCCATGGTAGTTTCAATAACCTCATATGCATGCGAAAGCTGGACAGTGAATAAGGAAGACCATAGAAGAATTGCTGTTTTTGAGTTATGGTGTTGGAGGAGAATACTGAAAGTGCCAAGGGCCGCCAAAAGACCCAATAGATCTGTTTTGGAAGATGCACAGTCAGAGTGCTCCTTGGAGGCCAGGATGGCCAGGCTTCATCTCTCATACTTCAAGATGTTGTCAGAAGGGACCAGATGTCAGGAGGGACCAGTTGCTGAAGAAGGATATCATGTTTGGCAAGGTGGAGGGTCAGAGAAAAAGAGGAAGACCCCCAACGAGATGGATTGGCCAAGTGGCAGCATTGATGGATTTAAGCGTGTCAGCGGTAGTGAGGTTGGTCCAGAATCGGGCAGTGTTTCATTCAGCTGTGCAGATGGTCTCTATAAGTCGGTACCAACTCGATGGCACCTAACAACAACAACAACCAAGATATGGGTGGGAGTGTGGAATGGTGCACCATTTGAGATCCATAGGGCAACATTTACCTAAGGAAAAAGTTCAGAAGGGCTGGGAGGAGGGTGCAAAGGAAATAAGAACCATAGGGAGAAAGTGAAATAAGGTTATTGCATGGAGGGGACTGCAATCATTGAGATAAAACAAAGTACATGGTTTTTTAAATGCAAAATTGATGGCCTGCTCTGTAAATCTTCATTCAATCCATAATAAAATGTTTTTGAAAAATGAACAAGTTTCAGAGTCTCTTCTGACATTTATTTTGGTCTTTTCTTTCTCTCCTATTTTTTAATGGCCTTTAGCATTTTTCATGTATGATGTCTTAATGTCATTGCACAAATTATCTGGCCTTCAGTCATTAGCGTTTAATGTGTCAAATCTATTCTTAAGATGTTTTTTATACTCTGGTAGGATATACTCAAGATCACACTGTGGCTCTCATAGACTTGATTTCGTTTTCTTAGACTTCAACTTGAACTTGCATCTGAGCAACCAATGGTCTGTTTCACAGTTGGCCCTGGTCTACTTCTGACTGATATTGAGCTTCTCCATCATCTGTTTCCACTGATAAAATTGGTTTGATTCCTGTGTATTCCATCTGGTGAGGTCCACATATATAGTCACCATTTATGTAGTTGAAAAAACATATTTCCAATAAATAGGTCATATTTTTGTTGTGTGCCATTGAGTCAGTTACAACTCATAGCAGTTCTGCATAGGGTTTCTGGGAGCAGCTGGTGGGTTTGACCATCAATCTTGTTTTTACCAGTTCAGCACATATCCTACAATGCCAAACAAGGACTCAGATAGGACATAGATCTTGTAAATTTCTATCACATGATCTCCAGCATCGTTTTTATCACCAGGTCTGCAGTGCATTTAACTGCTTTTGTATGGCCTTTCTCTTCATGGTCTTGTAACACCTACAGAATTACTGGGTGGAGCTATGCAAATAAGGTGTTCAAAGTCCACCAAGGTGATTAGACAACTTGCTTATAATGCAAATAAGGTGTGTGGAATCCCTGTGGGAATGGGACTATGCACATAAGGGGTATGGAATCTTAACAAGATAATTAGTCAGTTTTACCATATCACCTGGCTTTAAAAAGAACCGTTCCAGGGCAGGGGAAATCCTAACTGCCACCAAGAAGAGATGAGAGTAGAATCTATCCTTTAAACATGGGGTCCTTTGCTGGGAACATCCTAGACACCAGAGAAAGAGAGTTGTATGCCAAAGATAGTGAGAAACAGTGAGAAGTAATGGCAGAGAAACAGCAGCAGCTGAACCAGGGGACCAGCACCAGAAGGCACCCAGTGCACCAAGTAAAAAAAAGCTGAATGAGTTGGGCAATTAGCGGTGAAGCTGAAGAGTTTCAGAATACTTGCACAAGCCGAGGCAACTCAAGAGACCCAAGGGGTCAAGGGACCAAGCACCAAAAAGCCAAGGGTCAGGGAGAGGTCTACCTGCAAGCAGACCTAAGAGGCTGTCTTAACCAAATAACTGTATCATGAGTCTTTCTTTATTCTGAGTCATTCTTCAACCTGTTACTTCCCTAATAAACTCCTATAATTGTATTAACCATGAGTTCTGTGTGGCCATTGAAACTAATTATTTAACTCAACAGAGAAGAGAGTGTCATGGACAGACAATTGGAATCAGAATTTGTAAAAAGATTGTACAGAATAGGCATCTCTGGCCTCTGTCTCATAGGAATCAGTCTTAGGTTGATGGTGATTCATTCATTCATTTTCTCTCTCTCTCTCTCTCTCTCTCTCTCTCTCTCTCTCTCTCACACACACACACACACACACACACACACACACATTCTCTTTCTTTCTGTGAACACAGTATTCTCTCCCACTCCAGGGAGAACCAGGAATGTGAAAAGATTCTCACACAAGCATGCACTGAGATGCTCACCTGTGGGACCCATGGGAAAGGAAGGCCCTTCATAGACAGAGCCACAGAGACCCGATACACATCTCAAAAATCAAATCCTTTCCCTGGGAACAGGCTCCCCACAAAGTTTTTCACTCTGCAGGTATCCACCGCAGAGTTTAGGCAGCAGCTTCAGCTTCTCATCCCTCTCCTCTCTCCTCAGACTAGCGATTGCCTGTGTAGGAAACTGGGAGGCAGGGCCTCTTGGTGGAAGGAGGGACAGCTGGGGCCAGAGGCCTAGTCTAGGGGTGTGCCTGTATGTCACTGTGAAGTGTGAGTGGGTGTGTGTGCTTGCGAACATGTGCCACTTCTGCATGGGGCATGTTTTGAACAGGTTTGTGGCTGGGAGCACACTTGGAAACCATCAGGTCTGCTCTTTGGAGCCGGACCAGTTCAGGTTTCTAGAGGAGCTCTATGTAAGAGATTTGGCTAGAGTCTCAACTCCTTCTGGGTTCATGGTCATGAACTGGGCCTGGATGGGCCAGCTAGGAATGAGCCATCTGCAGATAGCTCAGCACACCCCACTCAAAGCTTCCCTCTCTTTGCTCCCTAGAAGCAGTTGCCACACGGCTGAGGAAGCCAGAAAAACTCCTGGCAGAGTTGGACAGGAGCACTCCAACCCATATCCCAGGGGTCCCCAGAAGAAGAGGCAGTATGCCTGTCCCCTACAAGCACCAGCTTCGGCGGGCCCAGGCCGTAGATGAACTTGACTGGCCACCACATGCCACATCTTCTGACTCCTCTGACTCTCTGGGCTCAGGAGAGGCAGCCCCCAACCAAAATGATAGCATCTTCAGGGTCATGCTGGTGGGGGAGAGCGGTGTGGGCAAAAGCACTCTTGCAGGCACTTTCAGCGATCTCCAGGGAGACAGTTCTCATGAACCTGAGAACCCAGGTATGTGGGGGTGTCACATATTTGCAGGGGTTGAGGGGCCTCTGGAGCCCAAGTGAGGGACTTGCTCTTGGTATGAGCATCCCCTAGAGGCAAGAACCTAACAGAGGCTTCACCAAAGGCTTTCTGTGGCAACCTCCCTGGAGGGGGTCCCTGGGTTAAACTCTGAAGCATCTCTGGTAACCAGGTCTCACAAGCGCTGGGGAGGTTTTTTTTTGTTTTGTTTTGTTTTGTTTTTTAACACACTCTATTCCCTCTCCCTGTTCCTCCCACAGAGGACTCCTATGAGAGACAGATCTTGGTGGATAAGGAGGAAGTGACTCTAGTTGTATATGACATCTGGGAACAGGTGAGAACTAAGATGTGTTTGCCAGCAGACAAGGACACCTGAAAGAGCTGTGGGTTAGGGGGAGGCAAAGTTTGGCTGAAGGCTGGGGGGACTCCAGGCCCTCAAACCTGACCTTTCATTTGTATCATCTCAAAGAGCAAAGGCCCACGCAATGAACCACTGGATATTCTGACTCAGAGGAAAGTTAGCATCTGGATTGACAAACCTTGAAGCTGAAAGCTAAGCTGAACATCCTGAAATTGACCCCATCCATAAATTTTTCAGACTGGAAGAGTCTGATCCAATAGAGAGCTGAGAGCTTTGGAGCATCAGAGAAGTTTAAAAAAAACAAAAAAAAAAAGCGAAGGTTTATGAGTAGAAATGAGAGGCCAAGTTATGTACCCTTGACTAATATTAATATTTTCTGAATCAACAATTTAAGCATAAGAAAGTAGGCTGGCACCCCTAGTCTCGAATCTTATGTCCCCAATTCTCCAAGTGGGGCTCCCATTACTAACTCCTCCCTCCTCCACAAACACTCTTGGGGTACCTTCACAATTAACCCTGAGGTGCTAAGCAGATAGATGGCTTCTCTTTCACAGCCCATTACCTCATCCTAGAGGTCTAGGTGACATACAGATCTCCCATGCCTCCTGTCCTGACATTCCCTGGTTTTGTGCCCTTTTGCAGGGGGATGCAGGGGGGTGGCTGCGAGACCACTGTCTTCAGACTGGAGACGCCTTTCTCATCGTCTTCTCAGTCACCGACCGAAGAAGCTTCTCCAAAGTTCCGGAAACCTTACTTCGGCTCCGGGCTGGGAGACCCAACCACGACCTGCCTGTCATCCTCGTTGGCAACAAGAGCGACCTGGCTCGCTCCAGGGAGGTCTCACTGGAGGGTGTGTAACCCGAACTCCTTCCCTAAAGGGGAACGTTCTCTCACTTCCCACATCTTCTCCCTAAGACTATATTACCCTCACTGAGCACTGAACTGAGGCTTTTCACCCACCCCCACCCCTGTCCCCTTCCGGCCCCCTTTCTCCCTCTCTTGCGCATCGGCACTGCCCCACCCTGTGGCCCTTGCCTTGTTCTCTCACGTGGGATTCGTCTGCCCTCGATCCCCGTCCGCAACCCACGCGGGACTCCCTAGACGCACCCTCGCCGGGGGGGGGGGGGGGGTGTCAGTTTGATCCTGCAGATGCCAGAGCCTATCCCTTGCTGCAGAGGGCCGCCACCTGGCCGGGACGCTGAGCTGCAAGCACATCGAGACGTCGGCAGCGCTGCACCACAACACGCGGGAGCTCTTCGAGGGCGCGGTGCGCCAGATCCGGCTGCGACGGAGCAGAGGCCGAGCTGGGGTCCAGAGGCCTGAGCTGGGCAGTCCCGAGGGCCCCGCGCCGCCCGCACGCCGTGAGAGCCTCACCAAGAAGGCCAAGCGCTTTCTCGCCAACCTGGTGCCGCGCAACGCGAAGTTCTTCAAGCAGCGCTCCAGGTCATGCCACGACCTCTCAGTGCTCTGAGCTGCGGTCGCCATGGCCACCGCGGTCGCCATGGCCACCGCGCCCTCAGCTCACCCTTCGTCCCGCCCTGCGCCGCCCGGGTCCGGCTACCTTTGTTGGAGCCGTCTAGGAAACCAAATACTACCAGGATGACCTGGTGTGGCCGCGGGAGGCAAACCCCCCCCAGCCCGTCTCCAGGCCCCAGAGCGCCTGGAGATGCCGACCTGCAAGCATGCGCGCCACGGGCGGTGATAGGCTCGGGCTAGTGGGGGTGGGAGGGTGGGGAGCTGGAAGGAAAGTTTTGCAAGGTATATTGTTTATTAATTCGCGCTTGGCACCCTCTCCTGTAAAGAGATTCTAAAAGCAAGAACTGAAAACATGCTTTATAGACTCCTTTACCGAATTTTCCTCCTTTGTACTCTGCGCGAATATGCCTCCCCTTTAAGAGATTCTTAAAGGTAATGGCATGGAGACCCTTCTCAGAGACTTTTCACCCAACGTCAGGCTTTCGTTGCCTGCCGCCCTAGTCCACTTTTCCTTTAAAAAGATCTTAAAGGCAAGGGCCTAGAAGCGGTATTTTTGATAACTGATTCTGGATTAGCCCTTACTCCATGGCACTGCCCTTTAACGTTGTTAAAGGTAATGTATGGCTAGACTTTTCCTCTTTGAGGCACTAGTGTGAAATGCTGAGCAACCCTGTTTGGCCCAGGGCCCACTGATGCAGCAATAAGGGCCACCACTTCACTTTTCAATAAACAGTTTTTCTACTTCACCTGTTCTCTCAACTCTTTGTTCTTGAAGACATGGGGTAGGGGTTGATGTGAATAGAAACACCTTTTACAGGCAGGAAAACTTAGGCCCATAAGAACAAGGAACCTAAGTCTCTAACGAAACTCCAGAATTGACTTCATCCATGACAAGGCCCTCAGAGATCTAGAAAGGAGCAGAGTCTGTGGGAAGTTGTTTAGTGATTTTGTGGCACAAAGGCTCCTTCCCTACCCTATTCTGTGAAGAACAGGCTGGAGGCTACACACAGCTCCCAGAGCTGCACTCGGCTCTAACTGGGCTGGCTCAAGGCGGCCCCATTCACCAGAGAGGTTCATCAACTGGGGCACCATGGGGTGTACCTGCACCACCCCTGGCAGTGCCCTGCCACCCCAGCCATCACCTGCAAAGCCCATATGAGAACTGAAGCTGTCAGTGCCTCCTCTGGGGACGCCCACGCCTGCTGCTGCCTGAGACACGAGTTTGAACAAAGAGAGCAGAGGCAGCAGCTCCCCTCAACCCCAATACAGCTACTTGAGAGTACCAGGTCGCCACCCAACTCCACACAGGCTCCCAGAACTTGAAAGATGGGAGAGCAGTTGGGGAGGAGCCAAAAAGGATCAGTCGAACATGACTGGTTATGAAATGATAAAAAGAATTACGGCAGTTATGGATTTTATCTCAGTTAATTCTTTAACAACTATTTAAGGTGTTATTACCCATTTTACAGTGGAAGAAACTGAGAGTTTAAGTAACTTGCCTGAAGTCAGCAGTGAGCAATAGAGCAGGAATTTCACTAATGTCTGCCAAATGCAAAATGATTATTTTACTCATCTACTATGAAATAAATTGCATCCCTCAAAAATGTCATAATTCGTAACCTCTACAACTCGACAGCACTTAACAACAACATGCCTGTAGGATAAGCACTGGACTGCAAACCACAAAGTTGGCAGTTTGAGCCCATCATCACTCCTCAGGAGAAAGATAAAGCTTTCTGCTCCTACAAAGATTTACAACCTCAGAAACCCTATGCAGGGTCACTATGAGTCAGAACTGATTTGATGACACTTAATAACAATGACAATGCCTGTAGTTATAACCCTGTTTGGGAATACTAATGAAGCAGAATTCAGATAAGTGTGTCTTAAATTAATCTCTTAGGAGATATAAAAGAGCTTAACCAAGCAATCCAGCCAGCAAAGATAGGAAGAGAAATGCCACATGAAGATCTCCGAGGAGCAGAAGCTCAGAAAAAGACAAAGATATTCCTTCAAAGCCAACAGAGGGAGAAAGTCTTCCCCTGGAGCCAGCACTCTGAATTTGGACTTCTAGCCTCTAAAGCGTGAGTGTTTTCAAAACAGTCACTGCTGTACATCCACAGGGAACTGCAATTCAAGCCAGCTTCAGAAGAGAACATGGAACAAAAGATATCATTGTTGACATCAGACAGATCTTGATTCAAAGGAGCGAATACTAGAAAAATGTTTATCTGAGTTTTATTGACTAGGTAAAGAGATGATAGTTGGAATCATAACAAATTGTGGCTAATGTTGAGAAAAATGGGAATTCCAGAGTGTGTTCATGCAGAACCTGTCCAAAGACCAAGAGGAAGTCATTCAAACAGAACGAGTGGCTACTGCATGGTTTCAAAATCAGGAAAGCTGTATGTCATGGTGGCATCCTTTCATCATACTTATTTAATCTGTATGCTGAGCAAATAACCCTAAGAGTTGGACTATATGGAGAAGAATGTAGCAGCAATATAGAAGACTCATTAAGAATCTGTAATATGCAGGTAACACAACCTGGCTTGCTGAAAGCAAAGATGACTTGATGCACTTACTGATAAAAATCAAAGACTACAGCCTTCAATATGGATTATATATCAGCATAAAGAAAATAAAAATCCTCACAACTGGACCAATAAACAAAACCATGATAAACAGAGAAGATTGAAGTTGTCAAGGATTTCATTTTACTTGGATCCACAGTTAGTGCCCATGAAAAGGGCAGTCAAGAAATCAAATGATGCCTGGAGTTTCAAGACCATAGTCTGGAGGGCAAATCAAGGTCAACTGACATAACATTGTCCTCAAAGACAATGTTCTCTATCCTAGTTCAATGAATAGCAATTGGAGTCTTAAAAGCTTGTGAACTATTGGTCACTCCCTATCAGAAACAAAGAAGAGTGAAGAAAAAAGATGCATGGAAACAATTAGTTCAAAGGACTAATGGACCACACAAACCTTAGCTTCCAGACCCTGAAACCAAAAGAACTAGATGGTGCCAACCACTATAAAATGGATCACAAAAGTAGGTCCTGGATAGAGTGAGAGAAAACTGTGAAACAAAACTCAGAATCATAAAAAAAAAAACAAAAAAAAAACAGACCTTACTTTTGTAAAATAGTCACTTATGTGTGACAGAAATGAATATTGGGGATTGTGATTACAGAAAGCCCATCTTCAGCCTGTAACTGATTGGATTTGCTAAAAAGGGTGTTAGGAGTTGCCTAGGGAAATAGGCTTCTTGTTAAGCCTTTGTTGAGTTGGGGCCTTAGGTGGTATTCTGAACCCTACCCTTTTGAGTTAGGACATTCCCACTTGAAAAGACATGCAGACCAACCTAGAACTGCTGAGAGAACAGAAGAGTTTTATTGAAAGAAAGATCTGCAGAAAAAAAAGTGGACTGTTTGGCTGTTTGAATTCAAGCAAGCTGCTTGCTTTGGGGTTATCAAGGCAAGAAAAGTTAGCCTATTATGCAAACCCCCTTGTAGAACTGAAACTTAAAGGGACCCTCGAACAGTCTAGTACGCTCGATGGTGACCACCTGGTTCTACTTGTGAGTGGAAGTAGGGGAAATACAGCAGTGAAGACATGGCTGAGTCTGG
Organism: Chrysochloris asiatica; assembly: GCF_000296735.1. Lineage (NCBI taxonomy): Eukaryota > Metazoa > Chordata > Mammalia > Afrosoricida > Chrysochloridae > Chrysochloris > Chrysochloris asiatica. The sequence continues at coordinate 29,594,303 of NW_006408535.1, read as the reverse complement.
CCATGTTCCATTGATACCCGTTGACCTTGAGCTGAGAGAGAGAAGACAAAGGATCGGCAGGTCTGAAGTTTAAGGAGATGTGTGAACTCCTGAGTTCAAGGACATTGACCTAGCCCCTGGGAGCTAGGGCTAAGAGTGAAGCAGCCAGCTGCTCTGAAGAGCAGGGAGGTGTGCATGAACTCCCAAACTTGCAGCAAGTACCCATTTGACCTGGCTTGGATAACTAGCAGAGCAGAACTCATCCAGAAGAAGATAAAGATGTTTGATATATCCAGATCAGTCAAGAGGTATAACACTGTCTGTGATAGGATAATATCCATATGCCTACAGGGAAGACCAGTTAATACCGCTATTATTCAAATTTACACACCAAACCACTAAAGCCAGTGAGGATGAAATAGAAGAATTCTACCAACTTCTTCAATCTGAAATTGACCAAACATGCAATCAAGATGTATTGATCATTACTGGTGATTGGAATGCAAAGGTTGGGAACAAAGAGGAAAGATCAATGGTTGGAAAATATGGCCTTGAAATGATGCTGGAGGTCGCATGATAGAATTTTACAAAATCAGTGATTTGTTCATTTCAAATACCTTCTTTAGGCAGCATAAGTGATGATTATATACATAGACCTCACCAGATGGAATACATAGAAATCAAATTGACTACATCTGTGGAAAGAGACGACGGAAAAGCTCTGTATCATCAGTCAAAACAAGGCCAGGAGCAGATTGTGGAACAGACCATCAACTGTTCCTATGAAAATTCAAGCTGAAGCTTAAGCAAATGAAAACAAGTCCACGAGACCCAAAATATAACCTTGAATATGTCCCATCTGGTGTGGCGTTGCCAGTTAATGCAGTAAAGTGCAACGTCAGTTTGGGCCATTAAGGTTGCAGTTCTAACTCACCAGTTGCTCCTTGGAAACCCTGTACAGGGTCACTATGAGTCGGATCCCAACTCGATGGCACTTAGCAACAACAACAAATGTCCCATCTAAATTTAGAGATCATCTGAAGAACAAATTTGATACATTAAACATTAAAGGTGAAAGACCAGAGGAGTTGTGGGATGACATCAAGAATATCATACATCAAGAGAGCAAAAAGTCATTAAGACAAGGAAGAAGAAAAAGATCAAAATGGATGTCAGAAGAAACACTGACACTTGCTCTCCAGTGTAGAGATGCTAAAGCCAATGGAAGAAATGAGAAGGTACAGTGCTGAACAGAAAATTTCAAAGGTTAGCTGAAGAAGACAAAGGCAAATATTACAACAAAATGTGCAAAGATCTACAGTCAAAAAATCAAAAGGGATGAACACACCAAGCATTCTCAAGCTGGGGAAACTGAAGAAAAGATTCAAGCCTCAATTTCCATATTTGAAGGATTCTCTGGACAAATTATTGAATGATGCAGAAAGCATCAAAAGAAGATGGAAGGAATATACAGAGTCACTGTACCAAAAGTAAATAGTTAATTGTCAAACATTTCAAGAGGTAGCATATGATCAAGAGCCAATGATACTGAAGGAAGAAGTCCAAGGTGCATTGAAGGACTTGGAAAAGAACAAGGCACCAGGAATTGGTGGAATAAAAATTGAAATCTTTAAAGAAAGTGAGGTAGCACTGGAGGCACTCACTCGTCTATGCCAAGAAATTTGGAAGGCAACTATCTTGCCAACTGGTTGGAAGATATCCGTATTTGTGCCCATTCCAAAGAGAGGTGACCCAATGGAATGCAGAAATTATAAAACAATATCTTTGATATCCAATGCAAGTAAAGTTTTACTAAAGGTAATACAGAAATGACTGCAAGCATACATTGACAGAGAACTTCCACAGGTTCAAGCCAGATTCAGAAGAGGACGTGGAACGAGGGATATCATTGCTGATGTCCGATGGATCTTGGCTGAAAGAAGAGAATACCAGAAAGATGTTTACCTGTGCTTTACTGACTATGCAAAGGCTTTCAATTGTGTGGATCATGACAAGCTAAGAACAATGTTGCAAAGTATGAGTATTCCAGAACACTTTATTGTGCTCATGAGGAATCTGTACCTGGACCAAGAGGCAGTTGTTCGAATAGAACATGGGACACTGAATGGTTTAAAAGTAAGAAAGGTTGTGCAGCAGGGTTGTATTCTTTTACCATACTTACTCAACCTGTATGCTGAGCAAATAATCTGAGAAGCTGGGTTCTATGAAGAAAAACGTGGCATCAAGATTGGAGGAAGACTCATTAACAACCTGTGATATGTAGATAATACAACCTTGCTTGCTGAAAGTGAAGAGGACTCAAAATATTTACTAATTAAGATCAAAGACCACAGCCTTTGGTAAGAATTGCATCTCAATGTAAAGGAAACAAAAATCCTCATCACTGGACCAATAAACAACATTCTTATCAATGGAGAAAAAATTGAAGTTGTCAAGGACTTCATTCTTCTTGGATCAACTATCAACACTCATGGAAGCAGCAGTCAAGAAATCAAATGACGTATTGCATTAGGCAATTCTGCTGCACAGGAACTTTTTTAAGTGTTGAAGAGCAAAGATGTCAGCTTGAGAACAAAAGTGCACCTAACCCAAGCCATCGTATTTTCAATAACCTCCTATGCCTGTGAAAGCTGGACTGTGAATAAGGAAGACCATAGAAGAATTGACGCATTTGAGTTATGGTGTTGGAGGAGAATACTGAAAGTGCCATGGGCTGCCAAAAGAACCAACAGATCTATGTTGGAAGAAGTGTAGCCAGAGTGCTTCTTGGAGGCCAGGATGGCCAAACTTTGTATCTCATATTTCGGACATGTTGTCAGGAGGGACTAGTCACTGGAGAAGGATATCATGTTTGGTAAGGTGGAGGCTCAGAGAAAAAGAGAAAGACCCCCAACGAGATGGATTGGCAAAGTGGCATCATTATTGGGCTCAAGCGTGTCAACAATTGTAAGGTTAACTCAGAAGCAACAGTGTTTCATTCTGTTGTGCATAGGGTTGCTATGAGTCGGTATCGACTCAATGGCACCTAACAACAACAACACTGTCAGTAACTGTAAATTATTACAATTTGATGAGCTGGACTTTGCTTATGGATGAATCTGCTCAAAATTCCAATGGAAGGATTCTTCATATCATGGAACAAGCTTGTTTCCTCAGTGCACTGGGTTGTTAATAGGGTTGGGCAATTTAGACATTGGCTATCAAAAATGGGGAGGAGCAATAAAGGCATGACGTGGCTTGCAAGATTTCATGACTGTGCTTAGTTTCAGAACGAGAGGAGTAAGGTAGAGTCCCCACTGAACAGTTTCCCTCTTTTCCAGATGGATCTGGTAAAATGGGGTGGGGGTTGATGGCAATAGGATTTTATGATTCATTTATGAATAATTGTTAGCAGGATTGTCATAACTGTAATTGTAGAAGATGTGTAACTGAAAGTGGGGAGTTGTTAATCTTTAATTTCAGGAACAGACAATCTCAGGACCATCAAGAAGGAAAAGCATGAGTGGAGGATGAGATCCCTACCTAGAGAAATGGTGACAGAGGCAGTGGTATGGAGAGACAGAGCAGCTGCAGGTTTTAGGCCTACGGACTGAGTAAAGCTGTGTGCCTGTGGGTAAGAGGTTGGTTTGCTGAATGTGCCCTTTGGACATGTAAATGAATATATATTTGTTTATATGTGTACATCAAATATTTTTGCTTTGTTCATTTGCAAAATATAAGATGTAAATGGGGAACCACAGGGAGAATGTAGGATAACTTGTTGCAGGGAAGGGATTGTAATCATTGAGATGAAATAAAGTGTATAATTTGCTGAATGTAAAGCTGATGGTCTTGTCTGTAAACCTTCACTGAATTCACAATAAAAAGTTTAAAAACAAAAACACCAGGCTTACTGATTTGATAAGAGGCTGGTGGGACCACCAAGACTATGACCCTTAGGCACTCTTCAAACCTGGGACTGAATTCATCCCATGGCTCAACCCTCAGCCATACAGACATGTTTATAAGGTGAATAATAAGAAGGAGGTATATACTCTTTAGAACAATCGACCGTACAAAATAAAAATGGCAGTATTTGTCCAAGGATAAAGCTCAGAAGGCAGGAAGGGATAGGAAAGGAAAACAAATGAAAATGGTAAACACTAGGAGAAAGTGGGAAGAGCGCGTGTCAAATTGTGAGGATTACAATCAATGTCATGAAACACAATGTGTATGAATTGTTGAGTGGGAAATTAGTTAACTCTGTAAAACTTTCACCCAATTCACAATGAAAAGTTTATAAAGGGTGTGGGGGAAATGATGTATTGCATTAGGCAATCTGTTGCAAAAGACCTCCTTAAGGACTTTTGAGGACTTTGGTGTGCCTGATCCCCCCTCACCTCCTATGCATGTAAAAGCTTAATAATTCACAATTAATACGGAAAACAAAAGAAGAACTGATGCATTTGGATTATGGTGTTGAAGAATACTGAATATAACATCAACTGCTAGAAGAACGAACTAATGTGTCTTGGAAGAAGTACAGCCAATGCTCCTTAGAAGTGAGGGTAGCAAGACTTTGTCTCATGTACTTTTGACATGATATCAGAAGGGACCAATCCCTGCAGAAGAGCATCATGCTTGGCAAAGCAGAGGGTCAACAAAAAAGAGGAAGTTCCTTAATGATGGATTGACACAGTGGGTACAACAATGGGCTCAAACATCCAAGGATTGTGGGGATTGCACAGGACCACGCGCTGTTTCATTCTGTTGTATGTAGGGGCTCTGCAAGTCATAACCACCCTGATGGCATCTAACAAGAACAGAAAACTATGAGAAAATACATTTTTTTCTGCTACAGGCACCTGCTTGTAGTTTTTCTGCTACAGCAGTACTAGGTCATTTTTGCACCTGACGTTCCCCTTCTAGGAAGGATGGGAAGAAGAGGGTGAGGGGCAGCAGAAGAAATTCAGGGGATACTATGGGCTGCTAGGGTAAAGGGCCAATATTTCATGGCTGTAGTGAAATCAGCCTGCTCTAAGCTCTGAGGGCTCATAGACACAGGAAATTTCATCATTTTAAGTGCAGGAAAACACACTGGCCCATACAGGGACAGATGGTTCTACAGTTGGGTTGAAACCTCAGGGACATGAAGAGGAGGGGTAAGAGATAATCATGGAAAAGGTTTGAAGTCCCACAGCAAAAGACCTTAAATGTCAGGCAAAGGAGTGTGTGTCCAATTCTGTAGGCAGTGGTAGTCCCTGAAGATCTTTGAGTGTGGAAGTGACATGTTCAGTGTGGTTCTTTGGGAAGAAGAGCCTGGGAGAAATATTCATGGATGGGGCAGCCATGACAGAACCTAGGGACCAGTATAGATGAAGGCAATGTAGGACCATCCTGAGGAAGATGCAGTGGGAAAAGAGAGGAGACATGGGGTTGAGAACCAGAATAGTATTGATGGGCCCTGGAAATTGTGGTGCGGCTTTAAAGAAGAATCACAGGTGGTGGGAAAATGGGGAGGAACTAGGGAATAAAGGAGCAAAGGAAGTAGGATGATAGGTGAGCTCCACTTTGGAGACACTGAATTGGAGATGCTAAGAAGACATCCATATGGACACCTTTGTACAACTGAGTCTGAAATTCAGAAAACACTTATGGCAAGAAACACAGATATGAGAATAACTGCCGTAAAGGTGATAGTGGCAGTCAATGGAAAGGATAAGCTATAGGCCAGTTTTATAGGTGTGACCTGGGCAGTCACATAGAGTCTTATGCTTAGTTTAATCCTTGATGATACTGTGTAAAAGTTCTTGATAGTTTTTAGACAAAGGATCTTATACTTTCACTTCATGTGGCAGTGTTGTTAGGTACCATCGAGTTGGTACCGTCTCACAGCAACCCTATGCACAGAACAAAACACCGCCCATCCTGCACCAACCTCACAATTGTTGCTTCACTTGAGCCCATTGCTGTTTTGCCACTGTGCCAATCTACCTTGTTGGGGGTCTTCCTCTTTTTTATTGACCCTCCAATTTACCAAGCATGATGCCTTTCACCAGGGACTGGTTCCTCCTGATAATATGTCCAAAGTATGAGAGACAAAGACTGGCCATTCTGGCTTCCAAGGAGCATTCTGGCTGTATTTCTTCCAACACAGATTGGTTTGTTCTTTTGGAAGTCCATGGTACTTTTGTATGAGGAGCTGCAAATTAGCTGACTTTGATGAGATGCTGAGAGGTGGGAACCTTAGCCCCAGACCACCGATGGGCTGCCAGGATATGTGATTTCTGTTAAATGGTACATACTATCTGATATAATTGTATAGTAATGCATTTGTCTGAGAATAGGGTCCATGAATTTTATCAAGTTCCAAAGGCCTTTGCAACCTAACAAATTAAAAACCATTGATGATACTGTATACTGATTTGGCTCTGGGAAGAAGAGGACAGGGATAGGAGTTTACTTTTTATTGTATGCACCTTTTGAAATTTGAAACTTGGGCATATCATATCTGTTCAAAACAAAATAATTTAAAACAAAAAAAGAGGAGAGACCAAGGAGAGCATCTTGAAGAAAAGTAGACGAAGAAGGCAAAGTGGCAAGAGCCAAAAAGTTCATGGAAAAACTGGAATGAAGCATGGTGGCTTCTGCCAAGGGAGGGGGTGGGTTTCTAAGAAAGTACCACCAATAAGGTCAAATGTTACAAGAGGAGGATGAGGAACAAGAAAAGCCAGTGTCTTTCTCACAGTGGAAGCTTAGTAAGTGTAGACTGAAGACGAGGGTGGCAGGACCTCCCCCACGAAGGGAGCCACATACACCACCACAAGCCTCCCTCCTCCCAGTTCAGCCAGTCCCACCAGCCCGACCCATCTGCGTGTTCCTTCCAGACGCCTACAGGAAAGAGCTCAGAACAGACAGAAGCTGGAGCCAGGCTCCAGCCAGACTTGGGAAAAGTGAGGTCTTTCCTAAAAGGCAGGCTATTTTCCTCCCTCAGATCAGGACAAAGTCGGACCCCTGACCTGGACTAGTGTGAAAGGCCAGCAAAGGTCCCTGGGGCTGCCTGTCAGGTAAGGTCCCCTCTACCTGTGTGCTCTTATTAGCACCTGTAATTTTGTTATGTGGCCTGTGTACCGGCAGTGCTCTCTTTCAGCCCCTGCCTGCCCTGACCACTACTCCCATTCTCCCTGGCCCCCAAGGCCTCTTTATTGTCACAGAATAGGTTGTGTATGTGCTCTCCTGAGGGGCCGATGGAGAAAGCAGCCCTCTGTCTGGGATGGCCCGGCTCCAATTTGGGCCTCTGCCTCCAGTTGGACCTTCAAGCTGTGCTGCACCTACCTTCTTAGTGAGGGACACAGGCTGAGATCTCCATTTCTGAAAGACTGCCAGAACTATGAAAAGGCATTTCACAAGTCCTCTGGGTTAAATTGTTACTCCCCAGGTAGATACACACACACATAAATGAGGTGGCTTCAAAAAGCGTATGGAAAAACTCCTTTATCTTTTAATTCAATTTTTCCATGAACTTTTTGAAGCCCCCTTATACACAAACACACATCTTTTTATTTATCTAACAGAAAACTCCAATCCCTATCAGTGTAAGTGAAATTTTCACCCACAAATACTTGAAGACATATTGTTCTCCTCAAGTACTGAGTATATGCTCTATGCCACCCATCACTGTGCTAGGTCCTATAGGGTAAACAACTATATATGACACCATCCTTGCCTTCAAGTAGCTTACAGTTGAGCTGTAGCACACTATGCCACACCCGCCTATCTAATTGGGAGAAACAACATGTGATTAGTACAGTTGAAGGTTTACATTTTAGAAAATGGGCCTTGAGGTGTATACAAGGAGGCTTCAAAAGGTTTGTAGGGAAAATGGAGTTAAAAGGTAACAGAAAAATTTTCACAAACTTTTTGAAGCGCTTTTGTATATAGGCTGTAGGTAGATCAGAGAAGGAAGAAAAACAGTCTTTGCAGTAAATGTATATGTACAAATACAGAAAGGAGAAATGATGAGTAGCCTACCACACAATAAAGAAAATAAACAATTCTTTCTGGCATTGCAGTTAACCCACTTGGTTAGAGGTTTGATTCTACCCAGATGTGTCTCAGAAGACCTATTTGTAAAAAAGTGGTCATTAGAAACTCTATGAATGGGAACAGCTATCTAAGACACAACTTCTAGTGCAGTGAATTATGTAATAAGGACCTTCTAGCCATAGTCTTTGTAGTTCCCACTAAGTGATTAGGTGGGATTATGCAGATGAGGTGCTTATAGCCCACCAAGGGGATCAGACAGTTTAGTGATATGCAAATTAAGTGCAGGGCACTCTTGTGATGGTTGTTGTTGTTAAGTGCTGGTCCAGTTGGTTCTGACTTATAGCAACCCTGTATAGTGTTTCCAAGGAGTGGCTGGTGGGTTTGAACTGCCAACTTGTGGTTCAAATCCACCCTGTGGTCCAGTGTTTATCCTACAACGTCATATCAGGACTCCCTTGTGGGGTAAAATCATGCAAATAAGGCATATGAAACCCTAACAAAGTGATTGGTCAGTTTTTCCATTCCACTATGCTGAAAAGAAAGTCAATTCCAGAGCTGAGGGAGGACCTCATGACCACCGAAAAAGAACTAGGAAAGGAGCTCCTTTGGACCTGGGATCCCTGTGCTGAGAGCCTCCTACACTAAGGAAAGAGAGAGAGAGCTGAAACACAAGAGATGACAAGAACCCACAGAAGAAAAACAGCAGACAGCAGAACCAGGAGACTGGATGGAGATAGCATGGTAGGCTTACTGGACAATGGAGTGAGAAAGATGAGTGCCTACAGGTAGGAAGCTTGCTCACAGAATGGGTGCCACTAGGTAGTTTTTGGTGGAGCTAAAGAGCTTTGTAATACTTGCCCAAGCAGGGCAGAGACTGCGGGGCCACAGGGCTGAGAGGTTGAAGGCAAGACAGAGGCATGCCTGTGAGCATGACTGAGAAGAGGCTGTCCTGACTAAAGAACTGTATCCTGAGTATTTCTGATCATGAATTGTAACTCATTATTTCCCTAATAAACCTTATAATAATGAGTATTATCTATGAGTTCTTTGTGGCCACTGCAATAAGTTATCGAACCCAGCAGAGAAATAGAGAGTGCTCTGGGAAGGTTGGTTGGCATCAGAATTGATAAAAAGGTTGAAGAATAAAGGCATTCTGACCTTCATCTCATAGGAATCAAACTTGGGCTACTGATCATGATTCTCCTTCCCCACTGTGAACTTACGAGGTCAGATACTGCCTCTGCCCCACACCATTTTTACAGAAGCATTAGTCCCTTCCCATCTGGAGCAAAGGAGAGTGAATAAAACCAAAGACTCAAAGAACTAGGATTAATAACAGGATTAATAGCCCACGTGAACTACAACCTCCTCTAGTCTGAGACCAGAACTAGATGGTGCCTGTCTACTACTACTGACTGTTCTGATCAGGGATCTAATAGAAGCTCCTGGGTTTGAAATGTGAGATAAACGTAAAACAAAACAAAAAAATTATATACATACATAGGTACACACACACACTGTTGTTTAGTGCTGTGGAGTCGGTTCCAACCCATAGCGACCCTGTATAGGGTTTCCGAGGAGCAGCTGGTGAGCTTGAACTGCCAACCTTGCAGTGGTTAATGCGTCTCTCCATCTCTCCTCTTCTTCCCCTCTACGCACCCCCCCCCCGCCTCTGATGAAGATACTAGAGGAGTCATTATGATTATCACCCTAAATTATTTTAACCTGGAACTGAAGCCAAATAATAGATAGGCTTATAAACATTAATACCCATGAGGATTGTGCACCTTTAAACAATTATACAAGACCAAATGGGCAACATTTATCCAAAGCAAACATGAACAGGCAAGAAGGGCAGGGAAACTGAATAGGTGAAAACGGGGCAGGTGGGTTGGAATTGGTGAGAAGCTGATACGTTTTGGGGGCTGAAACTAATGTCACAAAAGTTTGAGTATGAATTTTGAATGGGAGTCTAATTTGTTGTGTAAACTTTCACCTAAAACACAATAAAATATTATTCTGAAAAAAGGAAACCATACTTCTAGGAACTGCCCGTGTATCTATTTATAGCTATTTGCACAAGATGATTTGATAAGGGTATTCTATGCATTCTTTCAGGAACAAAAGAAAAAAGAAAAAATCTACATATCTGAATGCCCATGAATTGATAACTAATGATGTTTCCATTTTTAAAAAAATGACTATAGTTCTACTCTGACACATATGGGGTCACCCTGAGTCAGAGATGATGCTAAGGAACAGGTGACACAGACAAGTGCATCCTACTTACTTCTCAGTCCTTTATCATCTTCAAGGCTCTCTGAATGATATGCTGACGGTCTCGTTTTCATCCATTTTGAATATACTGATGTCATGCTTCTACAACTTGATGGTGTTATAGACTCATAGCCATGGCGATGTCTATGAGACTGAAGACTTGAAAGGAGCCAGTCAGTATCCAACTGCAGAGAGGGGAAACTCAAAATATGAATGCAAATTCAATGGCTCTTAAATTATAACCTGGCCCACCATTTCCTGGATGGGGGTGTCCAGGGACAAAGACACTCTAAACCTCTCTGCCTTTCTGAGCCCCACCTTTCTCAACTATAAAACAAAAACAATAAGAATACCTACTTCGCCAGAGAGTTGTTGTTGTTGTTAAGTGCCGTCAAGTCGATCCTGACCCATAGCGACCTTGTATAGGGTTTCCGAGGAGCAGCTGGTGAGCTTGAACCATCAACCTTCCAGTTCAAACGGCTTTGCAGTTTGGCGCATTAACCCACAACACCACACCAGGACTCCTCGCCAGATAGTAGTGAGGACCAATTAAAAATGCAACGATGAGAGAACAAACAAGATGGTGGATCGGGTGGAAGTGCAGTAAAGAGTTCCGCCAGCAACAACACAGAATACAGGACTAAGCAGGCTCAGGGGATGGTCCCAGAACTCTGAACCACATATAAAGGAATATTTAGAAGGTTGGAAGGCTTACAGCTGGGGGAATTTGTGACAAAAGTAAGAAATCCATTGCTTTCTAGTTCAGAACGCTCAGCTGCTCCAGGAGCCGCCATCTTGGGTGAAACCAAGCGGGGGAAGGACCAGAGCGGCCACAGATGCCTGGCAGAACCGCTGAGATAAAGGTGTGGACATTCTTTTCTTTTGGTATCTGTACATTGGTCCCTTGCTGTCTGCACACCTTCATTCTGGTAACTATAAGGGTACCTGAGCTAGCGGACACCACAGCTCCACCCTTGGAGGGCTCTACTACGCATGCGCACAGATCTCCTCAAAATTTAAAGAGACAGTTTCCAATTAAAACCAAACAGCCACAGGCGGGCCTGAACTGTTTATAACTAGAAAAAGGGCCTGAACAGGTATTGTGGAGCAGGACAAGCAGACAAAAAGGGAAATAGGCCAAAAATTATATCCTAAGTTACATCAAAATGACCAACAGTGGCATCTTGAAACTTCTCAAGAAGAAAAGGGAAGCCCATTTCCTGAGCACATCTACCTGGAGGCAATCAGAAAGCATAAGCAATACCAAAATACATACCCATCTAAGTATTAGGTCCACAGATAACCCTTGAAGATGCACAAAAAACAGAAGCAGATAACCATATCTGCACATGTCCAGAAACGAGA
>NW_006408535.1:29545660-29581095 GCF_000296735.1 Chrysochloris asiatica | reverse complement strand
AATACCTCAAAGGGGTTCTACAACTTGCCCTGTGAAATAGGCCTTGTGCAAAGCCTTTACAGAGTATAGGACTTTAGGTGGAATCTTGAGTTCCATCTAGAAACTTATGAGGTGAGACATTCCCATTAGAAAAGACAAGCAGACTGGAACAGCTACAGTGACAGAAGATACATCTTCATGATGAACCTGACCTATACTCAGATAGGTTGTTGTTGTTGTTGAGTGCCGTGGAGTCAGTTCTGACTCACAGCGACCCTGTACAGGGTTTCCGAGGCTATAAACCTTTACGGGAGCAGAAAGCCTCATCTTTCTCACACAGAACAGCTGGTAGTTTCGAACTGCTGACCTTGCGGTTCGCAGCCCGATTCGTATCTACTACGTTGCTCTAAATACCAACAGAGAGGGAAAGAGTCTTCACATCAAGTATCAATGCTATCTACTCTGTACACAGGGTAGATAGGGATGGGCAACTTAGACATTGGCTACCTAAAATGAGGGGGCAATAAAGGCACAAAGTGACTGGCTTACAATGTTTCAAGAGGGAGTTTAGCTTAAGAGTATGGGGAGAAAGAAAGAGTCCCCACTGAAGAGCTGTCATTTTGTCTAGATGGGTCTGGTGAAAAGAGATGGGGATAAGATTCGTAAGATTCAATGGGGAATAACTGTTATGACTAATCACGACTGTCACAATTGTAAAGGTAGAAGTTTTGTAACAAAAAAAAGGGGAGTGGTTAATCTTACAGTCCAGAAATAGAGGACCCTAGGACCATCAAGAGAGGAATGCACAAATAGAACACGGGACCTTATCCAGAGAAGCAGCAGCACCAGCGATGGAGGCAGAGATGGGAGCATGGAGAGGGGGTGCGGCTGAGGACTCCAGATTCATCAACTAAGAAGAGAAGGACTAAGAGCTGGTGGCCAGGAGCAGACATGCAGAATGTGTCCTTTGGAGATGTAAATTATTATATATGCCTGAGTGGGGTTTTTTTGTTGTTTGTTTTTTTAAAAAGCTAAAGTGGATACGGAGAAATACTGTTAACTGATGGTACATGGAGGGGATTATAATCAATGTAATGAAACAAGGTATATAATTTGTTGAATGTAAAACTGATTATATGCCCTGTAAACTTTCACTCAATCCACAATAAAAACCTTAAATTAAAAAAAAAAAAAAGCAACTATGTTTGCAATTTATCAAGTATTATGCAAACATCAATGAGACTATGAGCAATAGAAGGAATGCTTTTCGCAATCTGTGTCTATCTAGGTACCCAAGTGACCTACTAGCCTCCCCAAAGCACAGTACCACTCTGAAAATGAAACTTTTAAACTTGTAGTCTACAAGGTCCAACATGCTTCCCACTGGACTTAAAACGCACTATGAGGTTTGTTATTGTTTAGGACAGAAAGTTGGGGAGAAGATTGAAACTGAAGTGTAAGTGATGATGTTATGCTGCATAATTTTCTACTTTGACTTTTGATCAAATGATGACTTGTCTTTAGGCGGGGACCTATAATGATTTGAAATATTTATCTAGAACTAAAGTTGTAGGGTAGGGCTAGGCTCTGGAGACCAATGAAGTCATGTGTTGTAGGAATGCTTGGGGGAGGCTTGGGCTAAGCTCTGGGATTACCTAGAAACAAAGTAGAGGGCATGAACATAACTGGGGGGCTTACCTTGATTTTTCAAAACCATCTCTTGTAATCTGACTGTACAGACAGAGCCTTAATCATAAAAATGAGACTCTGCTGATGGGATTTGGTTTTGGCAGCAAGCCTGGTTGTATGTGACCCAGGACGTTGTGAGCCTAAAACTTCAGCCCCTAAACTGAATTTATTTTCACCATGGCCCGCCCCATCCTCATTTCACCTCCTGTAAGCCTTGAGCATTTTCTGAAATTGGGGTGGAGAAATGAGTTCAAGTGGAAAGTGAAGTCTGTAGGCATCCAAAGGAGTAGGAATAATCATAGTAATAACAAGCTAACAAGTTTGAAGCCTTTACACTATCATTTAGTCCTTACAACATTTCTGTAAGATAGGTACTACTATAATTTCCTTTTTACAGATGAGGATTCTGAGTTTGAGAAATGAAATAATTTACCCACGCTTACTCAGCTAGTTTGTGACAAAGGAAGGACCTAAATCATGCAGTCTGTCTCTAGAGCGTGGCCATTCTGCAACAGGATGGAAGGTCTCCTGGCTTGGCTGGGCCCAGGAGGCCAACTTTCAGACCCACTCACAATGCTTGAAGCTGACTAAAGAGAAGTTCTCATCCTTTGTAGAACACTGGCAAGTTTGACAAGTTCTGACTTCTAAGGTCATAGTTTCCCTTCTCTACAATCGGATACTGACTGGCTCCTTTCCAGTCTTCAGGCACCTCATCCACTGCACCTCATCCATAGTTCTCAAAAATAACTGCTTAATGGCTCTCCAGTAACTCCAGCCAACTCCTTAAGGGCTCTTGAGAGGAGATCATCTGGAACAGCTAGCTGAACTCATCCAACTTTTAAAAGTGATCTTTAAACAGCTCTTTCTTTGCTCATTCATGTGATCTAAATGGGTTGGTTTGCTTCACCTCACACTCACAGGACTCTCAACCAGGACACACCATAAGATCAAACCAAGTCTTGATATAGACTACACAGGTGGGAGAGAGGGGAAGGGATGTCTGAAGCCAGAAGATTCAGACACATAGTGTCTCAGACCAGAATTCCTTTCCTGTATTCAGCTCACGACTATTGACTTCACCTGGTTACCATAGAAACATCAGTCTCTGGTAGATGGCAAGCAGAACTTCAGACAGAAAGCATCACAGGCTACCATGGCAACGCCAAAAAAAAAAAAGAATAAAGCTGCATCTTCTCTCTTACAGGAGTCAGGAAGAAATGGATGAGGTTGCTGGGGAAAGCAGGCTAGAAGGGACAGGTTTTGGAAAGTCTGGATCTGGTTTTAATGAAGAATGAAATCAAAAGACATTTACTATGAGCGAAGCAATGCAATAGTGAAAAGGACAAGCTCTATGACTGATCTCATCAGGCATCGGTCTGCAATGAACTGCATCTAAGAACAGAATTAGACCAATAACATGACCAACAGTCCTTTAAAGGAGCGTTAACTCTTAACTGGGAAACCTTCAGGATCTTAGAGAACAAGATTTTGATGGGCAGGAGTAGGGAAGAGAGAGGGAATAGGAGGTGCAGAGACCAGTAAAAACATTTAGGATATATTGAGAACTGTGTACAGACACAGGGGGATACTTCTCTACTGACTTGCAGATCTTTAGCTTCCTTAGGTGCTGAGGCAAGTAAAGGCTAAGATCAATGAATCTGAAAGCAGACTGCCTGGACTGGAATCCCAAACTTGTGTGACTGTGGGCAAGTTATTTAACCTCTTTGAGTATTCAGTGTCCTCATGTATAAAGTGAAACTAAAGAAAGAATCTACTTGAGGGTTGTTGTGATGATTAAACGATATAATACATATAAAGTGATAAGAACAGCATCTGTTATGTGTGAAGTTGGTTTTGACTCACAGCAACTCCATAGGACAGAGTAGAACTGCTCATAGGCTTTCCTAGGTTGTAATATTTCCGGAAGGAGTCCTGGTGTGGTGTTGTTGGATTGGACCGCAAGGTCAGTTTGGACTACTAGGTCGGCGATTCCAACTCACCAGTCGCTCCTTAGAAACCCTATATGGAATCAATATGAGTCAGAAACAACTCAACAGCACTTAAGAACAACAACAAGGATCTTTACTAGAAGGAGCTCCAGTGGTTAGCATTGGCTTCTAATCAAAAGGTTAATGGTATAAACCTACCAGCCATTTCACAGGAGAAAGATGTGGTAACCTACTTCTATAAGGACTTAAAAGCTTCACAAACCCTAAGAGGCAGTTCTAGTTTGCCCTCACAGGGTCAATGAGTCAGAATTGACTAGATGGTAGTAAGTTTGGAATCTTTATGGGAGCAGATCAAGGTCTTTTCTCCTGAGGAGCCACTGGTGGGTTCAAACCATGTGCCACTAGCGCTCCTGAAAAATAGCTAGCCTACAACCAATCCTGTTACTGCCTCACTTTTCACAGCCTCTTTTCACCACCCAAGTCTTACAACTCCATGATTCTCACCAGACCCTTACCGTAACAGGGAAGGGTGAGGCTATGGTATTTCTTCCTTCTGATTTTTACTCATTTCCCTTCATTGTAAGTACCAGGACTAAAAGGTTCACAAGTCAAGCACTTACTTCTACTGGTAGCTCACCTCTGAGGATTGTTGCTGCCTAGAATGAAAGTAGGCAGAATCCCAATGCCAAGGACACAGCAGTTCAAAGGACAGGGAAGAAATCACAGGACCCTAGATGACAGAAGCTAAATCAGGTGACAATCCAATTTAGAGATAATGGGCTGATGGGGAAATTCTAACCATGCCAGCTTCAGGATCTGAGCCAGTCTCACCTGTACCCCAAAACAGTTTCCATGTTCACGCAGGAGAGGTGGAGGCAGGCTTCCCCTTCTCTCCATTCCAAACACCCCCTATACACGGATGAGTAACACGAAGGCACTGAGTCACACACAATGACATTGGCTGTCACCCACTAGACACCGTTACCTTATATGGGTTAAGACCTAAGCAGAAGTTGTTGCAATTATATCTTTACTTCCACCCAGCAAGAAGCTGTGTAAGCAATAAGAGCAGGAAACAGGTACTAAGGTGTAAGGTGTAAGGGCTAAAATGCAGGAAGGCAAGAGATAGGGATGGAAACATAAGGAAAACAAGCTGAGATGGGTTCATCTGGGCAGGAGGTCAGCGAAGGCAGGCCCATGGCTATTTTTAAGTTTTGGAGTCCAAGCCAGCCAGGAGGAGACCTGGTCCATGGCCTCAGGATGACTAACAAGGATGGTCAGGATGCATTAGCAGCCAAATCAATAATTGCAGGGGGACTGGGCCCCAGCCAAAAGCTTTTACCTAAAAATAGTGCATCTTCTTTCCCCTGCTCCCAGTCCAAAGAGTGAGAGCTCGGAGAGAAAAGGACTGGAAGGGGTGGAGGTGCAGGGAATAGCAGCAGCCAGTGACAGCAGTGGTCTAAAGTATCAGAGCTAGTTCTAGGTGCCAGAGACCTTTTCTGCCACAAGCAGGCCACCAGCACATAAATGATTTGGTGTTAAAGCAACCCTAGAGGCTTATGTTACCACAAGGCCATCACAACACTTAAGAAATTTGAGAACTGACAAAAAAATTAAAACCCAACAGCAATTACCTATATTTTTAGCATGATAATAAAATCATAGCATTCAGTTGCCATAGAGATCAGTAAAGAATGGAGGAAGCCCCACAGAGCCCTGCCCTGGGCCTGTGGTCCTTGTTGCTTATGCTAATAAGCCAGGCTCTTCCCAGGTTAAAGCTTCCCAAAGTTGACAGAGGAAGGTGAATCTCCCCTTCAAAGAGCTGTTCTTCAAAGTTTTCTGAATTCCCCACCCCAGGAATTCAAGAGTTATGGGAAAGCAAGAGTTGTGGGGACTGCCCTAAGCACAGTAGTAGATAGCAGGTCAAGAGTGCCTTGATGAGCAAATGCCCAAACCCCTTTGTATACTGGGCTGGGAGTTGTACTACACAGAGCGCTAAAGATAGGTACAGAGGCCAACAGGGTAGAATGGTGAGCTTCAGAGGAGGTTTCTCTGGTACTTAATCTCCTGGAGATCAGGAAACACCTCTAGAGCAAGATGTAGAATGTGCTAGTCACACTGCCATCTGGTGGAAAGGCAAGGAGATGGCTCATGGGAGTCTGCATTTGGGACCACAGTGTGGGCCAGATTCAG
This sequence comes from Chrysochloris asiatica, assembly GCF_000296735.1. Taxonomy (NCBI): domain Eukaryota; kingdom Metazoa; phylum Chordata; class Mammalia; order Afrosoricida; family Chrysochloridae; genus Chrysochloris; species Chrysochloris asiatica. The sequence goes on along the minus strand of NW_006408535.1, from coordinate 29,575,285 downwards.
ACACAGAACCCAGACCAAGCATGAATTCTATTTTTCTTTCTAAAAACGGTTAAATAAAACAATATAAAAAGGATGTAAAGAAAACACAATGGCATTACAAATGTTTTATAACCCTAGGACCATTCATGGTTTGGGCCCATATAAGTTAAAAGCTGATAGACACATTGATTGACCAAGAGAGACTTCCTACATATGGGCAGCAGCCACCATGACAGGAGGGGGGTGCCTTTCATATAAAGCTCATATATCTATATATACTTACATACAAAGACACCAGAGTATAGAATCCAGTGGCAGGGGTTAGGAATGGCTTTAACTGCCAGGATTGACCCTACAGGAGAGGTACACAAGAAGTGGTGGGGAATACCAGCCTCCCTGTCATCCTCCCACCAGGGCCAAAGGGAGGACCTGAGAGGAAGGACAATTAAATGAAGGAAGTAAAAAGACAATGGAAAGATACTCTACCTTCACTTATCTCCTGAACTACCTTCAATCGTCCCAAATGCCTCACAGGATAAATTCCTCCTACAACTCCCAGCAAGACACTGTGACAGGTAGGTCCAGCCCCATGCTGAGGTCAAAGGTCATATTCACATCTTCTTCCAAGGCCCGTGTAGCAGCAAGCCAGCACCTTTAAGGTTTATTTTTAAACTTCAAAGTCCTCTAGCCCCAGAGATCCTAAGAGTTTGTTGTTGTTTTGTCTGTTTTTTGACAGACTATAGGGTAAAAGTGTAGGAAAAGGTGAGAGGTAAGTTTGTTCCATTGGTACCTTGTGACCTTCCCAGTGGGAGAAGGGAGGAATCACTAAGAGGTGGTTGGAAAGGGTAATAAAAGTCATCCAAGGAGACACATATTCAACGCAGGTGTCAATTCTGCCTTCTTTAGCCTGGGGACTTTGCTTGGCAGAGTCCATTCTCAGTGAAACCATGGACAGGAGCTCTTCTTGGTGTCCAAGAGTGGTCTCAATCCCCCCAGAGTCAATGTCCACACCCTAAAGATGGCTTGGTCCATACACTGGAGAGAAAGGACTGGGGAAGAGAGTGGTGGGACCCAGAGGCCCAGGGAGGCAGTGTACTGGGCCACTGAATACCTGTGGTAAGAAGAGGAGAGGAGACGTAAACTGGAAGCCAAAGAAGAGAGAATAACCAAAGACTAAAATGGGCTAGGGCTAGGCCCTGAGACTCACGATCTTAGGAGTAAAGAGGTTGGAGAGCAGGAAGCATTGAGAGGTGATTGTCTGGGAGGCCAGGTTCAGGGCCGGACTCAGAGCTTAAGTAAAGGGAGGCAGAGATAGTGAGTGAGCATAGTACAATTCTCCTTATTTCCAGGCCCCGTCCCTCTCTCTCCCTTTTCCAAATCCCAGTCAGAGCTGCTGGGTTCAGAGTCCCTAAGGGAACTCTTCCATTCAGGTGCAGGGTAGCAGGCAGCTTGATTCCAGAGCCTAAAAGAAGAAAAGGTGGAGGTAAACTCCAATCCTGGATCTCAACTATTCAGTGCCATGTTCTTCACCCTGCAGAAGTACTCTACCTTCTGCCAGTTTGGCCAGAGCTGTAAACGACCACCTAGCTCCTGCTCCCCATCAGGAAACGTGGTGTCTGAGCTCAGTCACATGGCCAAGTCAGCCAGCAAGCTCAAAGCCATTTAACTGTTCCAGAGACCGCCGAGCACACTCAGAGTCAGAGAACTACAAGAAACTCTATTAGTTCACCTCCTGGCCAGAGAGATGCTTCCAAAACCCTATTAATCCCCCTGTTCACTATCTCAGGAAAACTGCACGCTCACTGGGGCACAAACTTCGATTTCCCTATGATCTCATCTCCCAAAAGGGCTCTCTGGAAAGGACCTTTTCCAATCAAAGCAATGTCAACCATTTTCCAATTTCCAAGCGCCACTGAGAATCTAACAATGTACAAAGTCTATTACCTGGATGGAACTTAAGCTGACCAGCAGTTTTACAAAGGGGCCCACAGAATGGGAAGTCAGACATAAGAAAAGCCAAGGCTCCTGGATTTTTATTCAGTTCCAAGGACTTCTCAGTTTCAGTTCTTAGTCAAGGACTAGCAATCTGGAACTCTAAAGCCCTGCCATGGGAAGGAACATACCCTGGCACAAGACCCCCACCCACATACACACCAGTGCTGCGGACTCAGAGACCTGCTAACCAGATGACTTCTACTCTAGTCCCTTTCAGGAGGAGGGCAGCAGCACACTTGGTATAAAGAGGATTCCCAGTCAGCTGTTTGTGTCACTGTGAAGGTTGCTGACCTAGAAGGCTGCCTGCTACACAAGGGCAAAAAGGCCCCACAGAAGCCTTTCTGCATGTGAATCACAGAGGAAGCTAGAAAAAAATACTAGTTACCATGGAATCCTCACCACCATAGCTGGCTTTGTTTAATCTGGTATTATCTGCCTTATCCCTAAGGCCAAGTGCATGCTACCAACAGTTCCTAAGCAGGTGGTGTAAGTGGTCTGCCACTAGTGGATACTTCTTAGGTGAGCAATTTCCATGATATGGGGCCGGGGGTAGGGGGTGGGGGGGTGCTGCCTGGATTGAGCCCAGAAAGCATCAGCTTCTATCAAACTCTGTGGCTGAGAGTCAGTCCTCATCACCCTGGAGTCACATGAGACTGGAAGAATCAGTTACGAGAACTGGAAACCACTCTGCTAGAGTGCCACTGTTAGGGAACCTCAATTCCCTATTGTTAAGTGACATCAAGTCAGTTCCGACTCAAATCGACCCTGTATAGAGTTTCCAAGGAGCGGCTGGTAGGTTTGAACCACTGACCTTTTGGTAAGCAGTCCAGTGTTTATCCTACAGCACCACAGCCAGACTTACATTTCTCTATGTTGTTATGTGCCATCAAGTCAATTACAACCCATAGCAACCCTGAACAGGGTTTCCAAGGCTGTAAATCTTTACGGGAGCAGAAAGCCTCATCTTTCTCCCATGGAGCAACTGGTAGTTTCAAACTGCTGACCTTGAGGTTCACAGCCTGATTCGTAACCACTACGCTACCAGAGTTCCATTTCTCTATAGTGCTATTTAAATATAAAGGTCCTTCTCAGTGATGAAACTTTTTCAATAGGGGTAACACCAGAGGGAAGTGTAACTTTTTCCTTTTTTAATTAGTTTTTTTTAATGTGATCGTTTACATGGGAAAACATTAGTTTTATATTCATCCTATCGTACACAGTTTCACTGCCATGGTTACAATCCCCTCCATGCATCATCAACCAATGATAGGGTATACCCTGCAAGCCTGCCCATTAGCACACAGACCCTCTCCCTCTCTGGGTCTAAAGTCCTCAGCCACTCCATCCCGCCACGTCATCCTCTCTGCTTCCATCTCTGGCGCCACCACTCTCCGCTCTTCTCCCTTGATGGTCCCTGGGACTTCTCTGCCCCTAGACTACAAAGTCAATCACTTGCCTCCCTGCTACAAAATGTCTACTTTTACATTTCCAACCCTCACAATCAGTCCTGATAAATATTATTCACCATTGTATCAGAAGAGACCTATCCGCATCTCCTTTCATCTGCCCCGTCCAGACAGATTGGATACCACTCGGTGGAGAGTATACCTTCCTCCACACCCTCTGGATCTAGGTTCCCTCTTGAAAACTTGTAAGCCAGTCATTTCTTGCCTTTGTAGTGTCCCCCATTTTGGACAGCCTATGTCCAAGTTGCCCATCCCTGTCTACTCTGTGTATGGAGGGGGTGGGAATGATCCTTGCTGTAAAGATTTATTCCTTCTTTTGAGCTACTGCATCTATAGGTGTAGGTCAAATTCATCAAACTGTATCAGATTACTCTTTTTTTCCTCTTCTTTGTTCTTCTAGTTGAGCTCGGATCATCCAGTCACTGAAGCCAGGTCAAGTGGGTATTATCTGCAAGTGTGGATGTTCTTGTGCATATGCCCTCTCTTCTTATCAGCTGGATGCTTCACTCTCCACTCTTGTCCTCTGTGGCTATGTCACTGACTCTGGGCCCAAGAGTCCCCAGGTCTTGCCACACTGGTGGCCAACCAGGTCTCCACCTGGGTTCACAGACGTCTATTGAATGTTGTAGGGCTTAGCTTGCAGCTTCATTGCTGTTTTTCCCTCACTTCCCCTTATCAGTGATGAATGTGGTCACCAATCAGAGCGTGTATTCCCACTGAGTCTTAGTCTTAGAAGGGGGTTTGCTCTGAGGGGATCCGACCACTTGCCTTGATGTCTCCTGGGTGAGGAAGTATAACTTTTTATTCCTATCCTTATCACGAGATGAACATAGTAGCTACCAATTCTATAATGCATATCTTTTTTAAAGTTCACACTTAACCTCCCTCCTGCCCCCAACCTCTTTCAGCTGTAGCCTGGAATCATTACTATTACCCAAAAAGCAAGCTATGGCCCCAGTAAAGCTGGCTAAACTCCTGGACACCCCCAGGCCAGGACCACTGACAGAAAATAGGCATAAAGTCAAGATCTCAAGCAACGTACTCATCTAAAGAGGCATAAGGCTAGTCCGAGCTCAATCCCCAGTGTTTATGGGTCACTCAGACAGTTCCTAAAGGAGCTAAGCTGCAAAATCAGACAAGTGGACAAAGCAACCTAAAACAAAAACAGAAAGAAGAGACTCACCGTAATAAAACCAAAACCTTTAGAGTAACCTGTATCTGAGTCCTTCATCAAGACAATACCACCAATCTGTAGAATAAGAAGGAACGATGAGTCATTTTTCTGGCTAGCCAACACCTTTGATTTTTTCTACCTACACTATCCTAAACACCTCTAACTTTCTAGTCAACATTACATCTCTCCTAATTTTACTCAATCTGGACCCCGTTATTTTATTTCATTGGTGAGTCTCACTCCTTTGCCTACTAAGAAGCATGAATATAGCATGGACCCAAATGCCTATTATGATGAATGCAACTTGTGGGCTAATCACTTTTTCTAAACTTCTAAGTATTCCTTCACTTTCTACTCATTTTGCCAAAGGGCTCAAAGATGCCCCGGAGCATGTCCTCAGTGATACTGAAGTGCAGAGAGTCCACATAAGGGCACACTGGTCCATTACTGCATTTCTGCAGGTTGTTGGCCATGGCTGCCAATTGGTTTTTCTCAGCCTGGAGGAGGAAATGACGGGTCATGTCCCATACCCTCCACTTCCACTCCCATTTTCTGTCAGTTCCTTAGCCTCCTGCACAATGATAGGTACTCCCAGCAGCCACTGCCCAGTCAGCCCAATGGACAGTGGCACAGACTGGATTTCACAGAATTCCAAATAGGCAATGCCCTTAGAATGACATGAATTCCAATCTGAGATGATACATATATCATGAACCTATCTAGGACAGACAGGAAATCCTGAGTCGGGTATAAAAGGGAACTTGTTTAAGTGCCTTCAAATCAGATCACACTCATAGTGACCCTGTATAGGGTATCCAAAACATTTTTATGTTTGCAAGAACAAAAATCTCATTTTTCTCCTGTAGAGCAGCTGGTGGGCTTGAACCACCAACCTTGTGCTTACTTTATGGAGCTCCCCTAAAAGGGAATAGAGGATAGATTGTTTATAAGAGAAAAAAATTAAAAGGGAGGCGTTACCTTGCCAACAGCAGAGAAAAAGTCCTCCAAGTCTCGAGGCCAAATGTGGGCAGACAACTGCATACAAAAAACTGTGCGGGCATCACGTGCCTTAGGACTCAGATTATCAACTGGCTCCCTACAGAAGTGAGTGAATATGAGGCCACTCTTTCAATACTTGGTCATTATTTTCCAGCTAACTCTCAAGTATTACATATTCCTGTAGTTTTGCTTAAACCTTTGTCATTCATACTTCACAATTCCTGTAAAAGTGATAATATCAACTCCCCTGACAGGACTTTTCTCCCTGAAATGATGACTCTTACTGTGTCCATACCAATGCCTAAGAAACAGAGAAAAACAAAACCAAAAATTGTGTCACCAAACTTTATGTGTCCCACCAAATGCTGGGTCTTCCATCATGAGAAAACCACCATCCCTCTAATAACTGAGTATCTGTCTACCACAATCAGTCGTAAGTACTCTTAGGCAGGGTCCATAATGTACTCAGGATTCCCTGGGTAGTGGAAACGGTTAATGCCCTTGGCTGCTCAACAAAAGGTTGACAGTTTGAATCCAGCCAGAACCACCTCAGAAAAAAGGCTTAGTGAACTTCTGAAAAGTAAGTCATTGAAAATCCAGTGGAAAAAAAAAGAAAGAAAGAAAACTCTATGGAGCACATTTCACTGATTCACCATACACCATGCACCATGCACCATGCACCATGCACCATGAGGAGCTTGATGGCAACTGGCTTATAGCGCATTTGTTTTTTAACCCAAATGACAATACAAATGTGTTCTTATTAGCAGAAGGTGATACCCAGTGGCAAGAGGTGGATTCCTGTAGTACAAGTGATTCTCCTGATGTCGGTCCCAACTTCGTGACAAACAACAATATCGAGGATCCCAGAGATAATGATACTGCCAATGCTGACTTCAGCTCCGGCTCTTTCTCTGTCTATGATGATCCTAATCCCAACTTCATCTACAGATAGAAATCACTATTATGTTTGCTAAACAGCAAACAAATCCGTTTTGGCCTTTAATATAGAGCTTCCCCTGATATCTTTCCATTTATGGTAATTCACAAAACCCAGCAACCCGAGAATTACTGACCTGCGCTTTCTATCTCTGCTTCTACTATGGCTCTGACTCCTCTTCTTCCTGCGAAGAACAGTGTAAAGTCTTACCAAAGACAAGGAAAGACAGTACAACAAGGGTGAATGAAACAGAAGCAAGAAAATCCAAAGCCCAGAACACTATCTAGTAGTAGTTTGCAGCACTTACACAACACCAACTTACACAACCCTGAATAGTCATGTACCTGAAAGATCCCCCAAAGACAAGCAAAAGCTGGTGTTTCCAGTCAGAGGTTCTCTTGCTATTTTACTTTTTTATTTTTGTAGAGAAAAAGGACTTTATTGTTGTTGTTTTTAGGTGCCACTGAGTTGGTACCAACTCATAGCGACCCCATGTACAACAGAACAAAACACTGCCTGGTCCTGGGTCAACCTCACAATTGTTGCCACGCTTGAGGTCATTGATGCTGCCACTTTGCCAATCTATCTCGCTGGGTGTCTTCCTCTTTTTCTCTGACCCTCCACCTTACCAAACATGATATCCTTCTCCTGCGACTGGTCCCTCCTGACAATATGTCCCAAGTATGAGAGACCAAGTTTGGCCATCATGGCCTCCAAGGCGCACTCTGGTTAAACTTCTTCCAACACAGATCTGTTGGTTCTTTTGGCAGCCCATGGCACTTTCAATATTCTCCTCCAACACCATAACCCAAAAGCATCAGTTCTTCTGTGGTCTTCCTTATTCACTGTCCAGCTTTCGCATGCATAGGAGGTTATTGAAAATACCATGGCTTGGGTCAGGTGCATCTTAGTCCTCAAGCTGACATCTTTGCTCTTCAACACTTTCAAAAGGTCTTGTGCAGCATATTTACCTAATGAAATACGTCATTTGATTTCTTGACTGCTGCTTCCATGAGTGTTCATAGTTGATCCAAGAAGAAAGAAGTCCTTGACAACTTCTATCTTTTCTCTGTTGATAAGAATGTTGTTTATTGGTCCAGTGGTGAGGATTTTTGTTTTCTTTACATTGAGATGCAATCCATACCGAAGGCTGTGATCTTTGATCTTCATCAGTAAACATTTTAAGTCCTCTTCACTTTCACCAAGCAAGGTTGTATCATCTGCATATTGCAGGTTGTTAATAAGTCTTCCTCCAATCCTGATGCCATATTTGGCAAATACGTTTAATATTTTGGGGTCCAAATGTACATACAAAAATTATTATAATAATGTTGTTGTTGTTGTTAAGTGCCTTCGAGTCGGAGCCGACCCATAGCGACCCTGTACAGGGTTTCCGAGGGTGTAAATCCTTACGGGAGTAGAAAGCCTCATCTTTCTCCCGTGGAGCGGCTGGTAGTTTCGAACCACTGACCTTAAGGTTCGCAGCCCGATTCGTAACCACTACGCTATAGAAGGCACTTAAACGAGCACAGAAAAAAACACTTGTGGGTTACAAGCTACAAGAGATGTATAAATCTAAACTGAGTCCCTATTAGAAAAATGATAAATGAGTCTGAACTAATTAATTTTAAATCAATTATCTTGAAGATACTTTTCAATTTTGTTAAAATCAAAGTAAGGTAATGGCATATGGTATGCATGAAGATCAACTTTGTGATAGCAGCACTGTAGTATTCTTTAGTATACTCATCCAGGCATTTTATTTGAGGGTCTGCTATTTGAGGACCTTGTCATATGTACTGGAAATACAAAGAAGAAAGTAGGATATTGACTTTTAAGACATTTAGTCTAATATGAGACACTCACAGTCTAGTAAACAAACATCACTCAGTTGGTCATCAATATTGTTGGGTGTGATTAAAATGCTTTCCAGTTATGAGAAGTAATTGCCATAACAGATATATTTTGTTCTCACCAGTGAAATATATAAATATGTAAGTTTATTATCTTGCAATTGTAAAGTCCCATATACCCAGAAGAACAGAGAGAGAGTCCTTCCCACATGCATTACATTGGAAGCAGACGACAACTGCGAGGAAGCATTCCTTTAATTGATTGGCTACTCACAGCCACTCATCAGAGAGCTAACTATGACAGTATTAGGTTTTATCACCATGGGAATCCCAACTGCTGAAACTGTGGAAATCTTGGTCTAGTCACATCGACACAGAACCCTAACTATTATAGTCCATCTTTTTCAACTTGCAACTTATAAACTAAATATATAATCTCTAAATTAAGAAAAATGTAGTCATATTTGTACCTAACATGATATAACTAACACACATACAACCGAGAATTCACCTACCCCATTTTCATCTTAAATGTCACAAATTAACAAAGCAGAAGTATTTTATACACACATGCAAAGCAAAACAAAAAATATACATTCAAAAGTCCAAAGGGCACATTCTCCAAACCAGCTTCATGCTAGTACTCCCAAAGCCTTACTCAGTCCATGGGCCTAATCCATAGCTCCTCTGTCTTTCCATGATACCAACTCTGCTGTCACCACTTCTCTTGCTATTGTATTCAAATGAAATATACCAATGCTAGGACTGGTCCCCAAGTCTACACTGGAAAGTTTACAGACTAGATCATCAGACTAGCACAACTCTTCCCATAACACAGTGAATCCATTACTAAAAGTCAGCAGTCTTCAGAGTCACTACCTTCCTGTTATGCGTCTTTCTCCAGAGTCCACAGATGTTTCCCATTCCCAAGTCACCAGCCTGTTTTTCCATCCCTCACCTGCTTGTCTCCACACTGGTGCTGCTCACACTAGTCCCACTGCCATTGTCACTAATACTGCTGGAGCTGGTAGCAGTATTGCTAGGACTTTCCTTTTTACCCTCTTTCCTTTGCTGCTCTTCCTGAGGGGTTCACCAGGAAATTGTCATGGCGGCTGACACACCAATTCCATGGGGCAAAGAAAGAACAAGGTGAATAAGAGAGCAAGCCCATGAAATCAAATCAAAGCTCTCAATGACTGAGCAGTGTTTGAAAGTGAGGGGTGTGTGTGAGTGTGTGTGTGAGTGTGTGTGTGTGTGGTGGCTTAAGAGGAAGCAATAAAAGTACCCAAAAGGAAAAAAATAAGAATGACACATTCTGATGTCAAAATTTTAGCCACCTGACATCTGTTTCCAATGACATTTATTTCCCAGGAGAGTGAGAAATTTATAGGTAGGTATGAGATATACCGACTTCCCAATACATCACTTAAGAGTTATGAATAAAGTACTCATTCCCACCACCTTATGCTCCCACCCTGGTCATTAAGGCCATTTCTAAAAGCATGACCCTAAGGTATGAGGTCCCCAGAAGAGCTAACTAAAAGCTTACACCTTTTTATAAATAGTTGCATATAATAAATAGGGAAAGGAGAATCATAAAATGCTGAAATTAGGTGGGAAATATTACCTCATATTTTTTATAGGGAGCCTCCAGCATGGCCTCAATCACTATATCAAAGTCATCAGATGCCACCGTGTCAGAATCTAAGGAGAGGATACTGACACATAAGAACCTCTTATTTTTTTCCCCTTCTAGCACATTCCCTTCCCGCTCCAAGAAACTGACATCAGATACATAGTTCTGTTTCCTGAACTTCAGAGTGATTTTACCAGCTGTTGGTCACCTTAAACTTATGTTTGCACCTTATAGATTTGAACTAGCTCTGTTTTGTGATTTAGAAAAGGTGAAGGGTCTAGAAGAAAACTGAACACCTTGGTAAAGGCATTATACTAAAATATAGACCCTACCCTGTGAATATAAAATTTCCATTCACTTATAATGGGTACTTGTTGTTAAGTGCCATAGAGTTGGTTCCAACCCAAAGTGATCCTGTATAGGGTTTCCAAGGAGTGACTGGTGAGCTTGCTGTTCAAACCGACTTTGCAGTCCAGCACATTAACCCACAGCGCCACACCAGGACTCCATAATGGGTACTAGGTCTCCATTTCACTATTCAAAATCCTGAATAAAAAATTTGGTTTAAATTTAAACATAAAAATACATACACAATTCCAATAAGATGGTAGAGATGCAAGAGTAAAAGTTAGGAGCTGGGCAAAGCAACATCAAAAAGACACAGATTTACCCTAAGTTCTTTCCCACATATCCCCAAACACCAATAATTAGGGTATTATCACTAAGCATTTTCTGTCCAATAGCAACTAGTATTCAGGTAACTCAGAAATATTAAGACAGGCTTAACAAATCCTGTTTTGAAGTCTTTCTATCTACACAGGCAGGGAAAGACTTTTTGCTTTCACATCTAGCAATCAATCTATCTTTCCCCAAACAGTTCATCACAGATCTGTCAAATAAGAATAACATAAGATACCAAACAAAATCAATAGGATAAAATTATTGGTCTAGAAGTGTGAGAAGAGTGGAAGAACAAAGCAGATGGGAGAACAATTAGGCAGGTTTGCATGGGCTAAGTGGGACAGAGGTAAAGAATGATGTATGTACAACCTTGGAACAACAGGGCTCTGGGATACAGGGGTTGAGACATGGTTGGAATGGGGAAAAGGAGGCAAATAATGTTAAGATGCTTGGCTGTCCTTTGAATCTTGGTTTCCCTTGCAAAGCATTATAAAACAGACACTGGAGGGGGAGAGAAAGAAATAGCCAGAAATATCACCATAGAAAGCTTGTAAGTCCGTGTTCTGCCTATAACTGATTGGAATACCTAAAATGGGGCTACAACATGCCCAGTGAAGGTGGCTTCCTGTGGAGCCTCTGCATTACATATGTATACACACATTAGGTAAAATCTTGAACAGCATCCAGAATCTTCAGAGGTGGGAAATTTCCACTTGAAAGGAGGAGCAGACCAGCCTAGAGCAGCTAGAACAGAAGATACTTCTTTAAGGAAAGACCAACAGGAAAAATACAAAACAATATAGGCAGACCGACTGATTACTACAAGAACAAGCAAGTTGCTTGCCCAAGAGACATCAAGGCAAGTGGTTGGGTCCCCTCAGAACAAACCCCCTTCTAAAACTAAGACTCAATGGGAATACATGCTCTGATTGGTGACCATGTTCGTCACCGATAAGGGGAAGTGAGGGAAAAACGGCAATGAAGCTGTGCGCTAAGCCCTACAATGTTCAATAGACTCCTGTGAATCCAGGTGGAGACCTGGTTGGCCAGCAGTGTGGCAAGACCTGGAGACTCTTGGGCCCAGAGTCAGTGACACAGCCACAGAGGACGAGAGTGGAGAGTGAAGCTTCCAACTGATAAGAAGAGAGGGCATATGCACAAGAACACCCACATTTGCAGATAATACCCACTTGACCTGGCTTCAATGACTGGATGATCAGAGCTCAACTAGAAGAACAAAGAAGAGGAAAAAAAGAGTAATCTGATACAATTTGATGAATTTGACCTACACTTATAGATGTAGTAGCTCAAAAGAGGGAACAAATCTTTACAGCAAGGATCATTCCCACCCCCTCCATACACAAAGTAGACAGGGATGGGCAACTTGGATACTGCCTACACAAAGTTGGGGGGCTACATTTTTAGATGAACATGACCTACCTAAACTTACACACAGTGAAATCGAAAACCTGAACAGACCCACAACAAAAGAAGAAATTGATCAGGTCATCAAAAGACTCTCAACCAAAAAAAAGTCCAGGCACAAATGGCTTCACTGGTGAATTCTACCAAACATTCAAGGAAGAGCTGTCACCAATTCTACTCAAATTATTCCAGAAGATTGAGGAGGATGGAAAACTTCCTAATATATTTTATGAAGCAAGCATAACCCTCATACCAAAACCAGGGAAGAACATCACTAAGAAAGAAAATTATAGACCAATATCCCTCATGAACACAGATGAAAAAATTCTCAACAAAGTGGTGGGGGGGGTGGGTTGACTATAAAGGCAAGAAGTGACTGGCTTACAAGCTTTCAAGAGGAAACCTAGATCCAGAGGGCATGGAGGAAGGTAGAATCTCCACTGAGTGGTATCCAATCTATCTAGGCAGGGCTGATGAAAGGAGATGCAGATAGGTCTCTTGTGATACAATAGTGAATAACTATTATCAGGACTGATTGTGAAGGTTGGAAATATAAAGGTAGACTTTTTGTAGCAAGGAGGGGAGTAATTAACTTTCCAGTCTAGGAGCGGAGGTCCCTGGGACCATCAAGGGAGAAGAGCAGAAAGCGGGACTCTACCCAGAGCAGCAGTGATGCCTGAGATGGAGGCAGAGACGATGACATGGAGAGAGAGCAGCTGGGGACTTTAGACACAGAGAGGAAGAGGGGCTGTGTGCTGATGACCGGGGGCCAGGCTTGTACGGTATACCCTTTTATTGGTTAATGATGCATGGAAGGGATTGTAACCATGGCAATGAAATGATACACGATAGGATGAATGTAAAACTAATGTTCTCCCATGTAAACTATCACATAATTCACAATAAAACATTAAAAAAAAAAAAAAAAGTACAGCCTTGGAAACCCTATACAGGATTGCTATGAGTTGGAACCAATTCGAAGGAACACAACCACCACTTACAGCTACTGATTTCTTGTAACCGAAAGGACACAAATGAGGTAAAGGAGAGGTCTCCGTTAAAGGTTATGTTTTTCTAAATAAGAAAGAAATATATTGGTCTGCAATTATTGACCCATGCTACAACATAAATAAACTTAAAAAGAATTATGCTGAAAGAATCCGCACAAAACAAGTGTACACACTGGATGATTCCATTTATATAAAATTCTAGAAAATACAAACTAATCAATAGCAACAGAAAGTATATCAGTGATGGCCAGAAACAGGTGGGAAGGGACAGAAGGGCAGAAGGGAACTTGGGGCTGATTGATACATGTTACCTTGATTGTGGTGACAGCTTCATGGGTATACACACATATCAACACCCATCAAATCATACACTTTCATGCATGCAGTATAATATTGTACACCAATATACCTTCTTAAAGCTATTAGAAATTGATAAATTTCCATGCAAAGAGGCGACTCAAAACCAGACTTTCCATTAAGAGTTTTGTCCTCTTCAAAGCAGCTAATACATCATCCAATGATATGTCCTGGTTGTGTCCAGAACCCAAAGCTTATTCTGATTATATAATAACACCTATCACTTATAGTATCTACTATATGTGGGGTCCTGGTGTGTTACTGTAAGATAAACACTAGACTGCTAATCTCAGGGTGGTAGTGGTGGTGTTTCAAACCCACCAGCTACTCCTCAGAAACTCTATATAGGGTCCCTATGACAGCACTTAGCAACAATTACAACAGCACTATGCACAAGGGACTGTGCTAAGCCTGTTATAGAGATAGCAATCAAAAATAGCACTGTTCCAGGCAAATACTATCTGATCCAAAGTATAGGGGAATAAATTATCAAGAGTTATATACTATCTAGTCCACTGTGAGAAAATGGTTCTGAATATAAAGGTTTTCCTTCTCAAACCGTTCCTTTCAATCATTTGGACTGCCAAGCCTATACAAATTTTGTACGGTAACAGCGGAGCGCAGCATTGCACCACCAAGGGTCGTTGTCAAAAACTGCCTTGCGGTCAAAATTAACCCAATGCCTGAACTTGTGTAGCACTGTCAAGACCCAAACCAGAACTTCAACCTCACTGCTTAATAACCACTGTAAGACCAGTTCAGGCAGAATTCACATGCTGGAATCCCATGATGATGTTAGCATCAGCTCCTCCGCACAAACACCTCCAAACTGAAGGCAGCATAATTAAGAACAGAAACAATGAAAAAGTGAAAAACATTACTTAAAAGGACTGCCCTTCCCACACTATGTAACAAGTCAAGGCTACGCTTCTGATTGGCACCATCACTGTGAGGCCCAGCGCCCCAGCGTTCAAACCTACGTGGCCACATTATATGCGTCCAACACCTCTAAATGTGTAGTCAAAAAATGAAAGATGATGAAAGCCCATAGAGGCCACCGTAGTGAGTATTAGCGTCGAGAGAGAATTGAGACTGGGCAGAAATTTAAATTCCCTCATTTCTCTGAGTAATGACACCAGGGGCTGAAAACCTGTGTTTTCTCAGGACGAGGCCGTCTCACATAATAAGTGACTTGGCTGGGGCACTGCAAAGAACTGGAGATGGAAGTTATTGAGATCCTTTTGAAATAGCATCTTCAGAGAACCATGAGGATGCCTGTCCCTAAAATTATGCCAGTGGAATAAACGCAGGTAGTGAACACTTTCAGATCAAAAGACACAATAAAAAAAAGCTTTTTATTTAAATTTTGCTCGATTCTGCTCGTGACGCCATTTTCTGCCTGTGACGTCAAGGGAAGCGCAGTACAGCAACGTCACGAATTCCTGACGTTGCGGGGAGGGGGCTGGGTTTCGGGGTTTCTCACCAGTTCCGGGTCCCAGAGGGGGGAATCCCGGTTCTCTTCGTTCCTTTGGGAGTGTGTGTGGGGGAGGGTGGGGCGCGAAGCCCGGCTATTTCCCAGTTTCAGCAATAAAAGGAGCACTACAGCCAGACCTGCTCTTCCCACAAAATGGCGGCTGCCCCGCCAGATTCCAGCATCATTTCCAATCTGCGCATGCGCCAGATCACTTACGCGGCAATGGAACCAGGCTCACTGGTATCATGGCAACAGGCCAAAGTAGATTTTCATTGGTTAAAACCCTAAACTTGGGTAAAGCCAATCTGTCTCTTAGCAACCATCAAGTCCCCATTGATTGGCTAACCTCTCAGAGATCACCACGGTTATTGGCTAATGACACGTAGAAGGCGGGCCAAGGACTAGAGAAAAGGATCCACCCATCCACACTATCTCTGGTAATGGAGCTAGTTGAAAAAGTATTGCTAAATGTCCTTGATCAACCCTACAGATGTGTAGAGGGGGTCATGTCAGTTTCCCCAGTACTACTTTGTAACCACGTTTCAGGAGGATGCTGGATTCCACGTTCCTATTTGCAGGCTACTTCCCATCTCTTCCCCATTCAATGCTTAGGACATGCATGTCTTGCCAGATTTGTCATCTTCCAGTCAGCCGTATTCCAGTCAGTCATTCCCTAGTGCCACCTTCCATTCACGTCAGCGCCCCATACACTTCCCATGGCAAATGAGATTCTCAAGTGTCTTTTTGCATTCACCTTCTGCGCTCACCCTGCAAAAGAAACTGATTTCTACCAATACACTTTAAAGGTTTCCAGAGTCCTGACTTAAGGTGACTAATATGGCTGCCCAAAATACAGTTGGTTATAACAGAGTCAAAGAACCTGTTCTAGTCCTGACATGGAATACTAACATTATGCTGTACCCGTTTCATCTTCCATTCTGTAGGATGGAGTTAGACTAGATAATCTCTCAGAGCTTTAAACTTTTAACCCTTCTGGTATTTTGTTTTTTATTTTTCCCATCTACCAAGTTAATCCTGTGATTTTACTCAAACAAGCAGGTGGCTTCTTACCAAGAGATAATACAAGAACTGGCAGTGAAGCAGCTCAGAAAGGGAAACTGGCTTCACTCACTACCTCATTCATTATCCACTAGTGCTGCATGTCTTTTCCCTAGAGAAAAGTCTGAGTGTGGGTCCTAGTAAACAAGACCTCATTGTAACTACGGTCAATGTTACAAGACATTACTTGGTTTCTTAAATAAGAAATAATGCTAGGTCCCTTTGGGCCTGAGGTAACAGAAGATGCAGGAGCCCTAATGGTGCAGTACTTAGCACTCAGCTGCTAACTAGAAGGTAAGTAGTTTAAACCCACTAACCACTCCATTGAGAAAAAGATGGGGCAGCCCTACTCTGTCCTATAGGGTCTCACTATGAGGTGGAATCAACTAAACCACAGTGGGTTTGAATGAGGTGTAAGGGAGCAGTCAGGGGGTAGCAGAGCTGGAGCAGGAAAGGCCACAACTTGACTTTATTTGTATTTCCTCCTACACAGAACCATCAAAAAGGGAACAGAGATGGGTAAGGAAACGACCGAAAATGTATTCGATGAAAAGGTTCTCAGGATTACTCCAGGTAGTTCCTGAGGCTGAGTGCCTAGTTGATGTGGCTTCAGACCCAGCAGTAATTCTTCAACCCCTGGCCTGACGTCTTCACAGATTGGTAGCTTGGGCCCTTTGCCCACTTTGATGTAAGGCAGAAAAGCAGACTGAAATACTCCTCTCTGATGGGCGAGGGAGTCACAGCCCAGTGATGTACTGCACCTTCTGTGGCGGAGGAGCAGACTGGAAGCTGTTCCCAAGGCTGTGGACACTCATAGGCAGGGCTAGAGGCCAATGGTGTACGAGCGGCCTGTGGGATTGTGAATGGCAGAACAGACTGGTGCGGTCACAGCCCACTCATACCACACCTTCTTAGAATTGCTGCATCGCCAGAAACGCACACAGATAGTCTGGCCTTCACGCACCGTAATAGGTTGCTGTAGGGAGAAAGAGAGATACAGGGTGAGATGAATAAATAACACGTGGCAATGTATTCAGGTGGGTGTGGAGCTAAAAAGAAAAACTATTTCTAACACACAAGAAGCTTATTTGAAGTCTCTCAGAATACTGAATGAATAATCCCAAGTGTGGTGAGTATTGTGAACACATGTTGGGTGCTATGAAAAGGACTGTAATGCTAAACTAGTCTAAATCAGGGAAAGCTTATGCGACAACAGGAAGAGATTTGGGATTAAAGTTTAACTGGGTGAAGAGAGGAGTAAAGAACTTTCCTGCCAGAGCAAAAAGGTGTAAAAGCCTGAAGCAGAAAGAAGACAAGAGTATTCCAGGCCCACAGGGCTGAAGAAATATACTCAAGGAGGAAGGTAACCGAAAAGGTGGGCAAGAACTAATCTGTGCCAAGACTTATGAACAATGGTCTGAATTTTTATCAGTGGGAAGAATCAAAGGAGTTTAAGCAGGAAAAATACTATCAGGTTTGACTTTATTCAAAATCATACAACAGGGATCCAAGAACATGTGAGAGCTGTATAACGTGGCTGATAGCCAAGTGTCACCCTGGGAAAGGGGAAGGAACACAACAGCAGTGGTGAAAGTCATTCCGCACTGACCTACAGAGTGAAAGGTGGTGCCTACCTTAATGGGGAAGAGGATGGGAAACCATGAGAACATCCCAGGAGAGTGAGTCTCTGGACGAATACCTTTGTGCACACAAAATCATGAGAGAGAAAAAATGAGATTTCCACAACTATGCTTTCTGCCTCAAGGTGACCACAAACACAAGCAATCATCAATCTTCACTAATTGACCTTTGGGTCCCCCCTTGAATTCCAAAGATGTACATAAGCTGCCCAGGCAGCACACCCTCATACCCTCCCAGCACATTGCCTGCCCTAGCCCATCCCCCGACTCACTCAGAGTGATGTCCTGATAAAGCACAGTCTCAAAGTAGCCTGCAAAGCCATGCAGCACTGTGTTCACAGCCACGGGAAAGTCCAAGGTGCGATAGCGGTTGTTGTCAATCATAGGATCTGTCAGGGAAGAGCTGTGTGAGTGGTGAGGAGCCAGAGCCCTAGGCAACATGATACATCTGAGCAAAACCCACAAAGGGATGCCTCACTACAGTACTCCTGGACAGCCAGAAAGAAATCAGAGAGCAGCTATGTGAGAACTTACCTCTGTTGGGATGGCTAAAGGTAAAACAGGGCTGGGGGGCCGACAGCTGGTGGAAATTGTGCAGCCGCACCACATAGGGCATCTCAAACTGGGCCTGTCCCAACAAAGAGTGTAAGTGAGCTGGAGAAGACAGCTAAGAGACACCTTCTTCCCCAGGGAAAGATGGCAAGCCTCAGGGACACAGAAAAGGATAAAAACATGCTTTCACTTCAACTGCTATCCCTCACTCCCATCTCCTCCACCACCTCTTCACCTTCTCCAGTAAAAGAAAAACAGTCAAAGCTAGTACAGAAAAAGGAATAAAGAGAACTGCTTCCTTCCAAAACAGAGGCTCTTAAAAAAAAAAAAAAAAAGAGGTTCTTTACCTCGGGGTCTCGGTCCTTTTCCCGACAGGCTCGGACCTCATTGTACAGCTTGGAGGAGGAGATGGGAGCCAGGAAGGAGGTGTACTCCCCAGGGATGCTCACACCATCATCTACAGGAGAGGAGGGTTAAGTTAGTTCCCAAGGGATAGACATAGTATGGCATGTCTGTACCAACTTAGGCGTACACGTCCCGTTCCTCCCCATCAAAACAGACCCAGCTGGCATGGGGAGGGCAGGAAGACGCAGCTCGATGTCTTCCCATTCCCAGCCTGGTCTGCTCCCAACTCCTGTCATGAGGGATCCACTTACAGAATCACAAAAGAGTAAAACTGGAAGTAAACTAAGATATCAGAGAGCTCTTTACCAGCTTCATAAATTTTGTGGGTCACAAAACCTTTTGAGATCCTGATGAAAGTTAAGCCCAAGGTATACATCACACCAACTCAGGAGTCCACAGACCTGAGATTAATAACCTCTGCTCTAGTCTTCTTCTCAACTCTCAGATATAAATAGTGAGACCTCAAGATTGCTTCATTTGTTAAAAGTCACTGAGCCAGCAGAGCAATAGGTCTCTTCCCTACATGATCTGCCCCCAAATCCAACCCACCTGTCCTGAAATCTTGTAACTTCCTCCAAGGTTGCTGCCCCAGCCATCATCACAGCCCTCTGCCCCAACCCCTTCCACCTGATAATCCACCTACCACCATACTCAGTACACTTCAGCTTAGAAGTACCTTTTAAGAAGTGCTGGGCTCCATCTAGGCACTCAGGTGACAGTTCATTGTCAGCGAAGGAACCCAGAAGCTCACTGACAATGATGTCTGCTTTCTCTGGAGCCACCCATTCCCGCATGTCTGAAGAGACTACTGTCACCTGGCTTCCCCATTCTTCAAACTGCCAGTTCTCTAGCCTAAAACAAAAAGATACAGGTGAAGACACTGATGAGGAAAACGAACTTATCTGCACAAACTTTCAAATAAGCAGACTTATACTCACGTCACCACAGCATTTGGATTTTTCTCCACAGCATACAGCTTTATCCGCCGGTCAGCCTGCTTGGCTGCCCGAAGGGAAGCATTCACCAGGGGACCCCGGCCTGCTCCCAGCACCATCAGCACCCTGAGAGAGGACGAGACAGAGTCAAGTGGACTTGCAAATAAAGAAGGCATGAAAGTCCCTGGGATCACAGGGATAGCACTCACTGGATGTTGGTAGCCTTCTCTTCTTCTGGCACTCGGTCCAGCAGACATTTATAGATGGCCTGGGGGAAGGAGAGGAGGCTGCAGTGGGAACAGACTCCTCATTGTAATTCCAATCTCACCCAGATCCCCCTGACCCTTTGCTTGTCTCAAACTGGGACCCACATTATACCTGCTGGTACTGAGAGTATTTGATGGGGTCTTTTTCAAATACTTCATACGTCTGAGATTCCAGATTGTCCATCAGTGGCTAATGAATAAGATGGAAAAGGCAAAGTAAGCCAGTTTCTGGGAGGGAAAATGAACCAGAACATCAAAAACCTTTCAGAACATCAAAAACCTTTCCAAGTTTTAGAAGGGTTTCAGGCTACCTATTCTCAAGAAACATCCTAGCCCCAAGCCCCAACCTCGTTTTCCTCCTCTCTGTGCATTACAGAAGGAGCCTGGGTGATATTGTGAGATGAGCACTGTGCTGCTTATCCTAAGGTGGTTCAAACTCACCTGCAACTCCAAGAGAGAAAAATACGGACTGTCTGCTCCTGTAAAAATTTAGTCTCAGAAACCCTAAGGAGCAGTCTTACTCTGTCCTATAGCATCTCTCTGAGTCACAAGCAACTTAGTGGCTGCGGGTTTTTTGGTTTTGTGCATTCTAGACCTACCTGGAGTGGGGACTGAAGATAGTCTTCATAGCCCTTGGCAAAGAGTTCATAGGCATTGGGTGGAGGGCGGTTCTGGCTCAAGTATTCCAGGTACTGCAGGTAGGAGCAAAACTCCTTCTCTGAGTGGTGGTTGGTACCTGTAATGATGAACTGCACTTCCAGCTGTAAAAGAAGTTAAGACCATCAGCCCTCACACCAAGATTATGGGGGTATTTTTAAGGTTTATGGCCATAAACCTTTGCATAAAACGACAAGAGTAGGACCAGTAGTCCTTTACCACGTGACCCCACCAACCACCAAATAAGCAGCACAAGGTTTTAATAAATTTAGAGAGTCCTCTTCCGCCAAATAAGGATCATCATTACTCCATGGATGTTTGCTGTAACTTCTTAAATGAAAGCGTCTGCAAAGCTCTTTTGAAAGATTTCTGGGGCTCCTACTGCCATTTGCCTCATCAATTCTACACCAATTTTATTGAAATTGCTCTCCAGAAATGAGACAGGCAGAGTGAGGCCCACAGTTAAAAGCATCACACAAATGTAAATAAGGCAAGAGGATCAGATGGGTCATTTTTAGAACCATTCTAGCACTCACCTTGAGGAGCCGAAAGATGAGCCTCTGATGCATCTTAGAAAGAACAGGAAATCCTTTCTTATTGGTCAAGAAAATGCTGGTGGGGAGAATGGCTGCTTTGATAGGTTCCCCAAGCCAACGATCAATGACATGATTAGATGGGAGGTCAGCCCCAATTTCAAGAGCTGCACAAGGAAAGAGAAAGACCTGTTGACTTCTGCCAAGCAAACAGCCCTACTTTACTGCTTTGTGTAAGGCCTATTTACTCCTTTCTTAACAGCAAGATTGACTGAGGAACAGGGAAAGTAGCAAACTTACATGACAGTTTAATTCCTAATTCCTATTCAAACATGGTCAGAGAAAGGATACCTGCCCCAGGACCCTCATGGACTTACCCACTGCAATCCTCTTGCTATAATCACACAAAGTCCGGAAGTTGTGCCACCTGTACAGGGTCAAATATAGCAAAATACAGTCAAATGCACAGAGCTCAAAGTTCCACCTATACGTCCCCTCACCCTACCCTTTGCCCTTGTATAGAAGCATCAAAGGGAGGCATACCACATCCATGTCTTCTCCTCCCCACTGTACTCCTCTGTGTGTGTAGTAGGTGCATTCTCAATTATATCATCCCGCAGGTCCTCTGGTGCCACCAACGGTACCCGCATCCAGAACTGCACATGAATAGGTACGCGATTTAGAACTCTATTTTGAACTCATCATGTTTAGAAATTAACATGTAAAACATCTTGACCCAGATCTCAAGTAAATCCCTTTAACATGCTTTTCCTAACTCTTGATTGTACCTTGTTGTTAAGTGCTGTTGAGTCGATTCCGACTCATAACAACCACTTAGGGTTTCCAAGGTGTAGCCAAAGGGTTTGAACCACTGACTTTGTGGTTTGCAGTTCAGTGCTTATGTTACAGCACCACATCAGGAGTCTGTGTACATTACTGTTGAGATGCTATCCAATCAGATCCGACTCATATCAACCCTTTACAGGAGCAGCTGGTGGATTTGAACTGTCAACCTTGTGGTTAGCAGTCCAGTGCTTATCCTTCATTTCCACTCGTAAGTTTATATAAAGGACTACATATTCTATATGCTTCATAACTCTGTGCATACCACTTTTATTTTGAGGGTGCCATTACTGACATTTTAATCCTACCAAGTTTATGCTCTATTGGCTAGATACAGGAGGACACTGGCTGCAGTCAGACTTGCATAATATGCAGCAGGAAAGGAATTCTTCAGTCATACCATAGAGGAGTGGTGGCCAGTGTGGATGTGATTGGTCAAAACTCTGGCCAGGTTAGTGTTATCCTCCTGATTGAGGGGTAGCAGGAAAGCTGGAAGACCCAGATATGCGCCGAAATTCAGCTCCTGTAACATGGCCTGGACAGAGAAAGCAAGAAGAAAAGGTTAAGCGTTAGCAACTCCAATAGCTTTAACTCTCACAGTATCAGACCCATGATTCACCAAGTTACAGGAGGAGAAACTGCTTTCTTCAACCAACCGGGTCACAGATTGAATCTTTAGCACAACCCAGCAGAGAGGTGAAACACCCTTACCGCCTCTGAGTTCCTGCGGATCTTCTCCACTTTTGAGTCTGGACGGATCCATGGAGACAGCTTCCCGACAATTAGTGTATTCCAGTCTGTAATCCCCCAGCCATGAAAGACAAAAGACTAAATGAAATTCAACACTTTACTCTTGCTAAATTTCTATTTCTTAGGGAGTATAAAGTAGAGATGAGATCCAAAGGTTTTTTCTATCACAGATAGGCTAGACTGATTCAGAATAGGAAACTACGGCTTTTAGCAAATAAGCATGAAAAGTATTTAATTCCCAGGGGTCAACTAATATTCCCAAATCAGGAAAGGAGGAGAAGAAGGGCCCTAATAAAATAGAAGTTGTTACTGCCTCTAAAAATTAAGGGGCACATGGGATGGTCCCTACCCCTTCCTGACAGCAGTAGGTCAGATCGTGTCTGGGGACCAGGCCGATTCTTAGCAGGTTCCTGAGTGAACTCCCTCTTGAAACGCGGGTGGAAGACAGGCATGCAGAGGAAATCAAACCTACAACCGCGACAGACCCAGAGTCACCATGTAAAGAGAACAGCAGAGCCCAAAGGATCCAAGCAACTGGATTTAGACTACCTCAGTTCTGCACAGAGCCCTTTCAAGCTTGCCATCCATCACCCCACTAGGCTGTAGGAGCAAATCACTTCTGCTGCACTGTGCCTCAATACTACCACCCGCTCCAAAAAAATCTGCCATAGAAAAGATAAGGAAAAATGGCAATCCAAACCAAGTAGAATTCTTTCTACTCTGTAGTCACTGGCTTTCCGGACAGTCACATGCAAATCTGCCCCAATACTGTCCTTGTCTCCCCTTTCTTTTCTTCTCCCTCTTATTCCTTACACTTTCTCCCCACTCCCAGACAATAATCACAACTCTTTTTGGGTTTATCCAACAATACCCATGACTCTGGGCTAAGTGACCACTAGCTCAAATAAGTTTCTTGTCTCTTGCTCCTGGAACCGAGGTTTCTCCCGCCTACATCCTACCCACTTCGACTCCCTCACTTGTGCCTCTCAGGAATAACTAGTCTGCCCCTCTCGGTCCTCGAGTTCGGACCCACGCGGAGCTCCAGGTTCTCACCCCTGTTTGGCCACAGCCCCCAATGTATCAGCTATTTCGGGGACACAATTCAGGTCCCTTCCGCTGGACACGCGGCTCCCCCCAGCACCCCCGACCGCCATAGCCGCCATCTTTTCCCTCGCGCTACCCACGCCGGGATTCCTTGATACCAGTGGCCAATCAAAAGCCCAAGAAAAAGCCCCCAGAAGGCGGGACAAGTCGCCTTAACAACCGGAGTGTCTCCTACAACTTGCTAACAGTAGACGGAGAGATGGGAAATGGCTCTTCCGCCAATCCGCGGGCTCTACAGTGACGTATGGCGTGGCTCCCGACGATCCACCAATCTCAGAGTCTGATTCGTGACGAACTTCGATTTCCCACAATGCTTTATGCCTGTGCAGAATTCGTTGACTTACACATCCCGTGAAACCCTGCAGTATAAGCTTGAAGTGTCGTCAGTAAGACGGGGCTAAGCGTCTCGGGGCCAGTGGCGCAATGGATAACGCGTCTGACTACGGATCAGAAGATTCCAGGTTCGACTCCTGGCTGGCTCGATGGGACGGGCGTTCCCTTATTATACTCTTAATAGAATTTCTAATTAAATTCCCCTAAGGAGCTCTTAAGGATCTCATTTTAGTTTCCTCGAATTCCTTTACTATTTTCTCACATATTTGTAAGTTTCCTCGTTATCTTCAGACACCCTCACTTGAGGTCTTGCTTTTCTTTATTTCAGGTTTAATTTGGCTAAATTCTGCAGCCATCTTTTTATTTTTAAAATTATGATTTGGGTAAAAGTTTACAGAGCAAATTGGTTTTCCATTCAACATTTCATACACGTTTTGTTTCGTGACATTGATTGCAATCCCCACAATGTAACAGTACTCTTCCCCGTCCTACCTGTGTTTATCATTCCCCTTAGTTCTCCTTTGCCTTCCTGGTTTTTAGCTTCATTCCTAGACAAACGCTGCCCTTTTGATATCATATCATTGATTGTTCTAGGGAGTGCATACCTCCCTGGTGCTATTGTTCAGTTTGTAGCCAGTTTATTGTTTGGTTGAAAGTTGAGCCAAGTAGTGAGTTCAAGTCCAGGCTTGAAGTGCCTCTAAAGGTACTTCTGTAGAGAGGGGGAACGGTGTTCCACCGGTCTCTATTAGACCTACTGGTCTGGTCTTATTTAAATGATGTTGAGTTTTGTTCCACTCCCCCTACAAACACACACACACTCTATCTCCTATTGTGATCCCTTTCAGAGCAGTCAGCAGTGGTAGCTGGGCACCAGCTTTTGGTCTTGAAGGTTGGGGTTCATGTGATCTTATGTCAACTTTTTCCGTTACCCTCTTCAAAGGTAGTTCTTGGGTCTGTTCATGTGGACACAGAAAACTTGGCTAATAATATATAGATGGAACACTTAAAATGGGCTCTGTCCCCATAGTTTGTTAAATTTTTCAATAGATTGTGATTACTCTGCTGCTAATTCCTTGTATTTTGCCTCAAACACAAAAGCTAAATGAATACACCCCAGAAGATAAGAGAAAAATAATTCATGATGAGAAATTATAGTAGAAGGGAGCCATGGAACTTTCTGGTGTGAGGCCCAAGACAAATTATGTATTTTCCCATGTCAGCAGCTGCAGTAGAGCCAAAAAAAGAAGGCAAGGAATCAAGCAAAGAAGGTATAGGAAAGGGAACACCTGAAGGTTGGTTATGTTGAAGGCCTGGCCTGGGGATGAAGAGGAGAACACAGCAGAGAGGCCTAAGCAGGAGATATTGACAGAAATGGTAGGGGACTGTGAGAAAGAGAAGTCAGGGATGATGCCCAGGGTTCTGGCCTTTTAAGTGAAAGACGAGAAATGAAAGAGGTGTAGATTTTAGAGGAAATTAGGGGTTTGCTTTGGACATGCTGAAATAAACATCTAGAGGGCGCTGTGTAATAGAAAGTTGGATGGACAGTGATGTGAACCAGACAAGATTTGGAAGTCACCAGAAGACAGTGACTGAAGTCATGAGTGTGAATGAGATCACCGTGGCCTGACAGAGAGCTGAGAACATGGAAAGGGTATATATAGGATAAGATCTCCTTTGAGGAGCCCTGGATGCAATGTAAGTGCCTCAGAAGGAGAAAAACCCAAAAGACAAAGATCTGAGGAAATCCCCACCAGGCCTGTAGGATTGGAGGTACTATTGACCCATATCTCTTGTATTATTATTGATCAATTTAATTTTTATAACAGCTTTAGATTTACAGAAATTTAAGTAAATAGTACAGAATTCTCATATAATCTAACCCACCCACTCCTACACACTGCTTTTAACTTATTACAGTAGTAATAAGTTTGTTGTAATTAATAAACCAATATTAATATAAGGAGCTCTGGTAGCGTAGTGGTTATGAAACGGGCTGCTAACCTCAAGGTCAGCAGTTCGAAACTCCGTGGGAGAAAGATGAGACGCTCTGTTCTCGTAAAGGTTTACAGCCTCAGAAACCCTGTACAGTGGCACTATGAGTTGGAACCGGCTCCACGGTACTTACCAACAATTAATATATTATTATTAACTAAGTTTATACTTTATTTGGACTTCTGGTGTGGTGCTATAGGATCAACACTGAACTGTGAACCACAAGGTCGACAGTTGAAATCCACCAGCTGCTCCTCAGAAAACTCTATACAGGGTCACTATGAGTCAGAACCGACTTAGCAGCGCTTAACGTTGTTGTTAATCCTAATACACAACACTTAGCAACAACAGCAACAAATACTTTATTTGGGGAGTATGGTGGCTCTGTACAATAAGAACTGGACTGTGAACCAAAAGGCTGGTGGTTCAAGCCTGTCAACCACTCCATGAAGAATGATGAGGCTTTCTGCTCCTGCAAAGATTTACAGCCTCAGAAATCACCTCCACAGCATTTAACAGCAACATTTTGTTCAGATTTCCTTTGTTTTTACCTACTGTCCTTTCTGTGTTCCAGAATCCCATCCAGAATATGTTACGTTTAGTCATCATACCTCTTTAAGTGCCCCTTGGCTGTCACAGTTTCTCAGACTTTCCTTGTTTTTATGACTTTGATAGTTTTAAGGAGTACTTGTCATGGGTATTGAAGATTGCCTGCCTCTCTTTTAGAATTTCTGTTTTTGTCATGATTAAGGGTTGGGGGAAGAAGATCACAGAAATGACATTTTTATCACTGCATATCAAGGGTTCATGCTAGCAACATGCTTATGACTATTGATACAGACTTTAGTGTTTATCAGGTTTCTGTACTATAAATTTACTCTTTTTATCTCCTTTCCATGGAAGGAAGTCAGTATGCACTGACTTCATTGTAGAGTGCAGAGTTATGCTTCCCCTTCTTTGTTGTTGTTGTGAAGTGCCATGGAGTTGGTTCCAACTCATAGTGACCCTGTATAAGGTTTCTGAGGAGTGGCTGGTGGGTTTGAACAACCAACCTTCAGGTTAGCAATCCAGTGTTTATTCTCCAGCACCACACCAGGACCTCTTTAGGGTGGGCTATCTACATCATTCATTTGGAATTCTTCCCTGGAGGTCTTGTCAGTCGGTTATGGTCCATGGGAAGTGGGTGAGGCTTCTGCAGGCTTACTAAGTCTTGGTAAAAAGAGTTTCTGTGGAAGCCTGCTCATTCTATGCCCCAGCTGTGCCCAACCAAACTCTACATTCACAGAAGACTTATTAGATGTTGTTTCTCCTTCAGAAGCTAATTATCTAGAATGTGGACCATCTGGGCTTTTGGCATCTCGTTCCTAATGTCAAGCTGGTGGCTGCTCCTTTGGTTGTTAACTAACTCATTCATGGGCGAGAAGGAGAGTGGAAAATCTATGAAATAGTAATGTCAGTTTTGTCATCAGTTAAAATAATTTTCAAAAGGATTCCTGTAAAAAAAAAAGCCTGGATTTTCTGACATCTTAAGTAAGTTTATTGTTGTTAGAAATGTCACTGTCTTTGTTGTCTCAGTCAGAATGGCCTCAGCTATGTAGCAAGCATGATGCTAAGCAATTTCTCATAATTCTCTGCCTATCCCACAGCACTTGTCTGTACCATTCAAAGGAAATCAGCATGTAAATGTTATTGTTGTTGTGAAGTACTGTATAAGTCGGTTTTGACCCATAGCAACCCTGTATAGGGTTTCTGAGGAGCAACTGGGTGAGCTTCAACCACCAACCTTGTGGTTCAAACCGACTTTGTAGCCCGATGTATTAAACCGCAGTGCCATACCAGGCCTCCATGTAACTGTTGTTGTTGTTAAGTACCGTGGAGTCAGTTCCGACTCACAGTGACCCTGCACAGGGTTTCCGAGGTAGGTCTGTCTATATGAGCTTTAACGGAGCAAAAATGGAAGGACTGAAAAAGAAACAGACAACCTTGTACAGGACTCATTGGTAGGTGCCAAAGAGTCGGTTCTGACTCATAGCGACCCTGTCTAGGGTTTCTAAGGTTACCAATCTTCATAGGAGCAGAAAGACTCATCTTTCTCTTGCCAGTGGGCTGGAACCACCGAACTTGTGGTTAGCAGTCCAGTGTTTATCCTACAGGAATTGACCGTAGGCAAAAAGTTGAAGTTGGTGACATTTAGCATACTCTGCTTCCCTCTGCTCCATGCTGAACTCTTGCACTCAGAAGCATGAGAGTCGCCTTCGTGCTGTGTGATGTAGGCTTTTGCTGGGATGAAGGTAAGGAGATGGTGGAACAGAAAGCAAAATACCCTGAAATACCCTGGGTGAGAAATATGATTACTTTCTCCAGCAAGAGTAAGTGATCAACAGGCTACCAACAGAAAGTGAAGACTCTTCTGAAAGGGAAGGAGTACTCACTCCCAGACACTTCCCCACATCAGGCTCTGGGTGGCACAAACAGTTAAATGCTCAACTACTAACCAAAAAGTAGAGCAGTGTGAACCTACCCGGAGGCATCTCAAAAGACAGCCCTATCTATCTGCTTCCAAAAGGTCACAACCTTGAAAAATCATAGAGAGCAACTCTACTCTGCTTCCATGGGGTCGCTGTGAGTCAGAGTGATTGGACACCAGCCAGGTCCTCCAGCATTCCCACAGAATTTTTACCTGATTCTGTTTTCTGTATTTGTTTAAGCACCTCCAAGCCCATTGTAAATCCTCCCTTCACCTTCTCTTGTGCTCCCCTCCTCTGTCAGCATCTGCCTCTCCCCAGGTCCATCCTTACTCACCTCTGTGTCTACCCAGCCAGCTGCACTTTTCAAGACAAAAATAATGACCCATCTGACCTTCCTCCTGCAACATATTGCTTCTTTACAATCAAGGCTGTCCTCTAGCTACTAAAGTAGCAGAGTTACTGAAGCAAAATAATCTGTGCCAATTTGTATTCTCTTCCTTGCCATCTATATTATATAGTATTTATCTGTCAAAATGAATGGAAAGTAGAAACTGTTCTAGAAATATAAAGATATGGAAAACTACCCAATTTATTTATGAAGTCAGAATAAACCTACTATAAAAATCTGTCAGAAGTAGCACCAAAACAAAACATAAAAAGACCAAAGCAATGGACCAAACTCACTTATGAATATAAATATAAAATTCCAAAAATATTTAGGATTAACAAATAAAACTTATAGCATATTAACATAATAATTACATGCCACAACCAATTAGGGTTTGTCCCAGGAATTAACATAAGGTTAGGTGTTGTTGTTAGGTGCCATCAAGTCAGTTTTGACTGATAGTATCACTGTACACAACAGAATAAAATGCTGCCCAGTCCTGCGTCATCCTCACAAGCACTGTCATGTTTGTACCCATTGCTGTTGCTAGTGTGTCAAGCCTCCAACTTTATGAAGCATAATATCCAAAGTACAACAGATGAAGGCTTACCATCCTCATTTCTAAAGAGCATTCCAAGACAGATTTGTTGGTTCTTTTGGCAGTTCATGGTACTTTCAGCAGTCTTCGCCATGGTACTTTCACTATATATA
>NW_006408535.1:29528234-29545460 GCF_000296735.1 Chrysochloris asiatica | reverse complement strand
GGCACTTAACAACAACAATATATATATTTTTAAGTTTTTATTGTGAATTGAGTGAAAGTTTATAGGGCAGATCATCAGTTTTACATTCAACAATCATACACCTTGTTTCATTACAATAATTATAATCCCCTCCATATACCATCAGTTAACAGTATTTCTATTCATTTTAGCTTTTTTTTTTTTAAACACTCAGGTATATATAATAATTTACACCACCAAAGGATGCATTCTGCAAGTCTGCTTCCTGGCCACCAGCTCTCAGTCCCTCTCTTCTCATGAATCTAGAGTCCTCAGCTGCTCCCTCTCTCCATGTCCCCATCTCTGCCTCCATCACTGGTGACTTTCACTATTTTTTGCCAACACTATTATTCAAATGCATTGATTCTTCTACGGTCTTCCTTATTAATTGTCCAACTTTCATATGAGGCAATTGAAAATACTATGTCTTGGGTCAGGCATACCTAAATCCTCAAAATGACAACTTGGCTCTTTAATACTTTAAAGAGGTCTTTTGCAGCACATTTGCCTAATGCAATACATTATTTGTTTTCTTGATTGCTGCTTCTCTGAGTATTGATTGTGCATCCAAGAAAACGCAGTCTTTGACAACTTCAGTCTTCTCTCCATTTATGATGTGATTTATTGGTCAAGCTGTGGTGATTTTAAGCTTAGGTATTAGGAAATTTATTAATATAAAAGGGCAACAAGAAACCAAGTTAAGATTCTGTAAAAATGGTTATCTATGGGTAGTGTATGGATAGACACTCAGGCTGAACAGGTAGAGGAAGGAGCGTGGGAGTGTACTCACAAACACATATAAGTTTGACAGAGGATATTTGTACCTGGATATTACCTTACTGCAAACATATCCACAAATATGGTGGTGCATACAGGGAACAAAGTTATGAAAACTTCTTAGACATTACCAAACACCTTGAAGGAATGAAATTGTGTGCCTGAGGGCTCAGGACCATAGTCTCAGGAGATCCCATGGCCAACTGTCATAATATAGTCCACAAAGCCAGTGTTCTACATCCTGCTTTAGTGGGTAGCCAATGGGATTTTAAAAGCTAATGAGTGGCTATCTAAGGTGCAACGATTAGTCTTTCCCTTTCCAGGATAAAGAAGAGTGATGAAAACTGAAGATGCTTGGAAACAATTAATCCAATGGACTAATGGACGCATGAACATCTGTCTTCACAACCCTCAGACTAGAAGAACTAGATGGTGCCCAGCTACCACTATTAACTGCTCTAAAAGGGATCACATTCGTAGGCCCTAGATAGAGTGGGGGAAAATGTGGAACAAAACTCAAAATCATAAGAAGACCAGGCTTACTGATCAGTTTGAGGCTGGTGAAATCCCAAGACTATGACCCTTGGTCACCCTGCAGGTCTGGAACTGAACTCATTCCCATGGCCCAATTTTCAGTCAAGCAAAAATAGGTATATAGGAGGGACAACAACACTAGTGAGATATGGACAACATAGAATTCAACCATTTGAAATTTTAAAAAACAGCATTTATCTAATGACAAAGTTCAGAAGGGTTGAGAAAGAAAGAAGAATGGAAGCAAGAAACATAGGGAGGAATATATTAGTATTTTTCCCATTCATAGTGGTAACAGTACCACTGTCACAAAATATTTAGTTGTAACTTCATTGAGAAAATGTAAGCAATATATACAATAATTTATTTTCTTCCCTATATGAAGAACATTAAAAGATGTTGTGGATTAATGCGCTGTGCTGAACTGCAAGGTCGGATTGAACCACAAGGTCAACAGTTCAAGCTCACCAGCAATGTCAGTTTGAACCACAAGGTCAGTGGTTCAAATCCACTAGCCACTCCTCAGAAACCCAATACAGTTTCAGAACTGACTCCATGGTACTTAACAACAACAACAAATAAAACTTTACAAACATAGAATACTGGGAAAAATGAAGAGACAAAACATGTTCTTAAATATTGTTGTTGTTAAGTGCTGTCGAGTTGGTTCCGACAAATAGCAACCCTGTATAGGGTTTCCAAGGAGCAGCTGGTGAGCTTGAACCACCAACCTTGTGGTTCAAATGACTTTGCAGTCCAGCACATTAGCCCACAGTGCCACACCAGGACACCATGTTCTTAAATAGAAAAGATGAAATCTTAATAAAGATGTCAACTATTACCAAATTAATTTCCTCACTTACAACATTCAATCACAATCTAATGAAATCTTTTATTACTTGATTAAGTGATTCTTCCATTCATTGTAATAAAAGTCAGATAAGAAGTTTTCTAGCAAGTTGGCAGACTAGGCAGACATGCTATAGGGACCCTCTACAACAAAGATACAGAAGACCTAATAAACAGACACAAAAGAGTATCCTGGAACCCTGAGCTTCAGAGGTTAGAGAAGTGGATTGAAAATGTACTGGGAGGAAAAGCTGAGTAGGTGCCACGAAAGAAGGAGACCAACTAGTGTTTCCACTGCTGACCAGATGTGGTGCAACCATCTTGAACTTTTGTGAGCAGCCTTGGAGAGACAGACAGACTGAGGCCTGATGGCGCAGATTCACTGGAGTGACGGAAAAGTCTGTTTCTCTTTTCATCTTCACTCTCTCGTTTTTTGTGGTTTTTTGTTTTGTTTTGTTTTTAATCCTTTCTGGGTTTTTCCCCCTTCTTTTTGTTTTCTCTTATACATTACACATCTCTAGTTTTCAGTCCCTTTTTTCTCTTTTTAGTTATAGTCTTTCTTTCGGTTGATGCCCATTGTTTTGTTTTTGTATTGAAAAAAATTGATATTTAGAATCAACCAGCTGGGCTCAGTTTGTTGTTGTTGTTGTTAGAAGCCATCAAGTTGGTACCAACTCATAGCGATCCTACACACAACCGAATGAAACACTGCCCGGTCCCGGGCCAACCTCACAATTGTTGCTCAGTGTAGTTGATCCCAATTTTGTTGACAACATCCAAAGCATCATAGTCAGGAGCCAGTGGAACATATGCCTTCTTTTCCCCATCAGACCTGATCAAGGTGTTGACCTTGACTACATCAATGTCATAGCGCTTCCTCACAGCCTGTTTGATCTGTGCTTGTTGGCCTTGACATTCACAATGAAGACAAGTGTGTTATTATCTTCAATCTTCTTCATGGCTGACTCAGTAGTCAGAGGGAACTTGATGATTGCATAGTGGTCAAGCTTGTTTCTCCTGGGGGTGCTTTTCCGAGAATATTTGGGCTGCCTTTGGAGCCTTAGAGGCTTGGGCCGCCCGAAGGTGGGTGATGTGCAGATCTTCCCTTTTTTTGTAGCTGTGGATACCTTTCAGTACTACCTTCTTGGCCTTCAACACCTTTGCTTTGGCTTCAGCTTTGGGAGGGGCAGGGGCTTCCTTCTTTGCTTTCTGCACCATCTTCGTAAAAAGGGCTGCTGCCCGTTTTTGTTTCTTTTTTCTCCTTTATTCTTTTTTTTTGCTGTTGTTTGCATGTTTGTTCTGTTTTGTTTTCCTGTGTGTGTCTTCTCTTGCCCCACCCAGTGGAAGACCCAAAACCATGCCTATATCGCTCAACCACAACTATACCCCCTGCAGCTCCACCCATTGGACAAGAGCCAAAACCAGCTCATATACCACTTGATCAATGATAGACATCAACCAACACCATTCAAACCTTGAACTGCTGAATAGTGAATGGAAAATTGTTTACATGCTACAATTCTCTAATCACACCTACCAGGAGTCAGTTGGTAAGAACCTAAGAACACACCAACATACAATCATAAATTAAATACATATATAATGACCAATAATGTGTCGGAGACAACTGATGATTTTAGCTCACACAAAGAAAGGAGAGAATGGCTCACACAAATGACCAATATGTAGAGCCAGAAAACATTTTGAGGAAGAAAAAGTAATGGAACTACCTGAGGAAAAATTCAAAAGAATGATATTTAGGTACCTTCAACGAATTGACCAAAAGATTAAGGAAAGCAAGGAGAACACAGAAAAAACAAGAAGAATTTAGGAAAACACTACAAGAATAAATAGTCAAGATAAATGCAAACTTTGAAATAATACAAAACCTGAGTACAGAGATCCAGAAGATAATACTGAGATCTCAGAAATGGATAATACACTGAAAGGGCAAAGGAGTAGATTAGAATCAATGGAAGTGCAAATTAGTGACCTTGAAGATAAATCTCTCAATGCTAGTAAGCTAGAAAACCAATCAGAAAAAAGTGAAAAAAATTGGAAGGATACCTGAAATTTATGTGGGACACCATGAAGAGGAATAACTTACAGGTAATTAGAATTCCAGAACAGGACAATAAAAAGGACAGAGAAAATTGTTGAAAAGTTCCTGGAAGAAAACTTCCCTAACATCAAAAAAGACAAGAAGATAACCAACCATTCAGTTAGTTGAATGAACTCCAAACAGGATAGCCTCCAAAAGAAAATCACCAAAACATATCATAATCAAACTTTCCATAACCAAAGAAAAGGAAAGAATCCTGAGAGCACCTAAAGAGAAACAAAAAGTGACCAACAAAGGAGAACAAATAAGATTATGCTTTGATTTCTCAGCAGAAACTATGCAGGCAAGAAGGCAATGGGATGACACTGACAAAACTCTGAAAGAAAAAAATTGCCTGGCAAGAATATCCCCAGCAAGCCACACCTTAAATATGACAGTGAAATTAGGACATTTTCAGATAAACACTAATTAAAGGAATCTGTAATAGCCCAGACCAATTTTTTTTAAAAATACTAAAACGTAACAGACAACAACCTGAAGTTAGCATACATAACAACAACATGCAAAACTAAACCCAGATATAGAAGTATCCAAAGTGAAACAAACCTGCAAGACTGAAAATAGAGTGCCAGAGATATCAACTTATAATGAAGTTAGCTACAAAGCAAACACAGGGAATAATGCAGATACAGAGTCTCCAAATGACAAGGAAGTCAAGCAGATTTCGAGATAGAACAGATTGTTTTAAATTGGAAAAATTAATAAATTATAGGGTAACCTCAAAGAAAATATACATTTACATCAAAATAAAAAAGAGGAAAATTAGAAATATTTAGTAAACATCAAAATAACACCAATGAATAAAAGAAAGCCCACAAAGTTGAACTCAGCGCAGAAATTTACATGGAACAAAGAAACTAGCAACACCACACAAAAATATAACAGAAAAACATGGCAACATGACAGCAATCAATTCATACCTATTAATCATTACACTGAATGTAAATGGATCAAACGCACTAGTCAAGAGACAGTAGCAGAATGGATAAGAAAACAGGATCCTTCAATATGCTGTCTACAAGAGACACACTTTACACACAAAACAAACAGACTAAAATCAAAGGATGGAAAAAATATATCAAGATAGCAGCAATCAAAAACAAGCAGGAGTAGCAATATTAATCTCTGATAAAATACACTTTAAGGCAAAAATAAAAAACCAACATAAGAGACAAAGAGGGACATTATCTCATGATTAAAGGGTCCAGTGAACAAGAGGACATAACCATAATAGATATTTAAGTTCCTAATGAAAGAGTCTCAAAATATATACATCAAACTCTAAAGAACTGAAAAAGAAATAAGACAACTTTCCAATAATACTCTTGGTGTGATGCTGTTGAATAAGCACTGGACTGCTAACTGCAAGTTCGGTGGTTCAAACCCACCAGCTATTCCTTGGAAACTCTTTACAGGGTTGCTATGAGTTGGAACTGACTTGATGGCACTTAACAACAGCAACAAAACAATAATAGTAGAAGACTTTAATATACCACTTTCGATGAAGGACAGAATAACTAGAAACTCAACAAAGACACAGAATAACTAAACAATGCAATCAACCAATTTGATCTCATAGACATCTGGAGAGCACTCAACCCAACAACAGCACAATTAACATTATTTTCCAGTGGACGTGGAACATTCTCCAGAATAGACCATATGTTAGACCACATAGCAAACCTCAATAAATTTTAAAACATCAGAATACTACAAAGCATCTTCTTAGATCACAACACCATAAAGTTGGAAATCAACAATAAGAAGATCAAGGAAAAAAATAAAATTCAATGGAAATTGAATAAGACCCTGCTTAAAAACTACTGGGTAATAAAAGAAATTAAAAAAATAAATTTAGAATTCCTTTACTTGAACAAGAAGAAAAACACAACATAACAAAACAGTAAGCAGTACTCAGAGGGAGATTTTTAGCAATAAACATACACATCCAAAAAGAAAGAATCAAAATTCACACCTTAACCCAACATCTCCAACCTTAGAAAAAGAGCAGCAAAGTAAGTCTACATTCACCAGAAGACAAGAAATAACAAAAGTTAGAACTGAACTAAATTAAATAGAAAAACAAAATCAAAAGAAAGAATTGGCAAGAAGTTGGTTCTTTCAAAGAATCAATAAAATTGACAAATTATTTGCAAATCTAATGAAAGGAGAAGATACAAATAACACAAAATTATGATTGACACCAATAATGCAATACTACGAAGAATCATACTCCAAAAAAATTTAAATCTAGTAGAAATGGACAATTTACTAGAAACACACAACTTACCTAAATCAATACAGACTGAAGTAGGAAACTTAAACAGACTTGTAACAAAAGGAGAAATTGATCAAGTCCTCAAAAGAGTCCCAAATAAAGAGGTCCAGGCCCAGACAGTTTTACTGGTGGATTTTATCAAACATTCATAGAGGAAGTTACACAATTCTACTCTAACTATTTCAAAATATAGAAAATGAAGGAAAACTCCCAAATTCATTTTATGAAGCAAGCATAATCATGATATGCAATGGGGCTGGCCAAACCTTTAGTCACCAGGGTAATGTGGTGTACAAGAAGAAAAGAAAAAAAATTTTTTTGCCTCTTTCTGCCCACGAGTAAGTGTAAACTTCTGTGCCACTTACTGCCCTCTTGCCTTCAAAGTCATCCATGATAGTTCAAGATGACCACAGCATGGTTGGACGAATCAATGGCACAGATCAGAAACAGGTATGTTTTTGCAATGCTGATAAGTTTTCTTGTTTCTGAAGCTGCTCATTAAGCTCAAGATGGCTGTGCCCATCTGGTCACTGGCTCATATCACAGCCTTCAATATGGATTGCACCTCAATGCAGAGAAAACAAAAATCATCACAACTGGACCAATAAATAACATCATGTTAAATGGAGAAAGATTGAAGTAGCCAAAGGCTTCGTTTTGCTTGAATCCACAATCAACACTCATGGAAACAGCAGTCAAGAACTCAAACGATGTATTGCGTTAGGCAAATATGCTGCACAAGACCTCTTTAAAGTGTTCAAGAGTCAAGATATCAACTTGAGGACTAAGGTGCACCTGACCCAAGTCTTGGTATTTTCAGCAGTCTCATATGCATGTAAAAGTTGGACAATGAATAAGGAAGACTGTAGAAGAATTGATGCATTTGAGTTATGGTGTTGGAGAAGAATATTGAAAGTACCATGGACTGCCAGAAGAACAAACAGATCTGTGTTGGAAGAAATACAGCCAGAACAGCCTTAGAAGCAAGGATTGCAAGACTTTGTCTCTCATATTTCGGACATGTTATTAGGTGGGACCAGACCCTGGAGGAGGAGATTATGTTTGGTAAAGTGGCGGTGGGTCAGTGAAAAAGAGGAAGGCCCCATGAGATGAATTGGCACAGTAGCAGCAGCAGTGGACTCAAGGGTAACAATTGTGAAGATGGCTCAGACCAGGCAGTTCACTCTGTTGTGCATTGGGTCGCTATGAGTTGGAACTTAACAACAACAATTGCATGGACTCTCTGGTGGAGGAATGGTTAATGGACCTGACTGCTAACTGAAAGGTTGAAGGTTTGAGTCCACCCAGAGGCACCTTGGATGAAAGACATGGTGATGCACTTATGAAAAATCAGTATGGAACACAGTTCTATTCTGACACACATGGGGTCACCTTGAGTGGACATTGACACAACCACATGCCAGATACTTAGATTGTTAATCTTATTTAGTTATCAATATTTTATGAGGTAGGAATTAGCAATATATTCTATATGTAGGTGAGAAAACAGATTAAGTATCAAAAAATCACAATGAGAATCCAGTTTTTCTGATTTCCAAGTGTGTACAAGGAACTGCCTATCACCATGAGAGATTAGAATCAGGATTAGCAAAAAACTGGTTCCTATGAGGTAGAAGTCACACATAACTGCCCTCTCCAACTTCACCACCCTTTATGACATGAGCCATTTCTTTCCCTGCACACTCTACTTCTCTGCTGAGTTCAATAATACACTGACATGGCTGCACAGAACTCACAGAACATACTCATAGTTATGTGGTTTATTAGGAAAGTAACAACAGGCTACAACTCAGGATCAGGATCAATTCGGAAGGAACAGGAACAACTCAGGATCAGGAGGTACAGAGGCCTCCAATGATCAGCAGGTACAGTTTCTCTGCCTTCTCTATTGGGTGCCTGCCTTCTCTGACTCAGCTTCTCTTCCTGGTGCCTCCTCTGCCACTAAGTGCCAGTCCCCTGTCGCATAGCACATAGAATAGCCAGCTCAGCTCCTTCAGTTGCTGCTTTCCTAGCAGCATGTCTCCACTGTCAGACCCCTCCTCAGTCAACCTCTCTGCTACTGCCAGCCCCTCCACTGCTCACCGGCCCAGCTCAGAACCCATGTAGCAGCCTGTTCAGGTCTCTTAGCTGTGCTGTGGCATCAGACCTCTGCTAACTGGCTGCACTAGCAGCTTCAGGATCACTTGGCTCCCATGGGGCTCTGCTTCTCTGTCTCTCTTCCAGAAACCTTTTAAACCACCTTGGGAGTTACAAGGTGGGGCCTCCCTCGCCAGACAAGAGTTCACCCAGTCCTTAATTACCCATGAGATGTCAGCTCAAAACCAGACCAACTCATAGCGACTCATAACAACCCTACTTAGAATTTCCAAGGCTATAAATCTTTTCAGAAGCAGGAAGCCTCAACTTTTTCCTACAAGCAGCTGGTAGGTTTGCACTGTTGAATTTACTGCTGTCCAAAGCCTATCCTCCAGAGCCACCAAGGCTTCTTGTATCAACTCAGGTCTAATTACCAAATAAAAGTATCAAATCATCAAGTTACTTACAGTTTACCCAGAAATATCAATCAATCCCGGAAATCCTCTGGGCAAAAGTAACAAACTCTCTGGTGTAGAAAACAACCAGGGAGCATACCTCACCCCTCCTCCCCCGCCCCCCCTCCCAAACACACACACACACACACACACACACATCCAGTTGCTGCTCAAAGAACTAGGGCAAAGGTAACTCTTGGGGGAGGTGGGGAATGGACATCCGGAACTGGTTTTTCAAAGAACTAAGGAAAAAGGCTAGATAAAGCTAGGAACACCAAGTCCTTGCTTTTTCTTTACAACATCATTTCCCAAAATGTGGTCCAAGAACCTCAGAGGGTTCCTGAGACCCTTTCAGGAGGTATATGATGACCTTCTACATGTTTGTGTGCAGCCAGATTTTCTTCATTTACTTCAACCAAAACCAAATGTCACCACACAGAGAAGGCAGTGGTAGAAATGAGAACACAGCTGTCTTCTCTTAAACTGGACAGGAAAGAGATTGTCAAAAATATAAACAGTACCACTCTTCTAAGTATTTTCTTCTTTTAGAAGACAGTGATTTTTCATAAAAATGTGTTTATTTCCATTAACATGAATAGGTTTATTCTTTTTTATTGGGGTAAGATATGTGGCACTGTGGGTAGATGGCGCTGGACTACAAGGTTGGTTTGAACTGCAAGGTCGGCCATTCAAGCTCACCAGCCGCTTGTTGGAACAGCACCAACTCAACAGCACTTAACAACAATGTACAACATAAAATTGACCATTTTAGCCATTTTAGAATGTAAAATTCAGTAGAATTAAATATATTTACAATGTGGATCAACTACCACCACAATGTATGTAGGCCCAGATGCATTTACCACTTCAGGGTTTTTTGTTTTTTTAATGTAAAAATTTCCTCAGTTCTTATTTTTAATATGGGAAATACCTATTGATAAAACCCATGTAATTAAAAAAAAAAAATCTTTAAAACATTTAAGAAAACAACAAAAAAAAATCTTTGCTGTCCTCAAAAATCATTTTAAAAGTTTAAGAACTCCTGTTCTACAATGATCAATCTGCCCTCCAAGAGCTTCTGATGCTGTAGATAGGAGCAAACATCTTTCCCAATACTGTGTGATGACAAGTTAAGGCAGTGCATGACAAGTCCCACAAAGAATTTAAAATGCCATGGGGGATTTAAATAATAGAGCTTTTCTCACAGGAATGATAATGGAGGAAGCTGAGTTTGAGGTGGGCCTAAAAAAAAAAAAAAGGATTTTAGGAGCAGACTTCTTGCTAGTTGGCTAGAACTCTAACAAACATGTTGTTGAAGGGTGAATAAATCCATTAGGACAGTTTAGGGTTAGTGGAAACTGGTAGTATAAGCTGTGTGGATTGTTCGGTATGTGGTGGAGAGACCTGAAGTGCTTTGAACAGAGAAATGACAAAAAGTGAAAATTATAAACTGCTTATGAAAGACAAGTCAAAATAATCATGAAAAGTTACCTGGCAATAAGTAGTCTTCAAGATGACGGGAGAGGCAGGATGAGTTCCAGGGGTCCAGAATGATGGCTTGAAGCAAGGGGTGGAGGGAAAGATGTCCATTGACCTGGCTGGCTAGTCTCACAGAGTGGCAGGACATTGTTTTGAAGCCTGGCCACACTTTGTGGGCCCAGAGTCTTCATTTTGTTGTTAGACTCCATGTGAGTCCAACTTGCTGAAACATTTAGAGACTAATGTTTCTACTTCATCACCAATGCACTTAGGAAAACACTTCCCTGTGGAGGCAACATTCATGTGATTTACAGGACATTCCCTTTACAGAGATACCCAGAAGGCCAAATCCATAACCATAATGCTGTTTGGAGTGTGTCAGACAGTAGGTTCTGGAACCGGACTGCCAGAGCTTCTTCAGCTTTCCTGCCTTGTGACATTGTATGCAGTACCTGACCTCTCCACACCTTACTTTCCCTAATTGTAACCTGGAGATTGTGATAGAATTTACCTCTGAAGTTTGCTGTGAGGATTAAATTATTTATTACATACCAAGTGTTTACAAACTGTGCCTATTACTAACCAAGTCCAAAGTTCTTTATGGATAGCTTTATGGAAAGAACTTTCACCCAGACCTTGTTCCTGCCCCCAGTATAACCCCAGTGATTTAACTCATATTCTCAATTCTTTGTTGCTTTCAAACAACTCAGGGTTGGACAAAAATGGAAATACCTTGGTCTTTGGTGGTGGTACTGTGCCGTGGAGTCAGTTCCAACTCATAGTGACTATGTATAGGGTTTCCAAGGCTGGAAATCTTTATGGGAGCAAAAAGTTTCATCTTCTCCTGTGGAACAGCTGGTAGTTCTGAACTGCTGTCCTTGAGGTTAGCAGCCCAACTTGTAACCATTACACAGCCTTGGTCTTTGTGTAACCCTTTTCTAAACTCTAGGCAGAACATTTACTTTTGGTTACATGCTCTTTTTCAGTCAGGCTTGATACAGTTAGGTCTCTAAAGTTCTGTTGTATTTTCCTAAAACTAGGCCTTAGCAGCAGCCAAGAAATCTAACAACATATTTCATTAGGCAAATCTGCTGCAAAAGACCTCTTAAAAGTGTTCAAAAGTAAAGATGTCACTTTGAGGACTAAGAGGAACCTGACCCAAGCCATGGTATTTTCAGTCACCTCATGTGGGTGTAAAAGTTGGATGTAAGTAAGAAAGACTATAGAGGAATCCATGCATTTGAATTATGGTGTTGGCAAAGAATAGTGAAATACCATTGACTGCCAGAAGAACCAATAAATCTGTCTTGGAAGAAACACAATCAGAATGCTCCTTAGAAGCGATGATGGTGAGGCTTCATCTCTTGTACTTTGGACATGTTAGGAGGGATCAGTCCCTGGAGAAGAACGTCAAGCTTTGTAAAATGGAGGGTCAGCTGAAAGGAGAAAGATCTCCAAGGAGATGGAGTGACACAGTGGTAGGAACAATGGGCTCAAACATAACAATCATGAGGATGATGCAGGACCGAGCAGTGTTTCATTTCGCCTCGCATAGGGTCATTATGAGTCATAACCCACTTGATGGCACCTAACAAGAACAACAACAGGCCTTAGCTACTCAAATACAAATCATCCTCTAAGGGAAATTTTTTCTACAGATTTCTGATTTCATCCCTTGTGAGATGACTCCTATCTTTTCACTGTCTCAAATTATAAACAACCAAGTCCTTTAACAAAACCTAATCCAGGTCCTTCAAGATGAATATTGTGGAGATATTCTTCATGGGGTGAGGGACCGTCTGGAGAGATTGGGCCCTAGTGACGTGGTAGATTAAGCATTGGACTGCCAGCTGAAAGGTCAGTGGTTTGAATCCACCAGCAACTCCTTGGGAGAAAGATGGGCAATCTTCTTCCATAAAGATTTACAGCCTTGAAAACCCTATGGAGCAGTTGAACTCTGCCCTAGAGGGTTGTTGAGTCAGAATCAACTGGATAGCAGTGGGTGGGTGGGTTGGAGATCTCTAGACTGACTGGTCTCTAGAGGGTACTGGGTCCCCCATTTGTGCTGACTAAGGCAGAATGTGGAGTTCTGTTGTGGTGCTGTAGGATAAGCACTAGACCGCAAGGTCGGTTTGAACCTCAAGGTGGCTGTTCAAACCCATCAACCACTCCTGAGAAACCCTGTGGGTCACTATGAGTCATAACTGACTCAACAGCACTTAACAACAACAAGGAAGAATGCAGCGTCATTCTCTAGGACACTGATATTCACCCTTCATTGAGAACCTTGAGGGAACAGATTTTATTTGTCCAAGAGCCTAAGAGTTTCCTAACCTAATCCTAGTTCTCGAGGCAATTTACTTTACTTTTCTTTAAAAAGGAAAAATCAACAAGATTTATCAGATGTTTTAAGAGGCAGGTAAGGAGTTGTGATGAAAAGAATGAAGGCAAGGCAATAAATGTAGAGGAGAGCCAGAGGGCAGCTGAGATCTAAGATGCTAACCCTCGCTCTCACTGTCATGTAACCTTCACAGTCCCTTTCCCATCTATTCCACAAGAGAGGTGAAGGGGGCCTCCAGCAAAAGCTCTGTCTTGACCAAGACAAACCACCCTGAGCACTGAACACCACCACCACGAAATGAGTATTTTGAAAAAATTCTCTACCGAACTATATTAATAAATTCAGTAAGTAATCTATTTTCCATGAAATAATTAGAATTAACATACTTAATGTACTATAATACTTAATCTACTATAATACCAGCAAAAAAAAAGACACTTAATATTCAATGAAGTATTTTTGTAATAATGGAAATTAAAAATATTTTAAATATCTACCATGAAGAAAATAGTTCATTTAAAACTATGGTGGTGGTGGTGGTTGTGAGCCATGGAGTCAGGGTTTCTGAAGCTATAAAGCTTTACGGGAGCAGAAAGCCTCATCTTTCTTCCGTGGAACTGCTGACCTTGAGGTTAGCAGCCCGACTCATAACCACTACACTACCAGAGCTCCTTAAATTAAAATTATACTCTAATGTTAATATTAGCTAATATATGTACATATATATTTGTATATTTGGACTTCTGGTATGGTGCTGTAGATTCAGCACTGGACTGTGAACCACAAGGCTGGCAGTTCAAACCCACCAATTGCTCCTCAGAAACTCTATAAAGGGTCACTGTGAGTCAGAAACAACTTGAAGGCACTTGGCAACAATTTGTATATTAACAGGTCTGGCATTATACACATCAAATCACTCTGTTCACTACTCTGAGGAAGTGAACGAGGTTATGTTCTATGTTAGGGGGTGGGAGGTATGCATAGTCCAGTCTTCCTTTTTACTATATGCTATTAAGTGTTATTGAGTCAGTTCCAACTCATAGTGACCCTGTATAAGGTTTCCAAGACCATAAATCTTTACAGGAGCAGAAAGCCTCATTGTTCTCCTGCAGAACAGCTGGTGGGTCTGAACTGCCAACCTGGTAGTTCTTAGTCCAGTGTTTATCCTCTTTTACTATGTATGCTTCTGGTTTTAAGAAAACTTTTTACAAAGTAAGTTTGAGCCAATAATTTTTTTTTTTTTAAATAGTTTGTGCAGCACTGTTGCAGGCAAATGTTCAATTTTCTTTAGGTTTTAGAAATATCAGAAACAGCTCACTGCTGATCATCAGATCCTTTAGGGTGGGAATTTGGAAGCCATTTTGCTTCTTCAGACAGTTGGAAATCTAAATGATTTTCAAACCCCAGCTCCCCAGAGGATCTCAATTGGATATTTTTCTTAATTTCTGGTCACTTAAGGTGAAGGTTTTCTTTGGTATGTAATTTGCTCATTTATAATACTGTGCCTTCATATACTGTTCCATCCCCTTTTTCTGCCCTCCTTTGTGACTTTTTCCAAAATTCTATCCCAAATTCACCTTTTCTACAAAGCCTGAACCGAATCTGCATTTCCTACTAAGGTTGAGGTGGTGGTGGTGGTTGTGTGCCATGGAGTCGGTTCCAACTCATAGCAAACCTCTACAGGGTTTACAAGGCTGTAAACCTTTACGGATCTTTGGATCTTTCTCCTGCTGGTAGTTTCGAACTGCTGACCTTGCAGTTTCGCATCCAGATTCGTAACCACTAAGGAGCTCTGGTAGCGTAGTGGTTACGAATCGGGCTGTGAACCTTAAGGTCAGCGGTTCGAAACTACCAGCTGCTCCGCGGGAGAAAGATGAGGCTTTCTACTCCCGTAAAGATTTACACCCTCGGAAACCCTGT
Organism: Chrysochloris asiatica; assembly: GCF_000296735.1. NCBI lineage: Eukaryota > Metazoa > Chordata > Mammalia > Afrosoricida > Chrysochloridae > Chrysochloris > Chrysochloris asiatica. Next base: position 29,530,590 of record NW_006408535.1, on the reverse strand, counting down.
ACAGGGGTCGCTATGGGTCGGAACTGACTCGACGGCACTTAACAACAACAACAACAAGCTACCAGAGCTCCTTTCCTACTAAGGTTCTACTTTAAGTGTCTGGTTCATCTCTCTTGATTTGTAACACATTTATTTTTACTTCTTGCTACTTTATATTCTTAGGCTGCTTTTATGTCTAGTATCAGCTATAGGTTATAAACATTGAGGACACAGTTAATTTATTATTATTATCTTTATTATTTCAAATACCAAAACCCAGTATGATTCAGGATGAGAGCATAATTAAATGATAAAATGCTGAATGCCTTAATAAATATCAGAAAGAATTGCTTTGAGATTTTTAAAGTTCATTTCCTGATGCCACTGATTACAAAGGAAAAATACAAGGGTAAGTAAAAAAACATTTGGAAGCTGTTTTGATTGGACTTTTTTTTTTTAAAGGCACTAAGACAAGTGTATTACTGAAAAACCTGGACTGCAGCTATCCACTGATCCCAGAGACATGTTTAAATATGTTTTGTTTGTAATAAACCCATGCATGTATGAACTGGAACCCTAACAGCAATACTTTCTTTTTTTTTTTTTTTTTTAAGTTTTTAATGTGAAATGAGAGCATCAACTTTACATTACATTCATCCTATCGTATTTCGTTTCATTGCAATGATTACAGTTCCCTCTATGCATCATCAAACAACCAAAGAGTACACCAAGTCTGCCTTCCCCCCCACCCTCTCCCCACCCCCGGCTGTCCACATCATCATCTCTGCCTCCATTTCTGGAGGTCCCAGGGACCTCCACTCCTGGACTGCAAAATCCACCATTCCCCTCCTTTTGTTACAGAACATCTACCTTTACATTTCTGACCCTCACAATCAGTCCTGATAGCAATTAGTCATTATTGTACCACAAGAGTCCTATACCCATCTCCTTTCATCAGCCCCATCCCAACAGATTGGAAACCACTCAGTGGAGATTCTACTTTACCCCTCCCCCTCTGGAACTAGGCTCCCAATTGAAAGTTTGTAAGCCAGTCACTTCTTGCCTTTGTAGCCCCCACCCCCACTCCATTTTGGGTAACCAATGTCTAAGTTGCCCATCCCTGTCAACCCTGTGTACCGAGGGGGTGGAAATGATCCTTGCTGTAAAGATTAATTCCCTCTTTTAAGCTACTACATCCATAAATATAGGTCAAGTTCATCAAATTGTAGTGGATTACTCTTTTTTTTCCTCTTCTTTCTTCTTCCAGTTGAGTACTGATCATCCAGCCATTGAAGTCAGGTCAAGTGGGTACTATCAGCAAGTATGGGTGTTCTTGTGCATTCTCCCTCACTTCATATCAGCTGGATGCTTTATTCTCTGCTCTAGTCCTCTGTGGCCATGTCACTGTCTCTGGGCCCAGAAGTCCCCAGGCCTTGCCATACTGCTGGCCAATCAGGTCTCAACCCAGGTTCACAGGAGTCTATTGAACGAGGTTGGACTTAGCTCGCTCATTACTGTTTTTCCTCCACTTCCCCTTATCAGTGACCAATGTGGTCACCAGCAAGACCACATGCCTGCCTGCTCGTGTATTCTCCTTGAGTCTTAGTCTTGGAAGGGGGTTTACAGCAATACTTTTTGACTTACCCTTGTTCACCTTTGTATACTAGAGAGATTTGTCATTGACCATCTCAAACTCAGCATAATTAATAGTGGGACATTCTGACCTGATACGGCTCTGGTGTGATGTAATGTGAAGTATGTCATGTCATCTATTATTTATTTACAAAACTGTTTTACCTGAATTTAATCCAGTCTCTAGACTCAACTTCCACTTTACAGGAAATAACAAGTTTGCAGCACTAAACAATAAACTTTCTGCAATGATGTAAGTATTCTCTATCTGATCAGTACAGTAACCAATAACCCACTGTAATTTTCATTTTATTTTAGTTGCTTTAAATTTTAATTTAAATAGCTACATGTGGCTAGTGGCTACCATATCAGACAACACAGGAGAGAAACAAGTTAAACACTGTTGTTGTTGTTATTGTTGTTGACCACCATCATGTCAGTTCTGACTCATAGCGACCTTGTATAGGGTTTCTGAGAAGCAGCTTGAACCGCCAACCTTTGGGTTAGCAGTCCAGTGCTTATCCTAGAGCACCACACCAGGATCCTGTAGTTAAACACTACAACGAAACATTTAGGCAATGGAACATTATACAAGGTGACTGACCTGGATTTTTCAGAAGGTAAATTTCACTTAAAAAAAAGGAAACAAGGGGGAGAGAAAGGAATTGCAAAAAGCATCAACATAGAAAGCTTGTAAGTCCGTCTTCTGCCTATAACTGATTGGAATACCTAAAATGGGGCTACA
>NW_006408535.1:29526354-29527053 GCF_000296735.1 Chrysochloris asiatica | reverse complement strand
TGAAATGGAGCCAGAGATGATGATGTGGAGCAATGGAGCAGCTGGAGACTTTAGATCCAGAGAGGGAGAGCAACTGTGTGCTGAAGACCTGGGGGTCACGGGGGAAGGATTGCATGGAGGGGATTGTAACCATGGCAATGAACGATATATGATAGAATGAATGTAAAACCAATGTTCTCCCATGTAAACTATCACATAAGTCACAATAAAACATTAAAAAAAATAAAAAAAGAAACAGCTGTATGGAGGTAATATTCTATTTTAAAACAAACTAAAGAGACCCAGCATTTAAATGCTATATATGAACCTTGACTAAATCCTAAACAAGGAAAAGAACTGAAGAAATTCTAATATGAAGTAGGCAATAAAGAATTAACTTTTTTTTGTATAATTATATTAGTTATATAAGGAAAGGGCCTTATTTTTAAGAGTTGCCTGCTAAAGTAGTTAGGGAATGAGGTGTCATGAAATTTACTATCAAATGGCCCAGAAAGAAATAACATATATTCTCTGCGTATATACACACAGAAAGACAGTAAACTCTAATTAATTATATATATATATATATGGAGCTCTGGTAGCATAGTGGTTACGAATTGGGCTTCTAATCTCAAGGTCAACAGTTCGAAACTGCCAGTGGTTCTGCAGGAGAAAGAGGAAACTTTCTGCTCTTATAAAGATTTACAGCCTCGGAAACCC
>NW_006408535.1:29506323-29521424 GCF_000296735.1 Chrysochloris asiatica | reverse complement strand
TAAAAAGCTAAAGTGGATAGAGAGAAATACTGTTAATTATAATCAATGTAATGAAACAAGGTATATGATTTGTTGAATGTATAACTGATGATGTGCCCTGTAAGCTTTCACTCAAATCCCCAATAAAAACCTTAAATTAAAAAAAAAAAAAAAAAGTAATGGAAAGAAAACCCACTCAACAAAAAAAAAAAAAAAAGCTTTTAGGGGGAAAAAAGATAGAATTAAGCAATATCCACTAATCTATATGTTAATTTGTTAATTTTGTGTGAGCTGAAACTTTTTTACAAATGGCTTAGTAGTATTGTTTACAGGAGAAAATGTTAAAATTGAGTCAAAGACCTTGATTTTTTTCTGCAAATCAATCCAAGACCATCATGATTTAATGTTAGTAGAATGCCTCCAGTCTCACTAGAACATGGTAAGAGAAGCTAAGTAGGTCTGTCTTATAAATTAGGGTAAAGTTTCTGCCTCTGTTCTTGGTCACTAACTTTGACACGTCAGGGCCCTGCTTGTTCTAAACTAAGTGGACCTTGGAATTTGGTTCCTCAGGGTGATTTCCTCCCACCCTCTGCTTTGATTCTGGAGATCAGAGAAAAATGCAATCCTCAGACAACCCCAGAAGGAACCAGGACAAGGAGCTTGTGTCCTCCTCTGTAACAGAGCTGGTTAAGTGGCTTTTTATTATAACTGCCTCACTAATAGGCACAGTGACAGAACAGTTAGCATCTAGCACTCTTCTGAGATTATAGTTCTTCAAAAGCAAGTCCACTTCTGTTCTCCCAGAATGAAGCCTCTAAGGCCCTATGTGGGCATTTGTATAAACATTGTAGACCTGTCTCTATATATTTGGATTGACTGTTCCCTCTCCTTATTCCACAGTCTTTGGTGTTCTTCTTCCATTTTTTCACAAAGGAAAATGACTAAAATCTTAAAACTTTATTCTGGAGCTCATCAAATACAGTTCAGGATTGATGCTCACAAACAGCTGTGCATAAAATTACAGAAATCGGCTACATTTTCTAGAAAAGGCCCAGGCATACAAAAGGAAGAGAAACAAAGAAGTGCCTGAATTACTGCAGTGTTTTAAGCACCTGTCCCCACGCCTCCTTGTAGTGACAGTGGCTGGCCCCAGGTAGATAGTCCTTTTAGCAAGGAGGGAAGGAATGCTTTCTGCCCCTGCCCCTGCCCCTGCCCTTCCCCCAGTGCTCAGTTGTAGGCCTTGTTGAACTCCTGGAGGGCCCAGCGTTTGTTCTCAGTTGCCTGTTTGAGTTGGGTGTACTCTTTCACCAGCCTGTCAAACTCCTCCCCGAGGACCTCATACGTGTTCAGTATCTGTCGAGACTTCTCCATGTCTTGTTCTTGTAGGCGAATGGCCCCCTCTAAACGATCCCTAGAGTCCAGGCACAGAAGGAACAACATTAGGATCTGGCTCCTCAGAAAGTACAGGAAGGGGAGCACGATGAAATGAACAAGTCTGGAAGAGCATGGGAAGCAGTTCTGAGTATCTGTCCCAGGCCCTTGGGAGTTCTCACCTAATAAGACGATGAACTTCCACTTTCTCAGCAGTGTAAGTGTCAGACAAAATCTTTAGCTCCTCCATTCTGACGAAGAGTCAGAGAAAGAAAGAAATGTCAAACTGATGATCTCTGACAGCAGCAGAGTTAGAATGGAACACAGTACCTGTCCATGGTCAAGTAACAGGTTACACAGTGATGGGATAAACAAGGTCACTCTGAATCCTGGAGTAATTTATCTCACAGTAAAGCACCTATTACAGAAGGCTTTAAAAGAAAAGACTCAAGAATGTTGAAAGCTTCAGGGTAATCCAGAAACTAATACTGCTGTTTGCCATTTACTGAATGGCCACAAGTAACATGGATGGTAGAAAGGAAAGAGAGATGAGGGTGAGGATTTGGGGTGGGAGGGTGGGTAGCAGAATCCCTCAAATCTACAGGGAGAGTCTCTTAGTTCACCTCAGCTTAAGGACCATGGCACTGCACTTGATTTCCAGGTACTGGGCATTGATGCGGTCTAGTTCAGACTGGGTCTTCAGCCGGTGCTCTTGAAGAAGTCTCTGCAGCAAGGCAAGGCACCGGAGAAGCACCTGAGCCCCCAAGGGGCAGGAGGAAGAGGGAGTAAACAGAAGACTGGAAAAAGGAGGGCAAGGGAATCCCTGGGTGGAACAAATGCTTAATGTACTCAGCTGTCAACCAAAAGGTTGGCAATCCGAGGCCACCCAGCAACCCCTTGGAAAAGTTCACCAATGAAAATCTTATGGAGTACAGTTCCACTCTGACGTACACGGGGTCACTATGAGTCACAATTTTGACTTCATGACAACTGGTTAATATTCAAAGAGTCCTTACAAATCAAGAAATTAAACAACTCCCCAAAATAAAAATATGAGAAAGGAGGTCAAGCTAAAGGCTGTCCCTCTGATCTGACAAACCTGGGAGTAGGTGGCACTCTGCTTCTCCAGCAGCACTCTCCGCTCCTTCTGCTGCCTCTTGGTGTCCTGGCACTGCTGCTTCTCACTCACCAGGACCTCTGCTAGTTTCCACATCTTTGCTGCCTTCAGGGTTTCACTGTCTGAATCTGAGCAAAGACAGAAAACTGAACAGGAAATTCCTAATCTCCACTGCCCCCTCAAAGGCCATTTTTCAGTGCCTTGTACTATATCTGGAGTCCTGGGGTGGTGCTATAGGATAATGCAAATGACCACAAGGTCAGTTTGCGCCACAGGGACAGCGGTTCAAACCCACTAGCCACTCCGCAGAAACCTTATACAGAGTAACTATGAATAGGAACCGACTCGATAGCACTTAATAACGACTACACTATACCTAGGAGCCCTGGTGATATGGTGGCTGCTAACCAAAAGGAGCTCTGGTAGTGTAGTGGTTACAAATCGGGCTGTGAACCGCAAGGTTAGCAGTTCGAAACTACCAGATGCTTCGTGAGAGAAAGATGAGGCTTTCTGGTCCCGTAAAGATTTATAGCCTTGGAAACCTGGTTCAGGGTTGCTATGGGTCGGAACCGACTCAACGTCACTTAACAAAAACAACAACCAAAGAATAGATGGTTTGAGCACAGCAGCCTCTTCGTGGCGGAAAGCTGTGACACTCTACCACCATGAAGAAGACTTAGTCTTGGAGACACTATGTGGGCAGTTCTACTCCACTCTCTAGGGTTGCCATGAGTTGGAATCGACTCAATGGCAGTGGTCTTGTTTTTTATCCTACATATAACTCTATAAATTCTGCCTTCTTTCAGGTTAAAAAACGGTCCCTTTCTGGCTTGGGGGTAGGAGGGAATAGGGAGTTATTACCCAAGGTATGCTAAATCTATTTGGGATGATGAAAAACTCTTGGAAATAATGGTGATGGTAATACAATGTGGAAAATATAATTAATGTCACTGAATTGTTTGGTTAAATTGACAAAACGGCTATGTATATTTTAACATGTTGTTGCTTTTAAGTGCCATTGAGTCAGTTCCAACTCATAGTAACCCTGTATAGGGTTTCCAAGGAGCAGGTGGTAGGTTTGTACTGCTAACTGTAAGGTTCGCAGTCCTGTGCTTATCCCACAGTGCCACACCATAGTAATATTTTATTTTTGGTAAAAGGTCCCTTTCTCAAAACGAGGAACTGTGGGGACACAGTTGTTAAGCGCTCAGCTGCTAAACCAGAAAGCCAGTGGTTTGAATCCACCAGCTGCTCTACCAGAGAAGGTAAAGACTATACAGTTTGGGGAACCACATGGGGCCATTCTACTGTGTTCTTTAAGGTTGCTATGTGTCAGAATCGACTTGATAGCAATGGGTTAATTTTGGGTTTCTCAAAATTAAATTTTATTTTGTCTCACCTTTAATATCAGATTTGTCCCTTAACTCTTAAGTCAGAGAAGTAAACCAAGGAGAGCACCTATGAGGCTTTCTGTGCCATCTTGATCCTCCAGCGAAGGAAAAATTCCTCCTTCCCAGCAGCAGGAGGACACTCCTTGCCAAGTAAGAGGAGCCCTTACAAAATTCCACAGGGAAACAAACAAATGTATCTCCAGTGCTTCCCAGATTTTATCCCAAATCAAAAATTCAAAATTGCAGGTGGGAAGCCCTGGAGGCCAACCCTGAGCAGCACACAGAGAGCCAGCACTTACCGGAACTGGGGTCATGGTAGCAGAGAAGGGTGAAACACTTCTTCTTGAGCTGCTCCTCAACCTCTAGCTGGAGCCGAGCTCTCATCCACAGAAAGTCCTCCAGCCACACAAGGAAAAAGACAGAGGCAAACAGAAATCAGAACTAGCATGATTAAACCAGCAAATAGCTAGGGGTAACCACCTCAATAAGAACCAAAGAAAATGCATGAAGAGCATCAAGGAGACTCATTTACCTTTCAAGTTAACAAAGATTAAAATGACTGTCAAGATCCCATGGGGATGAAAAGATGGGGAGCTAGGAGCACTGGGAACCCCTTTCTGGAGTTTGGTAACGTGTACCAACAGGTTTTATGTGTCCGTGCTCTGACTCAGTGATCCTGCTGCGAGCACTAACACCAGGGAGACTGTCATACAAGGACAAAGCCACATATCAACTAGCATGTTCCTATCAGTGTGATATCTAACAGCAAACTTTGAAAACAACCTTAATGTCCATCAATTTTGCTGTTGTTAAGTGCCATTGAGTCAGTTCCAACTCATAGCAACCCTGTATACGGTTTCTAAGAAGCAGACTCGCATACTTCGAACATATTGTCAGGAGGGACCAGTCACTGGAGAAGGATATCATGTTGGTTAAGGTGGAGGGTCAGAGAAAAAGAGGAAGACACCCAGCGAGATGGATTGGCAAAGTGGCAGCATCAATGGGCTCAAGCGTGGCAAAAATAGTGAGGTTGGCCCAGGATCAGGCAGTGTTTCATTCTGTTGTGCATAGGGTCGCTATGAGTTGGTACCGATTCAATGACACCTAACAACAACAACAAGGAGCAGATGACCATGCAGTGCAAACCGACCTTGAGATCCTGTGCTTATCCTATAGCACCACTCCAGGACTTCATGCCCATCAATAAGGTGAGACACATTATGCTACATCCATACAGTGATATCCTAGCAGTGATCAAAAGTGATGATATAAGAACATTAAGCACCTATGTGCCTACACACTGTGCTAAGAGTATCTTGGGGAGCATCATCTTATTTACATTTATTTATTGACTTTAAAAAATGCCCAAAATAGATTAAGCGAAAACAAATTATACACTCTATGCAAGCAGAGAGCATATAATACCATTTCAGTCAAGCTGTATATAATTCTAACTGTATTTATTTCAAGATATAAGATTTTAGCTTTTACTTTCTTCCATGTAACATTTTTCTTACTCAGGTTTGACCACCATGAATGTGTGTTATCATTTTTATAAAAACAATAAATCTTAACAACAAAAAATGTATTTTTTTTTTTTAGCTATGGGAAAAATTAAGCCATTTTGTTTCTTTGGTCCCAATATCTGCCTGCTCCAACCTCTGAGGGTGGCATGAGCTCCAGCAGATCCGCTTTCTCCACTCCTAACAATGACGGCATCTCCTTCTCCTGGCTGGGACCTAAGAGCTGTGTCAATTCAGTCACCAGTAGCCGTTGTTCAAGGGTCTCATGAAACTAGAAATCAGAATAAAATAATAAAAGGGGGTTATTACAAAATTCTCCCACTCTACCTCCACTACCCTCACAAATTCTTCATCTATTTTTAAAGTCCTCAAACACGTCATCCATTTCATATAACTCTTATGTTGCAAATGCCTCTTCCTTTTCAATCTTTAAAACAACTCTTGACAACAAACACACCCACTCTTCCCATAATTACCAGTTCACTTCTTTTTGATAACCTATTATTCAAAGCTCCTGTTTCCCCCAGATCACATGACCAGACAAAGTAACAATTGGCCTGATCATTTCTATAGCTGGTAACCAGCCCCACACCTCATCTCTTCTGTCTCACCTTTCTGTCCTCAGAAGTTAAATTTGTGTTTTGTGTCTTCACATAGTAGTCCACAAGTAGTTCTTGAATGACCCTCTGCAGAATCTCCGACCTCAACCATGCTGCCTTATGCAACTGAACTTCTTTCCATGCCTAGGAAAACAAAAAACACCCCAGTTAGGAAACTCTCTGAGGAAGCTCCTTCTCATCCCTTTCCCAGAGCCTTTACCTGAGCCTGTTCCTTTGCCAAGGTGAGGCTTAAGCCACTTTCATCGACATGCTGTGCAAGACTCAGCAGCAACTTGCTAAAGTATGGGTTCTGTAATAGGTCCTCTTCATTCAGGTTACAAGGAGGAAGCTGTCTACTGCATACTTGGACAGACAAAAAGGCAGTCAAGGTATGGGCTCTTGCTTCATATAATTGTGCATAATTCAATTTATACATGCTTCCAAAACACCTAAGTTTTTTATAAAGATTTCTCAATCTAATGAAATACATTTTTTACATATCCACAAATAAACAAAGCAATACTCAATGTAACCAGTGTCTAGGTAACACATTGTTGATGTTAGTTGCTATTGAGTTGTTAGTTGCTATTGAGTTGGCTCCAAGTCATGGTGACTTTGTATATAAGAGAACAAAACACTGCCCAATCCTGTGCCATCTTCATGATTTTTGGAATGTTTGAGTCCATCGTTACAGCAACTGATTCCCAACTCATCTTCTGGCACTGAATCAGATAATATTCTGTTGCAATCTAAAGGGTTTTCCTCAACTAAGTAAATTGTCAGGTCTTTCTTCTTAGTCTTTTTATACTCCACTGAAACCTGTCCATTATTAGTGACCCTGCTGGTATTTGAAATATTGGTGGCAAAGCTCCCAGCATCATGTTGTAGTTGTTGTTAAATGCTGACCCATAGCGATGCTGTATAGGGTTTCCAAAGAGCAGCTGACTTTGCGGTTGAAACTGACCTTGCAGTCCAGCGCATTATCCTGCAGCACCACATCAGGACTCCAGCATTTTACCACAGTAAGGCAAAATGACAGCTGGGTGTGGCTATGTAATATACAAGAATATAAATCACAAATTAGAGCATGGATCTCTAATTGTGTGCTGTCGAGTCAATTCCAAGTCATAGTGACAATATGACAGAGTAGGGCTGCCCCAGCGGTTTCCTAGGTGATAATCATTATGCAAGCAAGTTGCCAGGTCTTTTCTTCTGTGGAAACTTAACTGAAGCTAGCAACGTAGTGCTTAACCACTATGCCACAATGGCATAAATAAGATTACGATCTTAGAAAATAGAAATGTAAAATTAAGATCTTAGACAAACAGAATTGAGAATAAGGGACCATATAGTGGGAATTATCAAAATAACCGAAACAGCTCATTCACGAAGAGTAACTGCAGTTCATGAGGAATAAAAAAATAAAAAACATGTAAAAATGTGAAGTTCCCATTTTGAATGTATTCTCTAGTCACAGAAGCAAGACTAAGGCAGTGTACTATTGTAAGCAAATATTATAACCAAATTTTTACTATTATAAGTGGAATTGAGTAGCCCATGTGGATTCAGTAGAATAGCAGTCTATGCATGAGAAAAGAGAAATCATCGGAATCCTCTGGCTATTCCATTTCAGAGGGGTTTCCTTTCCATCTCCTTTGCTGGAGTGTGCTGTTTTACTCCTACTTACCAAACACTCAAATTTTCATTTTTTGGCTCATCATAACCAATATATATATATATATATTTTTAAATGTTTACTGTGAATTATGTGATAGTTTACATGGGAGATCATTAGCTTTACATTCATCCCATCATCTCCAAAATTCTTTTGAAAAATAATAAACATCTGTTTTTCTTTCCTAGGGTACAGAAAAGAGGGTGGTAATATTTCCGTGGTACCTTTCTCACCTTCCATGTGGGAGACCTGAGTTCAGTTCCTGGCCAATGTACCTTATGCATAGCCACCAACTGTGCATTGTTGGAGGCTTGCATGCTGAGGTGAAACTTCTAGACTAAGATGAACTAGAAAAAAGGCCTGGTGACCTATTTCTGAAAACCCTATGGATCGCAATGCTTTGATCAGCAATCATGGGGTGGTCTAGGACCGGGAACATTTTGTTCCATTGTACATGGGGTCTCCATGAGTTGGAGGCTAACTTGATGGCAACTAACAACAAGATATTAAAGGATTCAATATGGAAATGGTCACAATATAAAAGATTAAAGATCTTAAAGAATTCAAAATAAAGGATTCAAATATAGAAGGATTTAAAACATGGAAGGAACTTAGATTTTAAAGAAGAAAATATGAAAAGATTTAAGATAGAGATAAAAAGGAAGCCATTTAGAAATTCGCTACTAGACGCTTTTGTCTAACATATGTTTGCTACTGCAATATGGGGGAATCTTGAGTTTACTGTTCACTGCACAAGAAGATACTAAACAGTATGGGAGAATCTTGAGTTTACTGTTCACTGCACAAGAAGATACTAAATAGTAGTTGGCCCAATGTTTACCAAAACAGAATTCAAGAATCTTCCTGATTTAGCTTTCTCAGAAACTTAGACTATAATGAACTATACTAGTGTAGTGAACATTATAAATCCTTTATGTATAGAGAGCAAGAACCTAAGTAAGGCCTCTCTGGAGAAATCATTAAACTTCTTGCTAATTGCTATCCTTACCTTGTTGGAGTACTTCCATCCCTTCTCTAGGTAAGCAGAAATCCCCAGATGCCATTTGATTTCCTTGGGATTCCTGTCTGTAGAACTGAGTGGAAGAAAACAAAAATAAGAATCAATTATCTGGCTGCTTCAGAGGAAACTACCTGGGGTTCAAATCTCTGTTGTCAAAAAGCTAGGGAGGAATCTAAGGGATGCCTCTTACAGGGAAGGCTATCTCACAAGTCTTATACAAGTTTTATGGACAGACTCACAAGTGGTAAAACATCTTGTATTCTAAGTACGCTAGAAATACTCACCCTTGTTCCAAGTGATCCAAATTGAGCCATTTTAGGAACAAAAACTCTAACTCACTAGAATCTAAACAAGAGGTTTCCCCTCCCCAATTATATAAAAGTTAGAAGTGAGCTGCTACTTTCCAGCTATGAGTGAACCAAGGAAAGGAAAAAATTCAGTCTGAGTCTGCATCCCGTCGGCCCCCAGTTAGCTAAACTCAGCTAAACCTCAAATTCCACAATAGTCTTCTGTGTTTAAATTGTCTTTCACCTAAGTTCTGTTGATACTTTTTGATCATTAATTCTAGAATCATCCTCCAGGAGTGATAAATCATTCCACACTTGAACAACAACTGGTTTTCACATAAGATCATTGGTAAACATCACCTAGAGGAAAGAGCATGACAAGAAGACTGACAGTGAAGTCAGTGAGCCCAGAGTAATGCAAACGTGTAGTTAAGACCCCTGAGGCTGGGACTTGAGCTGTCTCTGGATATTTTGACAGATTATGGAATACACTGCAAAGAAAGACATCAACACAAAAAGGCAATAAAGATGGGCCAAGTTTAGATTTAGGAGACAAAAATTTCTCCTGACCATTACTTTCCATTCCTTTGCTCCATCAGCCCTCCTCCTTCCTATAAGGTATCACACTCCAAAGGACAAGTGAGCCTCTCAAAGAACAGACACTGAAGGTTATTATGATTTAACACTTCATGTTCACAGAACATTTGGTTTACTCCCTCGTTTTATGAGTAACATCAAAGTAACTACTCATTTGTTTTGTAACATGGTCTAGAGGGGGACGCAGCTGAGCAGTCAGAATGCTGGGATTTAATTTGTAGCTCAGCCATCGCTTCTGTGTGAATTCAAGGGAAATGCTTTTCTGTGCCAAACTTTTCTCCACCTGCAAAACTGAGATAACGACTCCTGCCTTGAATGAGACATTAAGAATTAATATCACAATGGACATGTCAACAAAAGCCACTAGTTAAAAGCAGTGTTGTAATAGCTCTGTTTATCATTGATCTAAGTTTTGCAGACAAATTCCTCACACAGCAAAAAGGACCAACCCAGATTTTGAAAATGTCAACTGTTCTCCCCTCCCTAGAGGAATATGACCACTTGGGGGTTTTAGGGTGCTTTTCTTTACCCTTTTAAAATGCTACAGGGCGTGAACGGTGGCGGCAATCAGGCTCGATTCTCCACCCTCTGCACTCAGACGTGTTAAAACGCTGCTAAAGGGACCCAAGCATTTAAATGTTCTGACTCAAGCGTCTTTTAAATTCTTAGAGCTGTCTTTACACGCTGCACTGAACGTTAAATTGATTTTACAGGTATTTTCACAAGATGTGACCCTTACAGGGCCCAAGATGAATCAAAATGCGGAGAGGGCTCTCCGGCGCCCACTTCTCTTCTGTCTGGGCTGCCAAGGATTCCCAAGGGCGAGGGCGGCTTCCAAGCCCGAAGACCGGGGGCTGACAAAATTGACCCTCCCAGCGCTCCTCCTCTCCGCAGCACCGCCCGCTGACCCTCTGAAGCAAACCCGCGTACCAAATGGCAGCCAAAGCTCCCGAGGCAAGTGCCGAGGGTGCTAGGGCAGGTTGGCCCCCCGGCGTCAACACCAGAGACCGCACCCGAGCTCCGGAACCTCTCACTCGGGCCCTGCGCAGGGGCCGGGGGAAGCGAGACCCTGGAGGACCGCGCGGGAGGGCAAGGGGAAGGGAAGGGGCCAAAAAGAATAGGAGAGGTCTGGTAGGAGGGAGAAATGGGCGTGGTCAGTCTCGAGGCGGGAACGCTAGGTCCCGCCCCGCCCCGGGCGCGCTCTTTGCCCCCAACGGTCGAGATCCCTGGCTTGGCGAGGGACGGTATCCAGAAGGCGTCTTTGCTCCAGCTCTTGGGTACCTTCTCCCCTCACTTCAGGGCAGATGTTGAGAAAATGGTGAACATTGTTACTAACATTTTTGAGGGCCTACAATGGAGTCCTGGTGAGGCGCTGTAGGATAAAGCACTGGACTGCAAGGTTTGAACCACAAGGTCAGAGGTTCAAACTCACTAACTGCTCTTTGGAAACCCTACACAGGGTCGCTATGAATCGGAACCGACTCGACGGCACTTAACAACGATGATTCAGACATTGTGCCAAGTGTTTTGCCTTCCTTGCCTCATTTAGTTGTTCCTGCCTCTTATGAGGAAGTCACTATCATACCCAATTTACAGAAGGAAACTAAGGCGCAAAGAAGCTACGTGACTTGTTCAGGGTCACAGCTGGCAAGTGGCAGGCTAGTAGAGCCAGCAATACAACCAGAGCGTGTCCTGTCACCTCAATGAGAGGCACTCCCCTTTTGCCCCTCTGAGCCCTGTGAGTCTTCTTGACTTTTAGGCGCTGCCTGCCCAGCCTCCTGCACATCTCCATCCTCTGCTTCCTGGGTCCACTTCCCCAGTGTGTTCTCCCCTTCATCTTTCTTAGTCTTCTAAGTAGCCCCACCACACTCACACTTTCCCCAAGCAGACTCAAAACTTGTTGAAAGGTGGATTGTTTTTGTTTTTTAAATAAAACTATTTGATGCTAAGTAAGTAGCCGCATCAAGTCTATCAAATCTCTTGTTCCACTGTGAAAAAGCTGATAACTTGAGATGGTAGTGAAGGAATCTAAGGGGTAGGTGCGCTAGGAGCTGGAGTTTCTCACTTTCCTTTAGTACCAGTTAGAGAATTCTGCTAGCAATGGTTAGTAGAATGGTGGGCTCCAGTATAAATTTTTATATGCCTGGTCATCTCAGCAGCGGCCACCTTTCATGCTTAACATTAAAATGCTGTCATTTTCCAAGGCTTTTAAAAATCATTTATGCTTCCTTAGCTCTGTAGTGCAGCATCATTAAATATCAAGCATAATGTCCCTAACAAATGACACTTGGAACAAAACAGCAAGCATGCTTTAATGACTCAACTGATCAGAAATCTATGAAAATTTCATCTCATATTTGTCAAGTTCTCTAATATGGTACTACAAAGCTTTGGCTAGGTAGCTCTAAAGTGCTTGGGGAATAAGGAGGTAAAAGGTGCAGAGGCCTGTCTTCACGTAGGAAGATAAAAAGGATATTGATGGGAAGTCTTGGATTGGATCTTCATATGCAATTATCTATTCCAGCTCTGTCTCTAACAAGCCGGGTGACCTTGGGCAAATCATGAACTGTGGGGAGCGTCAGGTTCCTCATCTGTCAAAAGGAGGAAATAACATATTCCTAGCTTCTTCAATCTCATAGTGTTGATGTAATGATCAAATGAGATAATGGCTGAGAAAGTGCTTTGGAAAGGCTATAAAAGTGAGGTGTTTTAAACCGACATTTATTAAGCACTTATTAATTGCCTTGGGGGGACACAAAGCTCTATATATGACCCAGTCACTGCCCTGAAGAAGTTAATAATCCAGATGAGAAGATAAGACATATGTACATGAAAAGAAACTAATAACGGCAGCAAATAGGTGTCAAAAGAGCAGTTTAGATGATAAATATTGGAGAAACTTGTAAAGAATTCATACTGCAGTAATGAATAGAAAATTTTAATTTTTTTATTTTTTGATACAATAAAATAATTTTTTGACACAATAAAATAATTGTATCATAGTTGGCCCTGAAAGGAGAAAGAAAATTTGGATCATTTAGAATGGTGGAAGCAATTCAGTAAGTAGAAGCTGCATTCTGGGATTCTGGACAAGTGAAGTGAAGGGTTTTAGAAGCCAGTACTGAGTCCCAGTATGGCGCTGCAGGCTGATACCCTCAACTGCAAGATTGGTTGGAAGCACAAGGTCAGTGATTCAAGCTCACCAGACACTCCTTGAGAACCCTATATAGGGTTGCTGTGAGTCATAACTGATGAGGGCACTTAACAATAATGTAAGCCTGGAAAGTTGAGCATATAGACTATGCTGATAGTTAAAAATGCAGCAAAATACTGTAAAAGGGATCTTACAATCAGAGACCATCTGGTGTCCTAGAACAAGAAAGACTTGCAAGAGAAGCACAGGATTCACTTTATCTCACCCCCTTCTTACTCTTTCCCCTTCTGTCTCTCCATTTCTCTTCTGATTATTGAGATTGAATTCACATACAATATTTAAAGTGCACAATTTGATAAACTTTGACATGTGTCGGGGTCCTGGTGTGGTGCTGTAGTTTATAAGCACTGGATTGCTAACTGCAAGGTCTGCAGTTCAAACCTACCAGCCACTCCTCAGAAACCATACACAGGGTTGCTAATGAGTCAGAACCAACTCAAAGGCACTTAACAACAACATACACCCATAAAACCATCACCACAATCAAGATAGTGAACATATGCATTACCCTAAAAAGTTTCGTCATATCCCTTTGTAATCCTTCTTCTTCATCCCACCCTGCCCGAATCAAACACTATTCTGTTTTCTGTTGCTATAGATTAATTTCCATTTCCTAGAACAGTATATAAATGAAGTCAAATACATATATACTTTTTTTGTATAGTGTATTTCACTAAGCATAATTAGAGATACATCTATGTTGTTGCTGTATCCATTTTTTTAAATTTATTTATTGACGGTTGTTGTTGTTAAGTGCCATCGAATTGATTCCGACTCCTAGTGACCTTGTATAGAGTTTCCTGGTGAGCTTGAACGGCAGACTTTGAGGTTCAAACCGACCTTACAGTTCAGCGCATTGACCCGCAGCACCACACCAGGCCTTGTTGTTAAGTGCCATCAAGTTGATTCCGACCCATAGCGACCCTGTATAGGGTTTCCAAGGAGCAGCTGGTGAGCTTGAACCGCCGACCTTGCAGTTCAAATGGCTTTGCAGTCTGGCGCATTAGTCCACAGCGCCACACCAGGACAAAACCTCAATTTGTTTCGGTTTGTTTTTAAGAGCTGCTTCCTCCACAACCCTAAAGTGTCTATATCATTGCTTGACATAGAGACTCACTTATTGAAAGAATGAATTTTTATTACCCCCATAGCTAATGGAGTCCTGGTGTGGCCCTTGACTGCTAATCATGAGGTTGGCAATTCAAATTTACCAGCCGCTCCTTGGAAACTCTATACAGGATTGCTATGAGTCAGAAGTGACTCGAAGGCACTTAACAACAGCAAATAGTGCTGATACCTTAAATAGTTGTATTTGCTCTGTGGAATGCTTGGCCTTTACAGGCATGTCTCTTCATCAGTGCTATTCATCACATCTTCTGTTATGCCATATGAAAAATACAATAACTCACTTATTAAATGCTTTTTAATGATAAAGTCAAGAATCTGCTTACGTATTCCTGAGATAGGATCCTTGTGGGTGGGGTGGGTAATAGAAATTAGGCCAAGTGTGGCGCTGTGGGTTAATGCACCAAACTGCAAAGCCGTTTGAACTGCAAGGTCGGCGGTTCAAGCTCACCAGGTGCTCCTCGGAAACCTTATACAGGGTCGCTATGGGTCAGAATCAATTCAACGACACTTAACAACAACAACAACAAATGAACCAACAAATCTGTGTTGGAAGAAGTGCAGCCAGAGTGCTCCTTGGAGGCCAGGATGGCCAAACTTCATCTCTCATACTTTGGACATATTGTCAGGAGGGACCCGTTTCTGGAGAAGGATATCACGTTTGGTAAGGTGGAGGGTCAGAGAAAAAGAGGAAGACCTCCAGCAAGATGGATTGGCAAAGTGACAGCATCAATGGACTCAAGCATGGCAACAATTGTGAGGTTGGCCCAGGATCGGGCAGTGTTTGGTTCTGTTGTGCATAGGGTCACTATGAGTCGGTACCGACTCAGTGACACCTAACAACAACAAACAATCTGGTATGGCACTGTGGGTTAATGCGCCAGGACTGCAAAACCGTTTGAACTGCAAGGTTGTGGTTCAAGCTCACCAGCTGCTCCTTGGAAACCCTATACAGGGTTGCTATGGGTCGGAATCAACTTGACAGCTCTTAACTACGACAACAACAACAACCTTCAACCTCCATGACTCATATTTCAGTTTGTCGTACTGTGGTGGCTTGTGTGTTGTGACGCTGGAAGCTATACCACGGGTATTTTAATGTCCTCAAGGTTCATCCATGTTATGCAGCGGCTTGCCGCTTCCTTGTTATTCTTCAAGGTAGCATAATATTCCATTATGTGTATGTACCACAGTTTGTTTAT
>NW_006408535.1:29503033-29505047 GCF_000296735.1 Chrysochloris asiatica | reverse complement strand
TCTGATGTGTCATTGCAAAAGATTTTTTCCCATTCTGTGGGTTCCCTTTTTACTCTTCTGGTGAAGTCTTTTGATGCACATAAGTGTTTAATTTTCAGTATGTCCCACTCATCTATTTTATCTACTTTTGTTTGTATGGTTTTCCAAAAAATTTTGTAGTCTGTGTAGCCCCAGAATTAGTGCCCTCACATTTGTCCTGAATTTTTCATTGATGGCCTTCATAATTCTGGGATTCACATTTAGGTACCACAGGTATTTTAAATACCAGCAGTGGCACAAATGGTGGACAGGTTTCAGCAGAGCTTCCAGACTAAGACAGACTGGGAAGAAGGAAAAACGGACCACTTCTGAATAGTTAGATACTGAAAACTTTATGAATAACAGCAGAGCATTGCCTGATTTAGTGTCCAAAAATAAGCCCCTCAGGTTGGAAGATACACAAAATACAACTGGGGAAGAGCTGCCTCCTCAAAGTAAAGTTGACTTTAATGACGTGGATGGAGCAAAACTTTCAGGACCTTCATTTGCTGATGTCGCACAACTCAAAATGGAAGAAATAGCTGCAAACATCCATTAATAATCAGAACATGGAATGTATAAGTATAAATCTGGGAAACAAAGTCTTAAAAAATGAAAAGTAATGCTTAAGGATAGATATCCTCCTAGTCATTAGTGAGCTGAAATGGGCTGGTATTGGCCTTTTTGAATCTGACAATCATTTGGTTTGCTCTGCCAGGAACAACAAATTCAAGAGGAATGGCATCATATTCATTTGTCAAAAAGAACATTTCAGGATCTCGAAGTACAGTTCTGTCTGTAATAGGATAACACATTCATACACCTACAATAACCTGAAGACCAGTTATTATAACTATAACTCAAATTTATGCACCAACCACTACAGCCAAAGATGATGAAATTGAAGAATTTTACCAACTTCTTCTGTCTGAAATTGATCAAACATTCAATCAAGATGCATTGACAGTGACTGGTGATTAGAAATGTGAAAGTTGGAAACAAAGAAAAAGGATCCATAGTTGGAAAATTTGGCCTTGGGGATAGAAATTGTTCTGGATATCTCATGATAAATTTTTTTTTTTTAACTTTTTGTTGTGAATTGGGTGAAGGTTAATAAACAAGATCATCAGCTTTACATTCAATAAATTATAAGCTTTGTTTCATCTTAATGATTACAATCCCCTCCCTGCAATAACAGTTATCCTACTTCCTCCCTGTGGCTTCCCTTTTATATCTTATATTTCATAAATGAACAAAGCAAAAATATTTGATGTACACATACAAAACAAAAGATATAAATTCACTTAAATGTCCAAAGGGTACATTCTGCAAGCCAGCCTCTTGCCCGTAAACACACAGCCTTACTCAATTCATGGGCCTAGAGCAGCTTGCAGCTGCTCTATTGCTCCATGCCATCATTTCTGCCACCATCTCTGCTATCGCCACTTTTCTAGGTAAGGTCTCACACTCGACTCATGCTCTTCCTTCTTGAGGGTCCTGGGATCATCTGTTCCTGAAATGAAAGATTAACTACTCCCCTCTTTTAGTTACACATCTTCTGCAATTACAGTTGTAACAATCACAATTAATCCTGTTAACAATTACAATTGAGTCATAAAATCTTATCAGCATCATCCCCATCCCCTTTCACTAGATCCATCTAAAGAAGAGGAAAACTATTCAGTGGGAATTCTATCTTACTCACATTGTTCTGAAACTAAGCACACTCATGAAAGCTTGTAAGCCAGTCACTGCATGCCTTTATTGTTGCTGCTGTTAGGTGCCATTGAGTTGGTACCGACTCATAGCGACCTTATGCACAGCAGAACAAAACACTGCTCAGTCCTGGGCCAACCTCACTACTGTTGCCGCGCTTGAGGCCATCGATGCTGCCACTTGACCAATCCATCTCGTTGGGGGTCTTCCTCTTTTTCTCTGACCCTCCACCTTACCAAACATGATATCCTTCTCCAGCGACTGGTCCCTCCTGACAATA
>NW_006408535.1:29497734-29502933 GCF_000296735.1 Chrysochloris asiatica | reverse complement strand
CCATCTCGTTGGGGGTCTTCCTCTTTTTCTCTGACCCTCCACCTTACCAAACATGATATCCTTCTCCAGCGACTGGTCCCTCCTGACAATATATCTGAAGTATGAGAGATGAAGTTTGGCCATCTTGGCCTCCAAGGAGCACTCTGGCTGCACTTCTCCCAAAACAGATCTATTGATTCTTTTGGCAGCCCATGGCACTTTCAATATTCTCCAACACCATAACTCAAAAGCATCAATTCTTCTACGGTCGTCCTTATTCACTGTCCAGCTTTTGCATGCACATGAGGTTACTGAAAATACCATGGCTTGGGTTAGGCACACCTTAGTCTTCAACTGACATCTTTGTTCTTCAACACTTTAAAAAGGTCTTGTGTAGCAGATTTGCCTAATGCAATATGTTGTTTGATTTCGTGACTGCTGCTTCCACTTGTCTGTCAATTTGTCGTGGCTTGTGAGTTGCTGTGATTCTGAAAGCAATGCTACAAGTATTTTAAATACCAGCAGGGTCACCCATGGTGGACAGGTTTCAGATGAGCTTCCAGACAAAGACAGACTAGGAAGAAGGAGTGACGAACTACATCCAAATATTTTGTCACTGAAAACTTTGTGAATAGCATGCCTTTATAGACCCCCATTTAAAAAAAAAGTTTTTATTGTGAATTATGTGATAGTTTACATGGGAGAACACCAGTCTTATATTCATCCTATCTTATTTCGTTTCATTGCAATGATTACAATCCCCCTCCATACATCATTAAACATCCAAAGGGTACACCCCACAAGCCTGCCACCCGGCCGTCAGAACATAGCCCCTCTCCCTCCCTAAGTCCAGAGTTCCCAGCTGCTCCTTCTCTCCACATCATTGTGTCTGCCTCCATCTCTGATATCACTGCTTCTCTGGGTAGGGTCCCACACTCCACTCTTCTCACTTGATGGTTCCAGGGACCTCTGCTCCTGGACTGCAAAATCAACCACTCCCCTCCTTTTGTTACAAAACATCTATCTTTACATTTCTGACCCTCACAGTCAGTCCTGGTAGCAATTATTCAATATTGTACCATAAGATTCTTATCCCCATCTCCTTTCATAAACCCCATCCCAACATATTGGAAACCAGTAGAGATTCTACTTTACCCCACCCCCTCTGGAACTAGGCTCCCTCTTGAAAGCTTGTAAGCCAGTCACTTCTTGCCTTTGCAGCCCCCCCGCCCCTCATTTTAGGTAGCCAATATCTAAGTTGGCCATACCTGCCAACCCTGTGTACCAAGTGGTTGGGAATGATCCTCACTGTAAAGATTTGTTCCCTCTTTTGAACTACTATATCCATAAGTATAGGTCAAGTTCATCAAATTGTAGTAGGTTACTCTTTTTTTTTTTCTTATTCTTTCTTCTTCTAGTCAAGTTCTGACCATCCAACCATTGAAGCCAGGTCAAGTGGGTACTATCTGCAAGTATGGGCGTTCTTGTGCGTATCCTCTCACTTCATATCAGCTGGACACTTCAGTCTCTGCTCTAGTCTTCTGTGGCCATGTCACTGTCTCTGGGCCCAGGAGTCCCCAGGTCTCGCCATACTGCTGGCCAACCAGCAGTTGGGTTCACAAGAGTCTATTGAATGTGGTCGGACTTGGCTCACAACTTCATTGCTGTTTTCCTCCCACTTCCCCTTATCGGTGACCAATGTGGTCACCAGCCAGACCACATGCCTGCTTGTGTATTCTCCTTGAGTCTTAATTTTGGAAGGGGGTATAGACCCCCATTTTTGATAGCCAATGTCTAGATTGCCTATCCTTATCAACCCAGGGCACTGAGGAAACAAGCTTGTTCCTTGATATGAAGAATTCTTCCATTTCAGTTGGAATTTTGAGCAACTGCATCCGTAAGCAATAGTCCAATTAATTAAATTGTAGCAATTTATGCTTACTCACAGTATCACACATCTTTATCTTCATTTGGTTAAGTTCTTGTCAGTTAGCTATCCAAAGTATGTCAAATGGGTTCTAGCTGCAAGTTTGGGAGCTCACGCACACTTCCCTGCACTTCAGACCAGTAGGCCACTTCACTCTCAGCTGGAACCCTCAGTGGCTAGGTCAGTGATCGTGGGTTCAGGAGTTCACATACCATGATAGAATTTTATAAGACCAATGACTTATTCTTGAAAATATAATATTTTCAACAATATAAACAGTGACTATACACATGGACCTCACCAGATGGAATATACAGGAATCAAATTGATTACATCTATGGGAATCCATGATGGAGAAGCTGAATATCATCACCCTAAACAAGGCCAGGTACTTACTGACTGTGGAACAGATGATCAATTGCTCATATGCAAGTTCAGGCTGAAACTGAAGAAAAGCAAAACAAATCCATGAGAGCCAAAATGCAAACTTGAGTATATCCCACCTGGATTTAGAGACCATCTCAAGAACAGATTTTATGCGTTAGACAGTAATGACCAAAAACTAGAAGAGTTATGGGATGACATCAATAGCATCATACAAGAAGACAGGAAAAAGAGAAAAGACCAACATGGATGTCAGAAGAGACTCTGAAACTTGCTCTCCAGCAGAAAGATGCTAAAGTACATGGAAGAAATGAGAAACTAAGAGTTGAATAGAAGATTTCAAGGGGCAGCTCAAGAAAACAAAGTCAAATGTTATAATGAAATGTATAAATACCTGGAGTTAGAAAACCAAAAGGGAAGAACACACTAGCATTTCCCTAGCTGAAAGAACTACAAAAAAAATTAAAGCCTCAACTAGAAATATGAAGGATTTTAGGGGGAAAATATTAAATGACACATGTAGCATTAAAAGAAGATGGAAGGTACACAGAGTAGATGGGGATGGGCAACTTGGACACTGGCTACCCAAAATAGGGGTACAAAGTCAAGAAGTGACTGGCTTACAAGCTTTCAAGAGGGAACCAGAGGGCATGGAGGAAGGTAGAATCTCCAGTGAGTAGTATCTAATCTGTCTAGGCGGGGCTGATGAAATGAAATGCCGATAGGTCTCTTGTGATACAATAGTGAATAATTGTTATCAGGACTGATTGTGAGGGTTGGAAATGTAAAGGTAGACATTTTATAGCAAAAGGAGGGGAGTGATTAACTTTGCAGTCTAGGAGAGGAGGTTCCTGGGACCATCAAGGGAGAAGAGCGGAGAGTTTGACTTTACCCAGAGAAGCAGTGATGCCTGAGATGGAGGCAGAGAAGATGACGTGGAGAGGTGGAGCAGCTGGGGACTTTAGATCCAGAGAGGGAGAGGGACTGTGTGTTGACAACTGGAGTGCAGGTTTGTAGTGTATACCCTTTGGTTGGTTGATGATGCATGGAGGGGATTGTAACCATGACAATGAAATGATATATGATAGAATGAATGTAAAACTAATGTTCTCCCGTGTAAACTATCACATAATTCACAATAAAACATTAAAAAAAGAAGATGGAAGGAAAACACAGAGTCACTGTACTAAAAAGAATTGGTCGATGTTCGACCATTTCAAGAGGTAGCACATAATCAAGAACTGATGATATTGAAGGCAGAAATTAAGTTGTACTGAAGGCAGTGGTGAAAAACAAGCCTCAAGGAATAGACAGAATATAAACTTTCAACAAACAGATGAAGCTATGTCAAGAAATTTAGAAGACAGCTCCCTGGCAACCAATTGGAAGAGATCCATATTTGTGCACATTCCAAGAAAGGTGATTCAACAGAATTCAGAAATCACTGAGCAATATCATTAATATCACATGCAAGTAAAACTCAAAAACAGTTGCAGCAGTATTATTGAAAGAGAGATGCCAGAAATTCAAGTCGGATTCAGAAGAGGACGTGGTACAAGAAATGTCATTGCTGACGTTACATGGATCTTGGCTGAAAGAAAAGAATGGCAGAAAGATGTTTACTTGTGCTTTATTGACTATACAAAGGCTTTTGATTGTGTGTATCATGACAAGCTATGGAAAACATTGCAAAGAATGGGTATTTCAGAACACTTCATTGTGCTCATGAGGTATTTGTACATAGATCAAGAGGTAATCATTAGAACAGAACGAGGGGATACTGAATGGTTTCAAATCAGAAAATGTGTGCACCAGGGTTGTATCCTTTCACCATACTTATTCAATGTTTGCTGAGCAAATAATCTGAGAAACTGGATTGTACAAAGAAGAACGTGGCATCAGGATTGGAAGAAGACTCATTAATAACCTGCAATATGCAGATGACACAACCTTACTTGCTAGGAGTGAAGCGAATTTAAAATATTTACTGAGGAAGATCAAAGACTACAGCCTTCAGTTTGGATTGCACCTCAAAGTAAAGAAACAAAAATCCTCACAATTGAACCAATAAACAACATCATGATAAACGGAGAAAAGACTGAAGTTGTCAAAGATTTCATTTTGCTTGGATCCACAATTAGTGCTCATGGAAGCAGCAGTCAGTAAATCAAACAATATACTGCAAATCTTTGGAAAATCTACTGCAAAAGACCTCTTTAAAGTGTTGAAGAACAAAGATGTCAGTTTGAGGACTAAGGTGAGCCTGACTCAAGCCATGGTATTGTGGTGCTGTAGGATAAGTAATGGACTGCTAACTGAAAGGTCAGTGGTTCAAACCCACCAGCCACTCATGGAAAACCCTATACAGAGTCACTCTGAGCCGGAACTGACTCGACAATGCTTAACAACAACATGTGCATGTGGAAGTTGGACAATAAATAAGGAAGAGCGTAAAAAATAATACATTTGAGTTATGGTGTTGGCGAAGAATATTGAAAGTACCGTGAACAGCCAGAAGAACAAACAAATTTGCCTTGGCAGTACAGCCAGAATGCTCCTTAAAAACCAGAATGGAGAGACTTTGTTTCTCGTATTTTGGATATGTCAGACGGGATCAGTCCCTGGAGAGGACATCATGCTTGGTAAAGTGGAGGGCTAATGCAATAGAGGAAGATCCCCAACCAGATGCTTGACAGTGGCAGCAACAATGGACTCAAGCATGACAACAACTGTGAGGATGGCATAAGAGCTGGCATTGTTTCATTCTGTGGTATAGAGGGTCACTGAGTCAGAACTCACTCTAGGATACCTAACAGCAACACAACCACAGCCCTCAATCTAGAGTTCTAACTTCTTGAAGGCATTGCTCTTGATTGAATCGTCTAAAAATATTTATATACATTTGTGTG
>NW_006408535.1:29446990-29496989 GCF_000296735.1 Chrysochloris asiatica | reverse complement strand
TTGTGAGGTGTTTTGCAGATTTCTTGTTATTATTTATGTATATAAAAGCATATACGAATACATTTTCCTCCCCCTCTTATACAAAAGGTGACATACTATATCCACTGTTCTATACCTTGCTTTTTATTACTTAATAGATTCTAACGATCATTAGGAATATATGAATAAATCTGTGGTGTTTAGTATATTCACAATGTTATAACTATAAAGACCAATTCTTTCTAGTTCCTGAAAACTTGCATCGTCCCATAATAAAATCCCATTTCAATTAAGCAGTTGCTCTATTTCTTCCTTACTTCAGCCCCTGTCAACTTCCAAACTGCCTTCTGTTTCTATGGATTTGCCTATTCAGGATATTTCATATAAATGGAATCATACAATATAGTGTCTTTTATAACTTGCGTCTTTCACTTAGCAAAACATTTTTGAGCTTCATCCATGCGGTAGTATGTATCAGTACTCCATTCCTTTTTATGGCTTTATAATATTTCATTGTATGGATCTATTACAATTTGTTCATCCATTCATCCACTGACAGACATTTGAGTTGTTTTCACCTTTTGGCTGATGCTGCTTTGAATAATTTTGTACAAGTTTTTATGGGTATATTTTATCTGAAGTTCAGCAATTCCTTCACTTTCAAATAAAAAAAAACTTTTTCAAATCTTTGAGGAATATACCTAGGATATATATATGGTCATGGAGTCCTGGTATGGCGCTGTAGGATAAGCACTTGACCGCAAGATCAGGTTGAACCACAAGGTTGACTGTTCAAACTCACCAGCCGCTCCTCGGAAACCTTATACACAGTCGCTACCAGTCAGAATCGACTCAACAGCACTTAACAACAAAAACATACATGGTCATGGTCATATGGTTATGTTTAACTTTTTGAGAAATTATCAAGCTGTATTTCATAGTGGCTATGTCATTTAACGGGAGAAAGATGAGGCTTTCTACTCCTGTAAAGATTTACACCCTCGAAAACCCTGTACAGGGTTGCTATGGGTCAGAACTGACTCGACGGCACTTAACAACAACAACAACAATGTCATTTAACGGAGTCCTGGTGTGGCGCTGTGGGCTAATGTGTCAGACTGCAAAGTTGTTTGAACTACAAGGTCAGTGGTTCAAGCTCACCAGTTTCTCCTTGGAAACCCTATACAGGGTCGCTATGGGTCGGAATCAACTCGACGGCACTTAACAACAACAACGTCATTTAATGTTCCTGCCAGTAATGGGTCAGGGTTCTAATTCCTCCAGATCCTTGCCAACACTTATTTTCTGTTTTTGTCATTATAGCCATTCTTGTGGGTGTGAAATGGTCACATACATTTATGATTTGAACTTGATGATAAATGTAAATGGGAGTCTGAGAAAAGTCTACTTGGCCTTTCACACTGGACATTCCTTAGCTGCATTGTTTAGGGCTACAGAGAAGAATGGAGATTTGCCAAGAACATTGCAGGGACTCTGCCTCCCACACTCTCGCTGGGAAACCAAGTGGTTCTCCAAACACAGAGATTCCAGGTAAGTATTTCGTTTTTTACTTATAATATTAATGAAAACCTTTGAGTAGAATATGTTCTCACACATCCATTTCAAAGCTAGAGCATTAAAATAGCTACTGGAACTTAACTGAGCAAATGTTTAGAACAATTTGAAAAATAAGTCACACCACTGCCAAAGTATTTGAAGACAAGTAATCAGAATATATTGTGGTATTATGAACCCAGAAACTAGTTTCAGGAATACCAATTTTTATAGGTAGTTCACAGATTTTAGAATTACTTTCAAGGGTGCTCACTGGAAAATGAATGCAGTTAGAGTCACAACTATTGATGATTAAGCTCAAAATTTTCCTGCCCATTGTAAGTACGTGATTTAAAAAGAGAACGAGTGGTTAAAGAAAATATGTAATCAACCTGTGACATGAAATGAAAATTTCAGAACAAATGTTCATAATGTACCATTTTTTTTTGTAATTGCTTACCACTTTTAAGGTGATTTCAAATCCAGCCCCTTGTGACTTCAAGGGCTTGCCTGCCTGTCCACAGAAACTTTTGTTTCACAAAATGAATTAGTGTAGAAAAGACAGTCTTTTCAATAAATGGTGCTGCAAACACCGGACATCCACATGCTAATTGGAAGAAGCCTGGTTTCACTTTGAGACCCTATTGTGAACCATACAAGGCCTAACAGGAAATTTTTGATCTCAAAGAAAAGCTGAGAAATTTGGCTCAAAAATGAGACAGATTGAAACAATTTTTATCAAAGGCATATGAGATAGTAAAGGAAATTGATTCAGAAGAGGGAAAGCAGTATCATTCTGGAAAGCTAGACATGAAGCACACCATGTGCAGTTCTTCTTGTAACAACTGACTATGATGCTGTCATGTGAAAACATGTGCCAGACTGATAAAAATATGCCCTGGATTTTAGACTGATGGTGACACTGTCTTATACTGAGTTGCATATGAGATTGTCTCCTTTAAAAATTCTATGAGAACTAGATCAAAGCAACCAAGGGGCATTTGGAGTCTCATGCTTAAGACAAACATATATTGTGAATTTTGAAAACACCTCTTATGATTAAGGCATTACAGCACAAAAGAAAAAAAGAACAACCTTGAGGAAGTTAGCAATTTAATATACTTTCTATATTCCATTTACTGAAGAGAAGTTTTGATAAACTAATTTACATTATGCAACCACGGCAGCACAGCAGCTGCAGTGCCTTGAATTACTCCCTGGGGCTCTTTACCCTATAGTCTTTGTAATTACCACCAAATAACTTTTTTCCTGAGGGGTCTGGGTGAGAAAAGGTGGGAGAAAGTCCTGATAGGATAATATGATTCAGTTGTGATTACTGACAGTTCATTGTGATTGTAAAAACGTGAAACTGTAACATGGGTTTAAAATGAGCCATCTCAGAAGCAGAAGGGGGAATCTCACTATCATCAAGACTAGGAGTGGAGTGTGTCGTTTAGACCTATAGATTCCTATGCATTGAACCTCTTCAACACAGGGACAGAAAGCTTGTGACAGTGAAGAAATGGCATTGGAATAGCAGGAGCAGAACCAAGAGCCAGAGCACAGGACAGAATGGTGGACTTCGCACATGGAGAAAGTCAAGCTGAGTGGCTTAGGGTAGGATGCTTGCTTGCAGAGTGGGTACCTCCAGGCACTTAATTGGGGAAGCTAGGTTTGCTGACCTGCAGAGCTAGAGTCAAGTTGTTTCAATCTGAATTTTATGGTGGTGTGGTATGTCCGGTGAGCATTTATCAGCAGCCCTAAAAGAACTTTGTAACATTATCCAGGAAGAGAGAGGTCTGACTGTGGGCAAGGCTGCAGAGAGGCTGTCCTGATTGGAAGAACTGTGCCCTGAGCATTTTCTGATCCTCCATTGTAACCTGCCAACTTCCGGTAATAAATCCCGTAACTGTGACAATGGTGTCTGTGACAGTGCAGTGAATTATGGAAACCTGCAGAGGAGTAGAGTGTTGTGGAGGGATGAAGGTTGGTGCAATTTTTTGCAGTAGTTTAGTATCACATCCGAGGTTGCTATGTAAAGGTTGCCTTCTTTAAAAAGTTAAATGTGGGCACAAATAATTCTGGAATAGATGTTTTTCTTGAGCAGCATTTCAAAACTAATTTATTGGCTCCTTCAAATGACTAATACTGGAAAGCCTGATGGATGGGGAGCCCATCAGGATCATCTAAATCAGAGTTTACTGACCAAAAATCAGGCAGGAGCAAGGCTGGTAAGCAATGCGTGAGGGGCACAGGTATGAAAGTGGTGGGGATTCTGATGAACTAAGGAAGGAACGCATGGAATAAAGGGGCAGCCTCACTCGGTTCCAACCTATTCCAGCCTGTGGGAAAGAAATCCTAGGAGGGGGCGGGAGACGGGACACACAGCTTCTGATTATTCAAGAAATCTTATAAAAACCCAGGTTTGTGCATACGATATTTAGATTTGTATGTGAACTTTCCAGAACTGTAAATGTTGGCACCCTTAACTCTATTTGTAATAGCTTATTACTATTACAGAGGCAATATATGCACATTATATAAAAATATAAAATGCAGGCCAAAAACAAAGCATATTTTCATCAATGCCCTAATGCATATCCTTTTAGATGTTTTTTCATAAGTAGACATTTTTAATGTGATTATTCTGTACATATAATTTTGTAACTTTTTTTAAATGAGCTTAATCTTTCCATCAGTAATATTCATCTCATCTAGTCCTGTCATAGTCAAACATATTAAAATTTTTCCAATTAACCCCCAAATCTCCCTTACAGCAATTTGCCCAAGCCATTAAGCCAGGACTATGCTTTGTATTTGGAGTCCTTGTGTGGCACTGTAGGACAAGCAAGGCTGGTTTGAATCACAAGGTTGGTGGTTCAAACTCACCAGTTGCTCCTAGGAAACCCTATACAATATTGCTATGAGTTGGAATCGACTCGACACCACTTAACAGCAATGCTTTGCATTTAGTTATTATGCCCCTTAGGATCCTCTATAAATTTTTACTTTATTCTTTTTAAATCGTATTGGCTTACAGAAGAACCTGGCCTGCTACCTGTAGAGTGCCTCACCTCCTAGATTTGTCTGGTGGCTTCCTTCTAGTGCCCTTTAGTTTACTCTTGTATCCTCAGTAGCACTTAGGTTTAGCATTGGGCTGTTCGTTGCAAAGTTGGCAGTTTAAACCACCAGCTGCTCCATGGGGAAAAGATGTGGCTGCTCCAGTAAAGATTTACAGTCTTGAAAACTCTACTCAGGGTCACTAACATTCAGAATCAACCTGATGGCAGGGGTGGGTTAGCTTTAGTATTTCCTTTGGGAGGAAGGAAACAAATAAGAAACTTCAAAGAGTTCATGGAAAATTCCACTATTTTCCAACCCCATTTTCTTTTTTTTTTTCTTTTTTTCCCAACCCCATTTTCCACAAACTTTTTGAAATCCCCTCATAAATACTAGCTTGGGTTGTGTACTTACATCACACCAGAACAGAAGTAATTTCAAAACACAGGTGGTGGTCCCTCCTTTTGTGCCTCAAGACCACACTATGAGATGTTATTTGGCACTAATCGAACATCCAGTCCTTTGTCAACCATTTCACCAATTAGTCATCCTTGCCTAGATCAATTTTACTCGAGTTCACAAAATACTGTGTTCCAATTCTAATATTCCATCTACATTTAGCTGGTGTTTTCGTGTGAAAATCTCTCTCGTCAACAGTTCTAATTAATATTATAAATGCTAACTCTCAGTGAGCCAAACCCAATGCATTCAGGGCAGGAGTTAGTCTGTGGGCCACCACTTTGTAACCTCCAATCTAAGCCTCACAAGATGTCGGTCATACTCTCGATCACTGCTCTGTACCCTGTGGCATTAGATCTTTTGCTTCTAACACTCAAATGACTTCGCACTTGTTGGCATGATGCTTGTAATCTTCTCGAGGCATTTTATGTGCCTATTTGTCTCCCAGGCTAGACTGCAGCCTCCTCAAGGGCAGGGACTCTATTGCCATATGATTGCTTCTGCTCATGTGCTTTCAAATCTGCTTTGGTCGCTGCTAATTCTTTTATCTAATAACAAAACTGCACATATATGAACCAAAAATGTTCATTCCTTCTTGTGTTCCCTAGCTTTTCCATGAAAACTTCCCCTAATCTGGCTATCCCAGCAAAGTGTTTGCCTCTTTCATGCTGACAAGTAATCTATATATATATATTCCTTTGGGGTCCCTGGGATGAAGTGGGTAAGTTATTTACTACTAGAAAGTTGGAAGGGCATCTTGTTTTAAATTTCTAGTACGTATATGTGTGACAGGGTTAACTAATTGCTAAGATTGCACCCATTTGGCTCTAAACCTTCTAGGATACAAGCCTAACTAGTAACCTTTAGTAGGTATTCTCATGCTTGGATGGCACCGGGCTCCCATCACACACGTCAGCACTTTCCTTTACAAGAGAGGTCAAATTTAGGTAAAGTGGGTAGAATTTGCCTTCATTGACTCTCCTACAGTCAAACTGTTGTAATCTATTAAGTACCGTCTAATAGGTTCTGACCTATAGTGATCCTGTATAGGATTTCTGAGTCTGTACATCTTTGTGGGAGCAGAAAGTTTCATGGAGCAGCTACTGGGCTCAAACAGCTGGCCTTGTTTGTGGTTGGCAGTGCAGTGCTTATCGTACGGAGCCAAGGCGCTCCCCGCTTTAATCTGTGTCATAATTTGCTCAATGTTTTCAAAGTCAAACAACTACGGTTAAGTGGGATTGGTCAGCCCCTTGTTGTAAAGTCTTACCATTAGGGTTCTGAATGACCCTAAGCCAGTTTGTGGGAGACAGGTGTTTCTAAAACACAAAGTAGATTAAAAATATTTTTTTAAAATGCCATCTAGTTGGTTCCAACTCACAGTGACCCTGTACAGGGTTTCTGAGGGGCAGCTGGTGAGACTGAACCGCCGATCCTGCAGTTCAAACCGACCTTGTGGTCCAGTGCTTATATCCTACAGTGTCACACCAGGACTCCCCAAGATACTTTAGTTCACCTGTTACTTCCAGTTCTTTTATCTCAGATCTACGGGTCTCTTTTCATTCCCTGCTTTAGTGCTATCTCAAGGACCTCAGCTAACTGGCTTGTTTGTTGTTAAGTTCTGGCAAGGCAGTCCCCATTCCTTCTGTATAGGGTTTCCAAGGAGCTGCTGGTGGGTTCGAACTGCCAACCCTCTGGTTAGAAGTCCAGTGCTTATCCCACAGTATCATATCAGAACAACTGGCTTTACGAACCTGGAAATAGCTCTTTCTCTACCTCCTCCTTGACTAAGGGCAGTCTCAGCCAGAATATAAATGAAAGCTTACCCATTTCCCTGAGGCCTTGAGAACTCCAGGTGGTGGTGTGGAGGCAGTTAAGTCTCTAAGGAGTAAGGCAGAGACAACCATCACCAGCCTTGTTCTTGATAAACCACAGCTGGAATCTATAGGGAATGGAGCTGGCCATAGCAAATAGAGGAAATCTGCTCTTGAAAGTCTGACCCATGCCTGATTCAAAATGGATCCCTTAATTCTTCCTTTCTTCCCTTCTCCCCATTTCATGACTATTAGCTGTTGATGAGAATCAGGTGTCAAATTGGCCAGCAAGGCCTATCTTCTGCTGTATCCTTGGCCTTCTCCCATAAATCTTTCACCATGAACTGGAAATGTTAAGCTAGAACTAAGGCGCAATCTCCTAACAGGAAGGGATGCTCTTGAGATGGCCAGTTTACCTGGGAGCCTGCCAGTGGTGTGCTGGGCCTGTGCTCATCATACGTTATCATTTGTTTTTCCTTAGGAAGAAGGTAAAGAGTAGCCCCAGTGACAAGAGCAGTATTTGAGAGCTTTAAGGGTGGGACAAGGAGCTCTGGTAGCATAGTGGTTACAAATTGGGCTGCTAATCCTACAGTCAGCAGTTCAAAACTACCAGCTGTTCCACGGGAGAAAGATGAGGCTTTCTGCTCCCATAAAGATTTACAGCCTCGGAAACCCTGTACAGGGTCGCTATGAGTCGGAACCGACTCCACGGCACATAACAAAAAGGGTGGAACAAATCAGCAGACACCTAGAAAGGAATGAGTGAGTCACGTCAGAAACATATGGAGGGACATGATCAAAGTAAAAAGCAAGGAGCAGAGTGAGAGTGGGCAAGAGGAAACGCGTGGAACTGAAGAGATGGATACCAAGCTGCACATGCGCCTCTGGACTTCGCGGGCATGAGCAGCCTGGTGTGCAAAGGTCCTAGGCACAGGGTTATTGTAGTCACTTATTTCATAACAGTTCAGAAGAAGCAACCCCAGCTCCAGAACAAATAATCTAGTTTCAGAACATTTATCCCTCCAAAGAAAGGTCTTTCTCCTCCCTCTGGCCCTCAGTGTGCATGAACTCAAAGCTTCCTGGTGTGTTCTCACTCCGAGGGAGGGCTCTGCTATGTAATTCCCACAATGGCTGGCAGAGACTAAGCCAAATGTGGAATTCCTGGCCTCATCACTCCCGTGTGAAACTCTAAGTGGCAGAGACTGAAGACTAAAGATCAAAGATTACCAAATGAATTTGCCTAAAACCAATTCACCTAGAACCAGTTAGTTTAAAATAAATATTTATCAGATCTGCAGCATTTCAAAGGATGTAGCAGATTCACCTTTTTCAACTTATTACTGCTGTCTTCAAACCTATGTTAGTCATTTGAATATGCTATATACCTGTTTGCTTGTTTAGGGCTATATTGGCATTTTAACAGTAGGAATGTAGAAGTTAGGTCAAAGCATCAAAATTGTATTGAGTTCAGTTACATTTTTCAAGGCATCTAATTTGTAAAGGATTATTAAGAAACACAAAAGGATACACAGAATATCTGTACCAATTATATTTATTGCTAGAAACTTTAACTTTTTAAAAAAGTAGGTGACAGAAAAAAAGACATTCATAAAAGTAGGAAACAATCTCATCAATTACAAGGTGCTGCAAATTTGATAAATTTATAATAACTCAAAATTACTCTTGGATGAATAGATATAAATCCTCAAAATACTCAAAAGCATGATAAAAAAGAAAAGGACACCTAAATGGATATAAAAACACCCAAAGGGGGATTGAGCTTTTGGCAAATTGATCATTAAGTCAACACAATCTCAGTGAACTGGTTTTACGTAATCTAGCTTTAGGTGAACTAGTTTCAGCCAAACTGACTAGTACTAAATCCAAGTGTTTTACTCCCTTTGACTCCCAGAATCCCAGAGGTTTGGGGTTGCAGTTGATATGATCCTGGAGTTCTGAGAGGTGGCAGGTCTGGAGGAGTGAGCTCAGGTAGGAAGCCAAGGGGGAGAGTGAGTGTGTGTGTGTGTGTGTGTGTGTATGTGCAAATGCGTGAGACAGAGAATGTACTAGGTGTGCATACTGGGCTGGAGAGCTCCAGAATCCCTAGATGTCCCACCCAGGGAGCTGCACACCCACAGAGGCCCTCTCACTACCTCGCCCTGTAAGAGAAACAGAGTCCAGGTACCCACCTCACCTCCCCCAGGCCCATGTGAGTCCCTGAGAAACAGGCAATACAGGCAGCAGGCCCAGCCAGCACTGGTCCCCATTCCCAGCAGAGGGGTGAGGAGCTCTTCTACTCCTTAAGAGAGAACAAGGCCAAGAAAGAACTCATTAAACTGGTCCAGAGTTTCACCTCTTCATCCAGATGCACAGACAAGATATTGTGGTAGGGATTAGGCTGGTCCCATTATCTAGTGCTATGTGTAGGTATGGGAGAGTGAGGAGCACCCTTGATGGCCTCTCTTTTTTCTTGTAATTCAGAACCAGAACATTGCTTGACTTATACACAGACACTGGAAATACAGATTAGAAACAGACCTTCAGAAAGTACTGGAACTTGCCTGTGTGTGCCTGAGGGCAAGCTAGAACACAGGCCACACATGCCGAGAGGCCAGTCATCCCCATCGGCAATGGGAAGGTTTCTCTCCACAGTCCATTTGGAATGTCATAATCTTTGGGTCTCTGGCCCTAAGGCCCTTCCCGAGGACTCTTCGCCCAGCCAGCTGAGTGCAGAGTGCATTCCTTGCCTCCACTCGCCTGAAGGGCCCACTGGTCAGGAGTTTGTCAGTGGTGGTGATGGCAGCAGCTGCGGAGGCGGCAGTTCAGATATAGTTGGTAGGGGGCTGTCGGGAGTTGAGCCGCTGCATGTGACAGCTGTGACAAAGCAAGTGCCCATCCAGAGGAAAGCAGCAGCAGCCTTCCTCATCACTCAACTGCATCCGGCAATCCTAGGAAAGGAGGACACCGAATTCAACCCAGTCCAGGCACCCTAGACCCGGAACACATCCTGGAAGTCTGATCTGCTGAACACCAGATTCCTAATTGCTGGAATAAAGAAAGGTTTGAGGAGCATGTGGTAGAATGGATGGATGCCAAGACTCAAGAAAATACCACAGCCGGACACCAGGTGTCGCTGCTGCAGCAGAAATAATGAGCAAAGCCTATTTCTAGCAGTTAATAGTTTTGAGAGTCTTGACTCTAGGGAAGTCGCATTCAGAAAAGACTATACAACTAGACCCAGAACAGTGGTTAGAGGATGAAAAAGGGATTAGAGAAATCAGAGCACTTTCTGGTTTTCCATGCCTTACGCCTCTCCCATAGACACCTTGCTATTCTAGAACTTGACTTTTTCCTTGCCCTACCTCTTTCCATCCCACTGGTTTAAGGTCAGGAAAGCTCTGAGTCAGGGTTGTATCCTTCCACCAAATTTATTCAATCTGTATGATAAGCAAATAATAAAAAGCCTCAACTATATGGAGGAAGACTAACAATTACATGAAAATGTTAGCATCAAGATTGGAGGAAGACTAACACCCTATGATTCTATGATATGCAGATGACAGAACCTTGTTTGCTGAAAGTGATTGAGAACTTGAAGTACTTTCTGATGATGATCGAAGACTACAGTCTTGAGTATGGATTAAAACCTCAACATAAAGAAAGCCATACCCTCACAACTGCACCAATAAGCAACATCATGATAAATATTGATGTTGTCAAGGATTTCACTTTATTTGGATCCACAATCAATGTCCATGAAAGCAGCAGGCAAAAAATCAAAATACATTTGGGCAAATCTGCTGCAAAAGACCTCTTTAACATAAAAGTGCTAAACAGCAAAAAAGTCATGTTAACAATGATGTGCACCTGACATAAAGGTATGGTATTTTTAATCGCTTCATATGCATTCCCCAAAGTTGGGCAATGATTATAAGGAAGACAGAAGCAAAACTGATGCATGTGAATTTTAGGGTTGGTGAAAAATAATGAATATACCCACAGAGCCCTAGTGGCATAATGGGTTAAGCACTGCGCCAGCAGTTCAAACACAAAAGATTTAAAGCCTCAGAAACCCTAAGAAGACAGTTCTACTCGATCCTATACAGGGTCACTGTGAGG
This sequence comes from Chrysochloris asiatica, assembly GCF_000296735.1. Lineage (NCBI taxonomy): Eukaryota > Metazoa > Chordata > Mammalia > Afrosoricida > Chrysochloridae > Chrysochloris > Chrysochloris asiatica. The sequence continues at coordinate 29,486,007 of NW_006408535.1, read as the reverse complement.
TGGAGTCAACTTAGTGCCAATGAGTTTGTGTGTTTTTGCTGGAAGAATGAACCAATCTTAGAAGAAGTACAGTCAGAGAGAATGCGTCTCAGAAGCAATGATGTCTCACATACTTTGGACATGTGATCAGGAAGGACCAGTCCCTGGAGAAGGACATCATGCTTGGTAAGGTAGAGGGTCAGTAACATAAGAAGACCCTCAGCGAGATGGACAGATAGAGTGGCTGTAACAGTGGACTCAAACACAGCAAGGATTCTGAGGATGGGGCAGGACCAGGCAGTAGCTTTGTTCTGTTGTACACGCTATGATATGGAACTGACTTGATGGCACTCAAAACCATTCCCCCCATTCCAATTCTCCCCAGCAGCCCTGGTCCCCAACACTCACCTCACAGTGGTAGCACTCAAAGTGGTAATCCCGGTCCATGGATATCACTCTCACGATGTCTTCACAACCCTGAGACAGACAGATCCCCCATGGGGATATGTGAGCAGCATACAGGCCTTACTCCTGCCCCAATGGGAAGATCACACAAAGGCCTCCAAGCCACTCTAAACTCACTGGTAGTTTTGAGATGGCCTTCAAAAGCCTACCACAACTCCTCCTCCCCTCCCTGGCATTGCTCTTAGCATGTCCCCACATACCTCTCCCAGCTGTGTGGCAAGGAGAAGGCGAGTGAGGGTGGGTGGTACAAATAAAGCAGGCTAAGTTGGGGTTAGGGGATTCAGCGGGTTCTGATCTCTGTTGGCTTATTGCTTCTCTAGCACACACAGTTTAATTGTTACTGAACCCCTGCCCACCAGCCCTCAGAATTCTTCCCACCTTTTCCTAGCCCTTCTATCTGGGATGTAGTTACCATGACCTCAAAGATTCCTCCTCTAAACTATGATAGAAGAGATGAAGCCTGGGCCCAGTGAAGCCGTCAGACATGTCCAGGCCCGGATGTGTGGGTCAGAGTGGTGACCGAGAGCAGAGTCACACGGGAATCTTCCCAGAGAGCATTCCTCAGCACTAGTGCTTCCTGCAGGAAGCCGAGCAACAAGTCCCCATCCCCTCCCCAGAGGCAGCAGAGCTGGCTGCCCTGCCCGAGAACCCAGACATACCTCTGAGGGGAGGATGGGTTGGCCGCAGGCTGCACACTTGGGGGCATAATTTCTGCAACAGAGAGGAAGGAGGTGAGCTGAGATTAAGAATTCTCTGGCCCCAGCCCCACACTGTGTTCCAGAGAGCAGACTCACTTGTGGTAGTCGGTGACACAGTACACTTGGTTGGAGAAGTCCACTGTGAAGGGGATGCCATCCAAGCACTTGTTGCAAACGATACATCGGAAGCAGCCTGGGTGATAGGACTTCCCCATTGCCTGCAGGATCTGGCTCACGGGGTGGAAAGAGAGAATCAATCTCCCCAGCTCTCCAATTACCCATTATGTTCCCTGCTGCTGCCTCCAATCTCACCCAACCCCTGCCACCCTTCCAAAACACCACTGTGCAGTTTGAGGCAGAGACCCTGAAAAAGGTCTTAGCATTCATGTCAGTGCTTCTCAACCCTGGCTGTACATCAGGATCACTTCTGGACCTTTTAAAAAGTATCAGTGCACCTAAACTACAATAAAATGTTCAACAATGCCTGTGTGGTCCCCTCCCCCCAGGGCTATTAATTCACAATCTCTGGTGATGGGATTCGGGTATTATTAATTTTTAGTTCTTCCTAGGTAATCTACTGGCTACCAGAGCTAAGAACCATTGATCTAACTGAATCCCTCCTTCTTGACAGAAAAGAAAATGAAATTCCAACTTAGTCCAACAATAGTAGAAAACCAGTTGAGACCCAGGTCCCTCAATCCTAGCTCAGACTGGATGATGGTATCTGCAGAATTAGCCAAGAGGCCAGGTCACGGAAGTTTGGGATGGCAGGATTAGGAGCTAGGGTTTCAATACTTGAACAAGAGGAAACCATTAAGGAAAAAGAGCAGAGTGTGGGACCCTATCCAGAGAAGCAGTGACGCCAGAGATGGAGGCAGAGGAGATGATGATGTGTGAGATGGAGCGGCTGGGGACTCTAGACTCAAGGAGGGAGAGAGGCTGTGGGCTGGTGGGGGCGGAGCAGGCTTGCAGGGTATATACTATTTGGTTGTTTGATTATATATTCCTGAGTGCTTGGGTATACATCCAGAAAAAAACAAAACAAAACAAAAAAACCCAGAGGGAACAGAAGCAAATGCTGTTGAATGATGATGCATGGAGGGGATTGTAGCCATTGTAATGAAACAAAATATGATACGATGAATGTAAAGCTGATGTTCTCCCATGTAAACTATCACTCAATTCACAATAAAATAAAAATAATAGTAGCCCTGGGAGGAATGGATGCCAGTGATTCATCTGGCGATACGGTTTGGCCTCCTGCTGTCTCTTAGCCTGATTCCCACCCTTGGCCCTTCAGCCTCACAGTCCCAGTTGAAACTGTTTTCCTTACCTTCTCTAGAATCAAGTGACCACAGACACAGCATTTCTCAGCTGCCTCCTGAAACCCTGAAAACTGGTGAGAAAGAAAAGACAACGGAAGGATGTTAGCCAACTGTGAATGCCTCAATGGGTGGAGCCTCAGTGTGCACCAAGAAGGGGTTTCCAGGGTAGGAGCCAATTCCAGGCCTGAGAGACCCCTCACTCACCAGATAATCTTCCTCACAGTACACAGAGCCGTTGACACTGTAGAAAGCCTTGCAGCGCAAAGTTCTCCCTAGAAACAGCAGAAAAGGGGCTGAGACATATTGTGGGCCTGGCTTCCCCTAGTCTGGGGTCATCCATCCCTGAAGCTGCATGCTGTATTTAAATTTGGCTCCCCCCCCACCCCAAATGCTGGCTGTCCTCTCTTGCTACACAACAATCCCATCTGATGCAAGTTCAATTTACTTTGGCCTCATTCCAGCCAACTTCCCCTCTCCCCCGCTCCCTGTTCCCTCCAACCCCTGACTCCTCAGAGCATGAAGAGCAACTTGGGGAAGCAAAGCTGAGCACCCGCTGGAGTACCAGGTAAAGGAGCTCTGTGAACAAGATGCCATACAATTTACATATTGTCACAGGCCTTGCCCTCTGGACCTTTCACCCTAGGACCTTCTTTGCTCACACAAGCTGTCTGGCTCTCAGCCCCATCTCCCTTCCTCTGGGGATAGGAGCCACAGAAGTCAGGAGATATTGGAGTTACTGCTGGGGACAAAGTGCTTTGTTTGGGAGCACAGCCAGTTCCCTTTCCTCCTGTACCAGGCTGCTTTTCCAAGCTTAGAGGGACCTGGTATCTTTAGGGTCCTCTGCAAACAAAGCAGGACCACCCCCTTTTGTGATGTACACCCAGGAGTGGCTCTGGGGTGTGTCCACACTGTCAGAGACAGGAAGGACTGAGAGCAGGGAATAGGCAAGTTCTCCACTGCCAGTTCTGCCCAGTGGTTTAAACGGATTTGGAAATGCATGAGACACAGGGAAGGAAAGAGAGGGAAAGAAAGACAAAGCTAGAAGGGATCCTATAAACAGGACAAACAGACAGATGAGGCTAGAGGAGCAAGAGAAAAACCCAGTGCTGGAGTCAGGCACAGATAGGAGATTAAAGGTTTAGCAGAGCAGTGGGGAGGGGGTGCAGTGGGAAGGCAGAGGAGTTAAGGCTCCTGAGATCACCCCCACCCCAAGCAGGCCTCCAGAGCTAACAGCAGTGGCGGTGGTGGCTGCGCTGGGCATTCCTGGAGCGTGATGTCATCAGCTTGGCATGGCCCGGTGGCCTGCACTCTAGTGAGGTGGCTGAACTCTGACCAGCCAAGAGAAAACCCCCCTCCCCACCCCCCCCAAGGCTCCCCACTCCCCCAGCCCACCCCGCCCTTCCCACATTCCTGTCTTTCACTGTCGCCCTGGGCAACTCAGCTGCCCAAGACCAAACCCCACCAAGGAGAGACCAGAGGTCCGGGCGGGAGTCCAGGCTGGGCAAGCAGGAAGACAGGAGAAAGAGGGAGGGACAGAGGAAGGGAGGACCGAGGAGAAGGAAGATCAACTAAAGGAATAAGGGGATAAAGCGGGAAACTGCAGAAAGCAGACCCAATGAGAAGGCTGGAGAGCCAGGTCTGGGAAACAAGAGAAGGTGAGGCAGCTCTGGTCATCCACAGATATGGTAGGGACCCAACAGCTGTCCTTGGTGAACAAATGAAGAGCACTTGTGAGTGTGTGGGGGTGGTGGGGGTGGGGGGCGTTGCTAGAGGCCTGGGCCCTGGTCCAGAAGGCCTGGCAGGCTACACTTACCACAGGAGCAGCAGACAAAGCACTGGGTGTGGTAGAGGCTATCCAGGGCCTGGCAGGCGTTGCTCTGCCCATAGATGCCTTTGTTGCACTTGATACAGGTGCCTGAAGGGAGAGAAGTTGTCAGCATCACACCCCACTCCCCATTTTATACTCACTCTTTCCTGTTTGTTCTTTCCTAAGCACGTCAGTCAGAGGACCACCAGAGGCAGTCCTCAGGGAAGGACAACTGGGTGGGCTTATTTCTAGGAAGAGGGAACAGTAAGAAATGGGATGTGGCAAGATCTTGGCTAGAAAGAGAATCCGTTCTTATTTACTGATTAATCAACATATTTCTGAACAGCTCTCAATACTGTAGCAAACTAGAAAAAGTCAAAGATACGGTCCCTGCCTTTTTGATGTTTTAGTTTTTGTTGGAAAAAGCTATAGCATGATCCCTGTTGCACTGTGCCCACAAATTGTCAGGAATGCCAGTCTAGATGCCAACCCACAAGCAGGCTCAAGAAAGCTTCTGGAAAAAGCTGACCAGGACCAAAAAACCTCCCTAGGACCTTACTTTTCCCCTACTGTAAAATGAACTGCTATTCAGTTTTACGGGTTGAGGGCTGCATTGGTAAGATGAGGGGCAAAGAAGGGTGGCAAAACCCCTAATGCTTCCCTGTCACTTTCCACCACGGCAGGGACAGCTGAATTGCTCTTCCTGGATATCCCTACATCCCCAAATACATACACCTGGCTCTGGCACCCGCCTTTCCTGGGTGTGTTCCTTCCTACCTCCACTCCCCAATTCCAGGCCCATGAGTGAGGGCTAGAGCCTGTCTTTGAGGAGCAGATCCCAACGGGCCCGCCTCACCCAGCCCCACCTCGCCCCCTCGGCACACTGCCACACTCCCTGCCTGTTGGGGCCCATCCTAGTCTTTGCCCAGAGGCATAGGAGCCCGTGCAGCAGCTGCAGTAACTGATGGGCCCAGGCCTGTCCTGCTCCCACCCTCTGGCATCTGGGCAAGGCTATAGCCAAGGAAGAGGGCCCCTACTAGGGGCAGGAATAAGAGGGTACAGTCAAGCTGGGGCTGGAGGCACAGGGGTCTGCAGGGCCTCCTGTCAGAGAGAGGAAGCCCCTACCTCTGGGTCCAAATACAGTCCCCCCATGGGGCAAGATCTATCCCAGGACTGTCATGTCAGGGGACCCTGTCAGAGCCACTTCTTTGGGAAGCCTTGGACATTACAGGATAACAAGGAGAACTGCTCAGACATGTCCACCTCACCTTCCGTACCCCAGCACATTTCCACCTAGCTTCTTCTGCATTCTGAGCTATTTGACTGCACTCTGAGCTCCTGTCTTTTTCTTTGCTTTAGCCAGAGAGGTTTCTTGCCCCTATGAGCCACGACTGGGCCACAGAGGAAAACTGCTCAAAGAACCCGTGTCTTTCAATCTCTCTAAACAAAGTGGATCAGCATCATCTTTTTTCTGGGCATTCCTCTTTGGGTTGGATATAGGGGAAAGGGGTGAGGACTTTTTAGGAAGTTGGAATTGAACTAGGTAGGTAGGGCCCCGTCCCCCCTTCCCCCCACCCAAGCATCCTTCCTTGACTGTTTCTACATTCACGTTTCTAGCCACAGAGTTCTAGAGCAAGGGGTATAGGGCAAGGGCACAGGTGGTGAAAAAAATGGTGGAAGGAATTGTTTGTAAAACTGAAGAGGCCACAGCCCTGGGGTGTGAGCTTTCCAAAATCAGATAAACATTTCTTTATATGGTTCCTGTGTGTTTTGTTCAAAAGATCACCCAAGACACCTCAATATCCCCCATAGTTGAGACCTATAAAAAATACTTGTTGAACGTAACCCAGTGGGGGACAGGGGCAGCGACCAGGTTTCCTGAACAGCAACAGGAACTAAGGGGCAACTTCTGGCCTGAGTTCTGACCATGTTACAGTCAGAACTCAAGGCCTGATGAATCCTGGCAAGAGGTGATGGTGTCCCAGCGGTCATGGCTTCTGCCCTGACTTCCGGAGGGCAGGGAAAATAAAAGTTGGCACTACCGGGTCTCCTTCCCTTAAATGCCCACGCAGTCACCGAGCCATCAGGACCGGGACAGGAGTACACTTCTGGTTCCAAGGTGCTCCATCCTCCCACCCAAGCACCATTTCCCCGACAGCAGCCAAGGCCCGGCATTTGCAATAAAGCCCCCACCTCTCCAAGGGCCCTGCGCCACACAGCGCCGCCGCCCGCCCCGCCCCGCCTCGGGCACCTGGAGCGCCCGGGCAGGAGCCGGCACGCACGCGGCCTGCCCGCCCCGCCCCCCCAACCCGAGCATTCCCCGAATTCCTGGGGGTGGAGCCAGGGCCGGGTGGGGGCGCCGCACGCAGGAGCCTGTAGGGGCACCGCCGTGAAGGGGGGTAGCAAAAGGGGGATGCGCTCACTGCCCTTCTGGGTCCCCTCCCTACGAGGCCTCCTACCGCGAAAACCCAAGGCTTTACAGCTTGAGAAGCCTAGACTCACGAGATAATCAGGGGGTTTGAGTTCAGCAAGAACGAGGAGCCCTGGTCTATTTGAAACCCCGTGGGAAGTTATAGAAAGCGCTTTGCCCCTTCTTTTCTTTTTACCTAGCTCCGCGTCTCCGCCTCTGATCCCGGGGCACCGGCAATTTCGGCCGTCGGTGTTAGAGGGCTACAGAGTGCGGAGACTGGTCCCTTCTGGTCCTTAAGCATTTTACTCTCTCACTCACCAAAGTAGTCCTCCCTGGCCTCCTGTTCACGCATCCGGGCTCGGGCGGCCTCCGGAGCAAACGGACCCGGCGGCTCCTCGTGACCCGACGGCTCAATCCCCGAGGGTTCCCCCCGGGTGCCGGCTTCTCGCCCACCCGTGCCCACCGCCAGGCGCAGCAACGCTGTTAGCTCATCCTGATAGCGGGCGCCGGCGGCGCAGTCTCCGTAGCCGGTCACCGAATGTCGTCCAGGTTGCGCCGCTCGTCTCTCCAAGGGCCCTTGTGCTCCCACTCCAGCCCCAGCTAGAGCTCCTGGGCTGCCCAATGCCGGGGGATAAGAGTGGCGGCTTTCCTGGCAGCCGAACCCCGCGGGCCGGTGAGCGCAAAGCCGGTCCAGGGCGGCGTGCAGCTCCGGATAGGCAGAGGGAACCCCTCCGGAGGAATAGCCTGCTGGAGCACCGGCCAGGGGCGGGCCAAACAGGCACGGCCCGACAGGCAGAGGGCTCCCGTGTCGCTGGTCATAACCCATGCTGATGCCGCTGGTACGATTGCTGCAGGGCCGGCTACCTCCGGCGCCGCCAGCCCCCGCCCCGTCCAGCAGCAGGCTGCCTCGGGGACTGGACGGCTTGCTCGCATCGCTGGCCGAGCTACTGGCGAAGCTGGAGCGGGGGCTCAAGGCCGGGGCCGTGGTCTCTAGCCGAATGTCGAGCGATGACTGAGGTAGAGGCAAGGCCCGGGTCGGGGGAGGCCCCCCGGGAAAGGCACCTTCGTAGCGCTGAGCCTCAAAGGAGCCGCGCGGGTTCCGCTCAGCATCCAGGGGGCCTTGCTCTCGAGTCGGCTCCAAAGGCTCATCCCCAGGTCCCCCAGTAGCTCCTCGGGGCCCGGGTTTCCTAGGTCCCCCTAACCCACTCTGTCGCCCTTTGCTCGGCCCAGGAGTCCCATCGGACCCGGACCGGCTAGATTCACCCTTTTTGCGGCCGAACTTGGCGCTGCCGGAGTCCGAGAGTCTTAACTTCTCCAGCAGGCGACTGGCTTTCTCCCCTAACCGCTCCATGCCCTCTGGGGCCTGCAGCCCCCAACCCGCCTGGCACCCTGCAGAGTCTCAGTGGCCGCTTCTCTTCCCCTGAGGCTGGACTCTGGTTCCCCAGGGACACAGGACGGGCACAGGGGCTTAGCGGGCGGCCAGGATGCCCGGCTCCAGGAATCCCGCAGCATCCCCCACAGAGAGGGGCTGCGTCCCCCCGCACATCACGAGTTTAGCAGGGCAGGAAAAGCCTACGGTTGCGGCTGTCCAGTCCACCAAGCTATCTGTTCACGCGTCTACTCGCGCGGTCGACGCCCCCGCCCCCTCGCTCTCACACTCGGCACAGACTGAACTTCTCGCTCAAACTTTTGTCTGCCTGGCCGGATCTACATTCAGAGAAGGGCGGAGCGCGGCGTGTGCGAGAAGGGTGTCTGCGCAGGGATCTCTGGTGCGCCAAACGGGATGGGTGTGTGTGTGTGTGTGTATGTGTGTGTGGCTGGGGGAGGGCGTTGTAGCTGTCTTGTAGGTGGAGATCTGCTGATTGGCAGCGAGAAGAGCTGTGGCAGTTTGGGCAGTAGCTACTACATCACTCCGAGAATTGCAACAGGAAAGAGTGTATGTATCGGGGAAGGGGACTCTTTGTTTATAGTTGGAATGCGCGGAAGGACACTAGAGAAAAATATCAGTTACTACTGGCAGACCGATGGCAGAAATGTTCTGCGCAAACACAGTGACTTTGTTCTTAGTGTAAGGACTGTGGAAGAAATGGAAAGAGACTGATATAGAAGTCGTGAGACAAGGAGAGAGACATAAACAGAAAGACAGGGAGAGGAGAAAACGGTATATACGACTATATATATATATATATATATATATATATATATATATAAAGAAGGTCAGAGGCTCCGACGTGAAGATAGTCCTGAAAAGCAAGGAAACCCAGATAGAAAGGTGGTGGAAGACAGGTAGCCAAAGAATGGGAGCGCGAGAGGCAGAGATCGAAGGATGGATAGACTAAGAAAAAGACAAATTTATGTAAATTCAGAGAGAGTAAGAGACAAGCAGATAGACTGCAAATAGAAATTCTGAACCCAAAGCTTTTATGACGGTGCTGAGAACGCGTGCGATTTAGTATGTTTCTAAAAACAGAAAAAAAGGAGTAAGGAAAAGGTTTGGCAATAATCGCTTACCTTCCGAGTAGGACAGATAAGTGGATAGACACACACCCCCTGGTGTTGGGAAATGAGATTTTTAGCAAGTATTTCAGGTGACTACAGAAAGGTGCTCTGATGGAGTAGTGGATTATGCATTGCGCTGCTAATTGCAAGGTCAGCAGTTCTAATCACCAGCTGCTCTGCGGAGAAAGATAAGGCTTTCTGCTCCCATAAAGATTTACAGACTCAGAAACGTTGTACCAGGGTAGCTATAAGTCAGAATGACTCAACGGCACACCATCATCACCACAGGGATAGAGGGAGTGCAATAGCTTTGTAGGATAAGCACTGGTCTGCGAACCAGTTGGCAGCTGGAGCCCACCAGCTGTTCTGTGGGAGACATGTTCCAGCGAAGAATTAAAAGCCTAGAAAGCCCTATACCGGGTCACTATCACTATCGGTCAGACAGACTCCGGTGCACTTAATAACATAGAGAGCCGTGGTGTAGCACTGTAGGATAAGTATTGGACTGGTAACGGCAAAGTCAGTTCATACCCACAGTCCGCACACTGAAACCCCATACAGGGTCAATATGAGTGGAAACCGACTTAATTGCACACAACACAGGAGTTGTTAAGTGCCGTTGAGTCAGTACCGACTCATAGAGCGGCTGGTGAGCTTGAACCGCCTAACATGTGGTGCAAACCGACCTTGCAGTCCAGCACCTTAACCCACAGCGTTTCAGAAGGCCTGTGACAGTCTTGGAGCTAGTGACAGTCTCTTCCCTCTCCCCACCCCCTGATTGGTCCACAGGAGATTGATAATAAAGAATACCTATTAAAAGGAACCAAAGAAATGTTATTTGTAGGAAATACCAAATGAAAATAAATGATCAGGGTGGAGAAGGAAAAGAGGCTGATATTTGATGAACTAATGGGATCAAGAATAACCATGGCTGAGGCTGAACATACCTAATTAAAAACCAATCAACTTATTTTGTCTAGATTAGCACATGAGGGCCAAGAAGTGGAGGGAGTACAACGAATGGAAAATGACTTTGTATTTAGTTAGTATAAGAATATGAAAATTATATGCAAACAAGCCCATGTCAACATTTAGACACCTTTTATAATATTAGAGTATAGCCTTAGGGAATGGAGAAGGAAAGGAGGCTGATATCCTTTGGGAAATTAATTTGGCACAAACTATTTGGCTTCGTTATCCTAGCGGCATTGTCTCACTGACCCCATCTCTCTGGAGAAGCAGTCTCTCCATTTCCCTGGTTAAGTCTTCAGCTTTTCTCTGATCCTGAGGAGAGTTTACTATCAGCCTGGAAGGAGAGAAGACTCAAAGGGATAGTGATGGAGAGGGACTAGAAGGTTGCCTCCAGAAAGTGCAGTGAATAATGGCTTCAGAATTAACTCTAAAGCTGCCCCTCCTTTCCTGTTGCCCAGTGTTTGACGGGGTCTTGGGAAGGGGACTGGATTCTTTTTCCCAATTACTTATATCCAAAATATCTACTCGGCTACTAATATTTGGAAACTTTGATCTTTTGGGGGTAAAGATGAGAGAATAAATCCTATGAAAAGTTGAAAAGACATTAAAAGAGGCCCATCAGTAGTTAGGTGCACTGGTGGCATAGTGGATTACACATTGGGCTGTTCAAATCCACCAGCTGCTCCTTGGTAAAAAGATGAGACTTTCTGCTCCCATAGAGACTTACAGGATTAGAATGGAAACCTTATACAGGCTCACTATGAGTTGGAATCAACTCAATGGGGAATACCAGAAAGCAGTGACAAATGAAGGGGAACCGGTGTGCATTGATAAGTAGTAAACCAGTAGTGTTCACGATCTTGGGGCAACTGTTCGCAGTATGAATGGACCTGAGAGCTCCACAATTGCTCTTCTCCACTGCCAGGACTTCAATTTCCATCTGTATACAGACAACTCCAAATCCCTATCTCTAGCCCAGATTTTTGGATTTAAAAACTCACCTGACTACTAGCATCTCCACGTGTTTCAAAGGCACCTCCCACTCAACTGAGCTTATTGTCCCTGGCTCCCAGAAACTGGCTCCTCTAGCATTCCCTCTTAGCAATAAACTCTTAGATCTTTAAGCCAGAAACCTGAGCATCAACCTGTGTCCTCCCTCTCCTTTAGTGCTCAAATCTCAGCAATCACCAAAACACATCAATTCTGCTTCCTAAACCTGTCCTCATCACCCCTGTGTATGCCAGGGCACCACCTTTTCTCTCCAGAACCAGTGTAAAGTCTCCTTGCTGAGGCTTGCTCCAACCAATCCATTCTTAACACCCTGAGGTCAAGTGATTCTTCTAAAACACAAAACTGATCATCTCATTTCCCTGCTTAAAATATTTCAATGATTTCTCACTGCCCTTCAGCTATGAGAAGACGGTTTACAAGGTCTCCCTATAGTATCCCCTCCCCAAGCTATTCTGCAATATTGGACTTTCCTGAGTTCTCTCTTGCCTCAGGGCTGTGCACGTGCTGTTACCCAAGTCTGGAACACTCTCTTTTCCTTCTGCTTAGCTCATCCCCATCTTCTAAGTATCACTTTAAACATCACTCTCTGAGAAGCCTTTCTTGACCTAAGAGTAGGTTAGATAGCCTTGCTATATGCTTCCATTGCATTCTGCACTCCCCCAATCATTATCCTTATCACAATTCATTTCATTGATTACTTAATGCCTGGCTTCCTGACTAGACAATAAAATCTGTGATCAACATTGCATCAGTAGCACCTAGCATTGTGCCTTGTAAGCAATCAATATTTGTTGAATGAATGAATGAATCAATCAAAAGTCATGTTTACTTCTCAATACATTCAAGATGCACAACTTCTGTGCATACGCACACACATTCACACCCACACCCCTTCTCCAAAATATACTTTGGCTTGACAAGGGTAAGAAATAACTACAAAACTGTGTAATCATGCAGTTTTGGGAATGCAGCTGCTGGTGAGACATGAAAACACTAAGTCTTAATTTCCTCATCTATAAGATGGGAATAATAAGATCTGCCTTACATAATTCAGTCAACAGTAACTATTATATCTAAATTCCAATTCCCAAATAGGAATGAAGCCCATAGTCTCCTGCTCAAAAGAATTAGGCCCATGACTGAAACCATCCACCAGATGGCAGTATTACTCAGGGCTGGTCCTGCTCTTCCACTGCAGAGCAAGACCAGCAGTCCGGGGAAGCAGAAGGTACAACCAGGGCTGCTTCCCCAGAGCTGAGGGTGAAACCTGAAGAGAAACTCAAGAGACCAAAGCAAATGTCAAGAAGGCCTCATGTTTTTAGACCCATCAAACTGCTTTCCTCATTCCAGGCTCCTCCCAGGCACTGTGTTTATGTTTAGGAACCAGCATCTTCTGGCTTGCCATCCCCTTTCTATATTAAGCTATTTTATTCTGCAAGAGCTATCACTTCCAGCAGGGGCTGTGTTAAGAAGATAGGCAAATCTACTTTCTCAGACTGCAAAGAGCATTTCATTATTCTTGGAAGCCACTGATTTCTGGACTATGAAGAGTATTCAAAGTCCAAATAATTCTTGTGTACAGATTTCATTCATCCTTTTCCACCTTGATTTCAATGAATGAGTTCAAGTCAGGACAGAAAGTTTTTTGGGTTTGGTCAAAAGATGGGGAGATAGGTCCATTCTCATCACCTCCCTCATCTTCCTCTTCTTGGAAGTTAGGATTGTAAAGTTCTGGTGGAAGGAGCTGGACCTCAGCAGAAGGCAATCTATCTGAGGGAGGCCCATACACACGGTTGGCTTTGGTGCCATGCTTAGAGTTAGCATCCAGATGATAGCAGAGCTCTGTGAGGCACTGGGCCCGGAATCGAGGTGGGCGGGCCACCCAGACACCTGGCTCATTAAGACTGTCCTCTTCATCTGACATCAGCTCTTCGGTCACATCTTTCCACAGGTGTTGATCCTCAGGTCCAAAATGCCTCATGATACTGGATCGGTTGGCAAAAAGCTATGGTAGGAGCCCAGGACAGATATTAGGAAGAGAAACAGACTATGGATTAGATTTGGAGAAAGTATTTAGTTGGGGAAGAAAGGTATATAAAATCTGTGCCTGATGGAACCCCATTCCCAAGTCAAATCTTTGAACTGGCTCACCCTCCTTTTCCTCTATTTGCTTAGAATCTTAGTTCTCAATCCTATTCTCCAATGTCAGGTCATCTGGTACTTCCCACTGTGGCTTATTGTGGTTTAGGGTTTAACATTGTGAGAAGAAGGCCTACCCGGTACCGACGACTTCGAAGTTTCTTCTCCTCTTTTTCCTTCAGGCCTTTAGAGGGGTTCAAGGAGTTTCGGTACTCACGCCTCTTGGTAAGGAAATAGGCCACACAGGCTCCTGGGTTGGAGGAGAAGAGGAAGAAAGGGACAAAAAGCAGTGGTCCGTAAAGCTAATGTTCTCCCATGTAAACTATCACATAATTCACAATAAAACATTAAAAAAAAAAAAAAGCAGTGGTCCTCAGCCTTTTTTCCCCCCACCCCAACATTACTGAATGGGGAGGTTGAGAATCACTATTTAGAAGATGGCATTGGCTTTCTTGGTATTCCTATCAGCATCAGTGTCTGTTTACCCCTCTTTGGTTCAGCTTTCTTTCCCTACCTCCATCTCCAACACTAACTCTTCTCATATCTCCCACTGGAAAAAGACAATTCCAATTGCTTCAGTATTCCCATTGCTAGTGCTTCAGTATTCCCATTGCTAGTGGCTGCTAATCTCACAGTCAGCAGTTCGAAACTACCAGCTGTTCCGCGGGAGAAAGATGAGGCTTTCTGCTCCCATAAAGATTTACAGCTTTGGAAACCCTATGCAGGGTCACTATGAGTTGGAACTCCACGGCACATAACAACAACAACTCTGTTGATTACAGGTACCCTTTCAGTAGAAGTTTTACAGTTCCTAATGCTGCAGGGTTAGCTATGAGATCATCACAGAAGATAGCAAGGCAAGTAGAAAACCTAGGACATAACATTTAAGGATAAAAAGGCAGGCCTGACGTCTGACTTTTCCCTAATGCCTCACATTTAGGTCCTGCATAAACATAAAATATGATGGTATTCTAGCCCTTCTCTTCTCTCATTCTCATTTCAGAATGAGGAGGCAGGGAAAAGGCAAATAGATCTAAACCTGTGTATATTGTAGATTAGAAGACTAGACAAACAGAATACTTTGAAGTCCACTATTTTCAAAACCACTTAAATCATCTCCATTACTCCTTTTCTCCTCTGACGAAGAACATGGCTGAGGGAAGTAGACAGAAAAGATAGGATGGAAATTAATTTGTTTTTTCTTACCTTTCAGCTCCTTATCAGTGTAATTGTGGGGACTGGTCACCAGCTCCTGCTTCAGCTTTTCCAGAAGGAACTTCACTACTGAAATATTCCAAGAGGACTTGATGCTATAACAAAAAGAAGAGAGTAAGGCAGGCGGCTTTTTAAGAGTCAAACAGAAATACCCAGCACTAATCAGCTTTATGTAAATTCCTCCATGGTCCAAGGCAGGATGTAAGGGACAATGGTGAGATCAAAGCCCTAGCTTTACTGTTGGATTGGATCATCTCTCTTTACTTCCCTCCCCTTAGCAAAGTTCTTTTTGAATGATTTTCCCTCTAGAGGACCATACCTTTCAGACCCATTGAATCTCTTGTCATTGGTGATGTGGTTATGCACATTGTGGACCATTTTCTAGTGAAAAAAACAAAACACAGAATTAAGCCAGGAGTGGATACCATGAAAACCCTCCTCAGGTCTATAGGGTAAAAAAACATTGTCCCTATGTAGTTCTCTGCCTGAATCCTTTCCATAGCCTAAGTGCCATTTTTTTAAGACATAGGAGAAATTAACTTTAATAATATAGTGTGGGTACCATTTCTGTAGAGGACTTTTCTTAACCAGAGAGCCAGAAATATTTATCCAACTTAGTATTTGTTATGAGGTCCTTCTTCCCACTTTTTATTTAATTTGTGTCAAGATTGCAGGATCGTTCCTGGCCTTACCTCTACTCCTAGGGAATGGGATTGTTAGAGCAGAAGCTTTCAAACACTTCCATGGATACACTCCTAATGGCTGGAGAGAGCTACGGCAAGTGGACATTTCTTGAAGTCCCCTATTTCATTTTTATTTAGACTAGATCTATATTACTTTTAATATAAAAACATCTTCCAAGTTTTTCTAGTAACAGTAATGATTGAGGAACATGTTTATCCATGGCGTTATATGTCCTTTTGCACACTCGTGCAAACCCCAGGGTTACATCCAGCATGGCCTGAAAAACACAAACCTAAAAGGAGTGAGCTTTGGAAAGGACCTTAGAGACTGTCACCCAGTCTCCCTTTCACATTATACAACTCCCTTTTGCTTATACAACTCTAGTGATGGGTTCTCATGAGTTTTTGAGACAGCTTATTCTACTGTTGAATATCTCTAATAGTTAAAAAAAATTTTTTTAGCTTTAGCTGCCCTAGTTTTGCCCATGATGTTGTTAATTGCCGTTGAGTCAGGGTTTCCAAGGAGTGACTGGTGGGTTTGAACTGCCAACTTTGTGGTTAGCAGTCTAATAGTTATCCTACAGTGTCACACTAGGACTCCTGAAATAGTCAAAGTTAGCCTTCATGTATTTCTTTCTTATCAGTCTTCTTTTATCCAGCCTAAACAACTTCAAGTCTTCAGTCATTCCTCATGACATAGTTTTCAGACAGAATCCCCATCAAATGATGAGGCACTCTGATATGCCAGTGCCCCTCTTACAGAGTGGCACCTGGAATGGAATCTGACTCATCAGATGAGATACGGCCAAACAGCATTACCTCCCTGAATGGAACACTAGATTTCTAGGAATAAAACCTAAGATGGTGTTACCTTTCTTAGCAACCCTACACCTACTCACAGTGCCACAGAGTTCATTCCTAATGAGCTTGTAGTCAACTCAAGTCCTTAGACATCTGTCACATGAATTACTGTCTCTACCATTTTACAAATGATTTGTTAAGCTTTAATGCAGGATTGTATATTTCTTCCTATTAAAGTTAGTTTTGTTGTTTCTGATTATACTTTTATTCTAAGCTCTCTTAATGAGTGGAAGTCCTGTCTTAATGGGCTCATATCTTGATCTATATTTAGAAAACCCCCATTTAATCTTCTACCTCTATGGCTGACTGCCCATATTACCTTAGGAAAGGACTGCCAACTCTTTCTGGCTAGGGTCTCCAGTATACTGTTATTACACTTGTTTCATAGTCAATATAGTTATTTTACCTCTTAGAAGTCCAAACTTAAGGAGTCACAAGGGGAAGGATAAATGCTTCAAAAAGCATTTGGGAGAGTTGCAAAAAGAGGAGGGGCATTGCATAGTTTCCAACTCAAGTGGCTTAGAAGAGATCAGCTGATAAAAATCAAACTAGGCTTGAAGTAGAAAAGGAAAATACTGTAGACAAAAATAAGTGTTAAGACTGTAAAGGCTGTTGGCTTACCTACCTTCTCAGTGAGCTAAAAATAAATACATTTCCCAGGGATAACTTGGGTCTGCAGCATTCCAAGGAATTAAAATTTTGGTTTGGTCCTTTTGATTCAAAGGATCCCTAGAAATAATCACAGCCAGCCCAGCACATTGGAGAGATGCCTCTCCTATTCCTTCTGAAAGCTAAAGATTAGGCTAGTGAAGATCTGCAACTATTACTCCTCCTTCAGTCCCCAAACCCACAGTCTGGCTGGAGAGCCTACAAGAACACATTAAACCTTCTTTTGTGCTGGGCAGCAAACTTCCCTGGCTGGTCCTCTAGATCCCTGTCAAGCACTAGCCTAGAGACCATGATGAGTGAACTACTTACTGTTCTCCTCAGTAGATTCCCAGTTTCACCAAGCTCATTAAAGAGTAGAAACAAGCCAGGTCTCACACTGTTCTGCTCTCTGAGGCAGGCAAGGAAGGAATGGAGTGGTTGACTCTGAAAATCTCAACTTCATGCAAAGTCTAATTATCACACATTTATTCATGGGTTAAGCATATGAAGCTTTGGGAAATCCCTTGAAATGCATGTGTAGGTATATGCCTCCACTTCTATTACTGGAAATAAGAGTGTACTGTCCATCTTGGGTGGAGAAACTAAACCCATCCCCTGTGCTTGGTAAGTGAGATGTCCCTGAACATAAGCAAAATGAAAATTAGAAAAAAACAAATTAATACAGATTATGAATGGTATCTTCCTGGGGGTGGGGGGAATCCCTCACTATAAAATTTATAATAACTTTTCTGATGGGGTGCTGGGCCCAATGCCACAGACTTCAATTTGAAAGAAATACATGTGAAAAAGATTTCAGAATGCAAAGACAAATCAAAAGAAAGAGAAAGTAAGAATGGTACTGAGAAAAAGGTAAAGGTACCAAATCTATTAAACTTATGTAGGAAAAAGGAAGAGATGAATTTTAACAAAGAAAATATAAATGGTAATCAGTTGTTTTCAATTTTTACTATGACAGTAACAAGAAGAAGAGGGCTACACATTATGATAAGATTTAGGTTGATGTGACAGGTGACCTTGACAACCAGGACTTTCAAGTTATTTCACAGCAGCCATTTTCCAGGGCTACCACTCATCTGTCAGTTTGTCATATTTGTGTGTTGCTGTGATGCTGGAAGATATGCCACTGATACTTAAAATACCAGCAGGGAAAAAAATAAATAAAATACCAGCAGTGTCACCAAGTGGTTTTGGTGGAGCTTCCAGACTAAGACGGTCTAGGAAGAAGAAAAGGCAGACCACTGCTGAATGTTAACCACTGAAAACCTTATGACTAAAAGTGGAACATTATCATATAAAGTGACAGAAGATGAGCCCCTCAGGTTGGAAGGTACTCATAACATGACTGGAGAAGAGCTGCCTCAAAGTAGAGCAGCTTAATGATGTGGATGGAGTTAAGCTTTCAGGACCTTCATTTGCTCATGGGCACAACTCAAAATGAGAAGAACAATTGCTGTAAACAACCCTTTAATCAGAACATGGAATGTACAAAGTATGAATCTAGAAAATTAGAAGTTGTAAAAAATGAAATGGAACACATGAAGATCAATATTCTAGGCATTAGTGAGCTGAAATGGATTGGTATTGTCCATTTTGAATCTGACAATCCAATGGTTTACTATGCCTAGGATAACATACTGGTATCACATTCATCATCATAAAGAATATTTCAAGATCTAAAAGTATAATACTATCTGTGGTAGAATAATATCCATATTCTATAAGGAATATGAGTTAATACCACTGTGACAATAAAGGTTTTTGTGTTGACTTGATTGGGCCAGGATTCTCTGTGGTTTGGCAGTTGAGATGTAGCTATCCCCCAAGATGTGATTTGATGTGATAAACTAATAAGGGGATTAAGGGTGGGATTAACAAGAGATAAAAGGAGAGAGACTTGAACAGAGAAGGAAAGATCTACCACCACCAAGACAGAAGAGTCTGGAGTAGTGTGTCCTTTGGACCTTGGTTCCTGTACTGCGATGCTCCTAGATCCAGAGGAAGAGTGATGCCAAGACATATAGAGAACTCCAAGGAATTCTGGGCCTACAAATGCTCAAGGAGACAAGGACCTTTTTCCAGAACCAGTACTCTGAATTCAGACTTCTAGCCTCCTAAACCATGAGAGAATAAATTTCTAGTTCTTAAAGAGATACCTGTGGTACTTCTGTTATTTTTTTTTTGTTGTTGTTAAGTGCCATTGAGTCCGTTCTGACCCATAGCACTCCTGTTTATAGTTTCCAAGGAGTGGCTGTTGAGCTTGAACCACTGACCTTGTTGTTCAAACCGACTTTGCAGTCTAGTGAATTAACCCACAGCAGCATTAAATAAGTAAGACAACCATATAACTCAAATTTACACATCAAACACTAGAGTCAATAATGATGAAATTGAAGAATTCTACCAACTTCTTCAGTCTGAAACTGATCAAACATGCAATCAATTACTGGTGATCAATACAAGCATTGATAATTACTGGTGATCAATACAAAAGGTTGAAACAGAGGAAGGATCTATATAGTTCGAAAATGTAGCCTTGGTGACAGAAATGATCTGGAAATTGCATGATAGAATTTTGCAAGACCAATGATTTATTCATTGCAAATACCTTTTCTCAACAACATAAAAGATGACTATACACCTAGACCTTTCCAGATGGAGTACACAGAAATCAAATTGACTACATCTGTGAGAAGAGATAATATCATCAACCAAAACAAGGTTATGACTGACTATGTTATGACCATCAATTGCTCATATGCAAGTTCAGGCTAAAGCTACAGAAAATTAAAACAAGTCCATGAGAGCCAAAATATGATCTTAAGTATATCCCACCTGAATTTAGAGACCATCTTAAGAACAGATTTCATGCATTAGACAATAATGACCAAAGACCACAAGAGTTGTAGAATGAAATCAAGAACATCATACAGAAAGACAGCAAAAGGTCATTTAAAAGACAGGAAGGAAAGAAAAGACCAAAGTGGATGTCAAAAGAGACTCTGAAACTTTCTCTTAAGTGTGGTGGTGGTGGTTATGTGCCATGGATTCGGTTCCAACTCATAGCGGCCCTGTATTGGGTTTCTGAGGCTGTAAATCTTTAAAGGAGCAGAAAGTGTCATCTTTCTCCTGCAGAAGAACTGCTGGTAGTTTTGAACTGCTGACTTTCAGATTAACAGCCCAACTTGTAACCACTACGCTACCAGAGACCCTTTCTCTTGAGTGTAGAGAAGCTAAAGCAACTAAAAGAAATGATGAAGTAAAAGAGCTGAACAGAAATTTTCAAAGGGCAACTTGAGAAGACAAAGTAAATTATTATAATTAGATGTAGAAAGACCTGGAGTTAGAAAACCAGAAGGGAAGAACATACTCAGTATTTCTCAAGCTGAAAGAACTAAAATAAAAAATAAAAATTAATGCCTCATTGCACTATTGAGGGATTTTATGGGCAAAATATTGAATGACGTTGGAAACATCAAAAGAAGATGGAAAGAATACAGAGTCACTGTACCAAAAAGAATTGGTCAGAGGGGGAAGACTTGCAGGATATAGCCTTTGGTTGGTTGATGATGCATGGAGGGGATTGTAACCATGGCAAAGAAACAATATATGATCGGATGAATGTAAAGCTAATGTTTTCCCAGTAAACTATCACATAATTAACAATAAAACATTTAAAAAAAAAAAGAATTGGTCAGTGTTCAGTCATTTCAAGAGATACCATATGATGAAGAACTGATGATATTGAAGAAAGAAGTTCAGGCAGCACAGAAAGTACTGGCAAAGAACAAGGATTTAGGAATTGACAGAATTCAAATGAAATGTTTCAACAAACTGATGCAGCACTGGAGGCATTCACTCGCCTATGTCAAGACCTATAGAAGACAGCTGCTTGGTCAACTGATTCAAAAACATCCATAAGTGTTCCTATTCCAAAGAAAGGTGACCTGATAGAATGCAGCAATCATTAACAATATCATTGATATTACAAATAAAATTTTGCTGAAGATAATTAAAAAAACAACAAACTATTGCAGCAGTACATCAGGGAACTGCTAGAAATTCAAGCTGGATTCAGAAAAGGACACAGAACCAGGGAAACAATTGCTGATGTAAGATGGATTTTGACTGAAAGCAGAGAATAGCAGAAAGATGTTTACTTGTGCTTTATTGACTATGCAAAGGCATTTGACTGTGTGGGTTATAACAAACTATGGAAAACATTGCAAAGAATGGGTATTCCAGAACACTACACAGTGCTCATGAGAAACCTCTACATAAACCAAGAGCCAGTCCTAAGTACAGAACAAAAGGATACTGAGTGGTTTAAAATCAGGAAAGGTGTGCACTAGGGTTGTATCCTTTCACTATATTTATTCATTCTGTATGCCAAGCAAAATAATCCAAGAAGAACATGGCATCAGGATCAGAGGAAGAGTCATTAACAACCTGTGGTATGCAGATGACACAACCGTGCTTGCTGAAAGTGAAGAAGCCTTGAAATATTGACTGATGACGATCAAAGACTACTGCCTTCAGTGTGGAATGTGCTTTCAGTATGGAATGCACTGCAAAGTAAAGAAAACAAAAATCCTTACCATTGGATCATTAAATAGCCTCATGATAAACAAAGAGAACATTAAAGTTGTCAAAGAATTCATTTTGCTTGGATCCACAATCAACACTCATGGAAGCAGCAATCAAGAAATCAAAAGATGTATTTAATTAGGCAAACCTGCTACAAAGGCCTTCTTAAAGTGCTATACAGCAAAGATATCAGACATAAGGTGTACCTGACCCAAGCTATGGTATTTCCAATTGCCTCATATGCATGTGAAAATTGGACGATGAATAAGGAAGACCATGCATTTAAGTTATGGTGTTGGAGAAGAATATTGATAAGTACCATGGACTGCAAGAGAACTAACAAATCTATCTTTGAAGAAGTACAGACAGAATGCTCCCTAGAAGTGAAGATGGTGAGGTTTTATCCTCATACTTTGGATATATTGTTAGGAGGGACCAATTCTTGGAGAAGGACATCATGCTTGGTAAAGTGGAGGGTTAGCAAAAAAGAAAATCTCCCAGCAAGATGGATTGACACCATGGCAGCAACAATGGGCTCAAACATAACAATTGTAAGGATGACAGAGGACTGGGCAGTGTTTTGTTCTTTTGCGCATAGGGTCAGTAGGAGTCAGAACTGACTCAACAGCACCTAACAACAACATTATCCAGGAAATGAAAACCCATTAAGTCTATATGCATATATACTCATACATACGCATACATTTGTATATAAATATTCCCTTGATTAGATGTTCTTTGGGCAGAGGATAATCCAAAGAGCTGTGGTCACCAGTGGCATCATTAGTATTAGTATCACCCAGTGCAGTAACTCATCATATCACTGCTCCCTCATAGACCTCCTCCCATACCAGACTATACAAAATGCTAAGTAACGTTCATTATCAATTTTAGTCATAGAATAATACATGATATCGTTATAAAATTGTTTAAGTGTACTATTTGTTATATGAGTACTAACAACAACGAAATAAAGAGCCCTGATGATATAGTGGGTTAAACATTGGTCTGCTATTTGCAAGGTCGGTGGCTTAAAACTACCAGTCACTCTGAGGGAGAAAAATGAGGCTGTCTGCTCTCATAGAGATTTGTGCTTCCAGAAATCCTAGGGAGGGAGCAGTTCTACTCTGGCCTATCGGGTCACTATGTTCAGAATCAACTCAACAGCAGTGGGTAACAATAAAATAGCTTTGTAAAAATAGTTCTACATTTAATCACAACAGTATTAGTTGTTGTTATTAAGTGCCCTCAAGTCAGGTCCAGCTAACAGCAACCCTAAGTACAACAGAACTAAACACTGCTCAAATATTCCCCATTCCCACAATTGTTGCTCTATTTGAGCCTAATTGTTGTGGCCACTGTATCAGTTCATTTCATTGAGGGTCTTCCTCTCTTTTACTTACCATCAATTTATTTCACTTGTCATTCTCCAGAACTGGTCCCTCCTGATGACATGCCCAAAGTATGTAACATAACATGAAATCTTAACATCCTCGCTTCTAAGAAGCATTCTGACATACTTCCAATGCACATTTGTTCGTTTTTCTTGCAGTTCATGATATAATTAATATTCTTCACCAACACCATAATTCAAAGTCTTCAATTCTTCTTTGCTTTTCCTTATTCATTGTCCAGATTTTGCATGCATATGCCTAAAAAAACCACACTGCCATCAAGTCAATTCTGACTCATAACTACTCTACATAGCATTTTCAAGGCTGTAAATCATTATGGAAGCAGAAAACCTTATTTTTCTCTCTTAGGGAGTTTGAACTGCTGACTCTGCGTTTAACAATCCAATGCTTATCCTACAGCGCCACCACCATGGTTTGGGTCAAACAAATACCTTTGCTTTCTACAACTTTAAAGAGATCTTTTGCAGCAGATTTGCCCAATGCAATATGTCATTTGATTTCCTAACTACTGTTCCATGAGGATTGATTATGGATCCATGTAAAATGGAATCCTTGACAACTTCAATCTTTGCTCCATTTATCATGATGTTGCTTATTGGTCCAATTGTAAGGATTTTTGTTTCTTTATGCTGATGTCAAATGGATCTCAGCTGAGGTAATCCATATTGAAGGCTGTAGTCTTTTTCATCAGTAAGTGGTTCAAGTCCTCTTTGCTATTAGTGAGGAGTGTTGTGTCATCTGCATTCTACAATCTACTTCCAATCCTGATACTGAGTTCTTTTTCACATAGTCCATCTTCTGTGATAATTTGACATAGAGATTACATAAGTATGATGAAAGGATGCAACTCTGATGAACATTTCCTGATTTGAAACTATGCATTATCCCTTTGTTCTACTTGAACAACTGCCTCATGGTCTATCTATGTGCAGGTTCCTCATTAGAACAATTAAGTATTCTGGAACTCCCATTCTTCACAATGTTATTCACACATATATTCTGTTATGCACCACACAAGTGTCTTTGCATAGTAAATGAAACACAGGTAAACATCTTTCTGGTATTCTTTGCTTTCAGCCAAGATCCATTTGACATCAGCAATGATATCCTTGTTCCACATCCTCTTCTAAATCTGGCTTGAATTTCTGTCAATTTCCTGTCGATGTCTTACTGCAACTGTTTTTTAATTATTTTCATCAACATTCTACTTGCATGTGATACTAATGATATTGTTCAATAATTTCCACATTTTGTTAGGTCATGTTTCTTTGAAATGAGCATGAATATGGACCCTTTCCAGTCTGTTGGCCAAGTAGCTGTCTTCCAAATTTCTTAGGATAGACAAGTGAGCACCTCTAGTACTAGATTTGTTTATCAAAACATTTCAGTTGGTATTTCATCAATTCCTGGCGTCCTGTTTTTCCATCTGTGCCTTCATTACAGCTTGGACTTTTTCCTTTAACACTATTGGTTCTTGAACATATGCTACCTCCTGAAATGGTTGAAAGTGATTAGTTCTTTTTGGTACAGTAACTCTATGTAGTCTTTCCATTTTCTTTTGATGCTTCCTACATTGCTCAATATTTTGCTCATGTTGTTGTTGTTAAGTGCTGTCAAGTTGGTTCCAACTAATAGCGAGCCTATATAGGGTTTCCAAGAAGCAGATGATGAGTTTAAACCACTGACCTTGTGGCTAGCCGTCCACTGCTTATCCCACAGTGCCACACCAGGATTTTGCCCAAAGAATCCTTCAATATTGCAACATGAGGCTTGAATTCTTTTCTTCAGTTCTTTCAGTTTGAGAAATGACGGTGTCTTTTCCCCCTTTGGTTTTCCAACTCCTGGTCTTTGCATTTTCACATATCATTATAATACTTTATTTTGGTTTCTTAAGTCACCCTTTGAAATCTTCTGTTCAGCTCTTTTACTTCATCATTGCTTCTTTTGCTTTAACTATTCTACCTTCAAGAGCAAGTTATAGAGGCTCTTTAGACATTCATTTTGTTTTTGTTTTTATATTTTTAATGACCTTTTGCTTTCTTTATATATGATATCTTTGATGCCAACCCACAACTGTTCTGGTCTTTGGTCATTAATGTTCAAAAATCTATTCTTGATATAGTCTCTAAATTCAGGTGGAATATATCCTCAAGGTCATATTTTGGCTCACATGAACTTGTTTTAATTTACTTCAGTTTCAGCTTGAACTTGAATATGAACAATTGATGGTCTGTTCCATAGTTGGTCCCTGGCCTTCTTCTGACTGATGGTATTGAGCTTCTTCATCATCTAAACAAATGTAATCAATTTGATTCCTGTGTATGCCATCCTAAGAGGTTCACATGTTACCATTTATATTGTTGAAAAATGGTATTTGCAATGAATAAGTCATTGCAAATTTCTATCTTGGTGTTATTACGGTCATAGTTTCCAACTACTGATCTTTCTTGTTTGTTTCCAATTTTTACAATCCAATAATCAGTAGTTACCAATCTCTTGATTAAATGTTTGATTAATTTCAGGCTGCATGGTTGTTGTTTGTTGTTATGTGCCATCAAGTCAGTTCCAACTCATAGCAACCCAAAATAGTGTTTCTGAGGCATGACTAGTGGGTTTGAACCACTAACCTTGCAGTTAGCAATCCAGTGCTTATCCTACAGTACCACATCAGGACTTGATTAGTTGGTAAAAATCTTCAGTTTCCTCATCTTTGGCACTAGTGGTTGGTGTGTAAGTTTTAATAATAGTTGTAGCTGTATGACTATTATCCTATCACTGACAGCGTTGTATTTCAGAATAGATCTCGAAATGTTCTTTTTAATGCTCTTCTTAATGTTCTTTTTAATGATTAATGCAATACCATTCCTTTGTCACTCCTGGCACAGTAGACTATATGAATGTTTCATTCAAAATGGTCAATACCAGTCCATTTCAGTTCACGAAGGCCTAGGGCATCTATCTTTTTGCACTCCATTTCATTTTTTATCATTGCCAACTTTCCTAAATTCTTATTTCATACATTCAATGTTCTGATTATTAGTGGATGTTTACTGCTGCTTCTTCTCATTTCAAGTCATGCCACATCAGCAAATGTTGTTGTTAAGTACCGTGGAGTTGGTTCCAACTCATAGTGACGCTGCACAGTGTTTCCGAGGCTGTAACTCTTTACGGGAGCAGAACGCCTCATCTTTCTCCCACGGAACTGCTGGTAGTTTCGAACTGCTGACCTTGAGGTTGGCAGCCCGACTCGTCACTACTAATGGAGGTCTCCAAAACTTCACTCTGTCTATGTCATTAAGACCGACTCTGCTTTGAGGAGGCAGCTTTTCCCCAGTCATATTTGGAATATCTTCCAACCTGAGGGGTTCATCTTCTAGCTCTATATCAGATAATGTCTACTGCTACTCATAAAGTTTTCATTGGCTTATTTTTCGGAAGTGGACTGCCTCTTCCTTCTTCCTAGTCTGGAAGCTCTGCTGAAACCTGTCCACCATGGGTGACCCTACTGGTATTTGAAATACCAATGGCATAGCTTTCGGCATCACAGCAACACACAAGTCACCACAGTACAACAAACTGACAGATGAATGCCGGCATTATTAGTTACAACATTATTGGTAATTGAATAGTAGCCTTTTAAATTTTTTTCTCATTCTTTTCCTTAAATTACTACTTCCCTCTCAAAAAAGTTATTGATATAGATTCACAAATACTAATTACCACAATATTGTAGCTCAAACACCAGAAAATTTGACAAAATCAGCAATTACAAAAATACAGACCTGTAGTGTGTCCAGAGGAAACCATGTAACTAGAAGCATCATTGTAATTGGGTAATAATGACAGATCTGACCAGAGTGTATTGTTGTTAAGTGCTGTCGAGTTGGTTCTGACCCATAGTGACCCTGTATAGGGTTTCCTAGGAGCAACTGGTGAGCTTGAACCACTGACCATGCAGTTCAAAAAGACTTGGCAGTCCAGCGCATTAGCCCACAGTGCCACATAGAGAAGGTTCAAAAAGTGAATCAGAATAGAGTTTTAGCCTTATAAGTATATTGATACATGTAAAGCTTGGCTTATAAAATAGGTTTTTGTTGTTATCACTAAAAACAGGGCTATTTAAATAACAAATAATAAATATCTGTTTAAACACTGCACAAAAATTTTATAGACACTCATTTTGGTGTTAGCTCCTCTAATACCCAGTGTGGCCTGCACATACACCCCTCACCCAGTGATGTCACTGTTGGTCATCTTAGAAGTGGGTTTATCAATCTTGGCACTATTGGCATTTTGGGCTGGATTATTCTTTGTGTAAGAAGTTGTCCTGTGCATTATAGGATGTTTAACGGGACCCCTAGCCTCTACCCACTAGATGCCAGTAGCAACCCCATCTTTCCTCTGCAGTTATAAAAACCAAAAATGTCTCCAGATGCTTCCAAATGTCTCCTGGAGTGGCGGGGTGCCACCCTCGTTGAGAACTACTGTCCTTGAAGAGCTCTAGGTTTAATTAGCTGCCAGGTTATAGGGTTCTCAACTTAGCAGGATGTTCCTAGGACTCTAAGCCACCCGAAGATTTCAGTCAGACCTGTTTAGGCCAGCCTAGTCCTTGCCAAGAATTCTTGGCATGACTAGGAACTCCAAACCTTTATAACTGAGCTAAGTGCCTAATGGTCCTCTGTATCTCTGTGGCTTAGGACCACCTCAGGACACTTGGTTTTTCCATCCAAGGGGCTCCTGGATACTTACCTTGCACATTGGCTACATTTCCAGTGCTACTCTTCAGTGCTTAATCCCTTAAAGATCTGCCTATCAGAATTATTAGAACGTTAGGAGATAGAGTCCTGGTATGGTGCTGTAGAATAAGTACTGGACTGTTAACCGCAAGATTGGCAGTTCAAACCCACTATCCACTTCTTGAAAATCCTATAGAGGTTCGCTATGAGATGGAACCAACTAGATGGCACTTAACAGCAGCAACAGTAAAATTAAAATAAATAAATAAAATGAATTTTACTTTACTTACTTCTTACTTAAATAAGTAAAAGTAAAATGACAATCTATCCATTGTTGTGAAGTGCTATCGAATTGGTTCCAACTCATGGCAACCCTGTATAGGATTTCCAAGGAGCAGCTGGTGGTGGGTTTGAACTGCCAAGCCTTGAGATTAGCAGTCCATTGCTTATCCATATAGATTCATTCACTATGGGAGGCAAAATCAACCCACCCTTCTCTCATCTCTCCAAACTTAAAAAAAAAAAAAAAAGGTGTAAAATTGAGCTCACTTACAGACAATACCAGATCCCTCTTCCGCCTGGAATTCCTCTGCCCACTCCCTCTGGTCCTGCACTGGGAAGCAGTAAACACTAGAGATTGTCTCAGCTCCCCAGTGCCTCCAGGGCCTGACTCTTCCAAGGCATTGTCCAGGGCAGCAGCAGCACTGAGCACATCTTCGGGGCGGGGCAATGGCAGCTTGGCTCCATTCTCTGGCCCCGTCTCTGAGGCTGCCCGCTGGATAGCCAGTTGTGTGGCTGGTGAGAGTTGCTTGGCATAAGCAGGGACCAGCACCCGCTGCACTGCACCCTCAGAGGCCACGTAATCATCCACCAGCTAACAACATGAAAGAGAACAGCCGATTAGCTTGCCTGTTGAATCAGGGGCCTTGATCAAGGA
This sequence comes from Chrysochloris asiatica, assembly GCF_000296735.1. Lineage (NCBI taxonomy): Eukaryota > Metazoa > Chordata > Mammalia > Afrosoricida > Chrysochloridae > Chrysochloris > Chrysochloris asiatica. The sequence continues at coordinate 29,457,602 of NW_006408535.1, read as the reverse complement.
CAGTGAACTGAGTGGATAGATGCAGAGAGTCTAGCACAGTCTTTAATGGTCAATGGCTTGTTTCTCTGTGTGTACAGGGCTTCTCAAGTTGGGTCATTATCATAGAATTGATTACAAGGACAAGTCATGTTTCGTATGTTCTGTTTGTGAGTAGAAATTTATGATTTTCTCTTGGGTATAAGATATGTAGCTGGGAAAACATTTGGTCTAAAAGGGATTGACAGAAGAAGTGATAACAAGAAAGGGAAACTAAGCCAGGAGGAGCAAGGGAGGAAAATGATAGCAACAGTAAAGAGGGAAAATGAGAGCAAAGGAGGGAGACAGAAAGTGAGACATCTCTGGAGTGCAGTACTCGCCTGTTGCCCATCCCCTTGGCTGGGCCAGTCCTGTAGCCTCACCTTGGTCCTGCCCTGGCAGCATCTGATAGTCGTTGCCCTGCCATCTACTTGACTGTCTGTGCCCTCACTCAAGGACATACAGGGCAAGAAAGGAAGGAGGGAGGAAGGGAGAAGAAAGGAGGGGGGATTTCTGCAGCCAAGAAAACAAAACAGTGAAAGTGTGTGTGTGTGGGGGGGGGGGGGGGGAACAAACACAGAAAGCAGCGGGGGAGGAGGCTGAGATTTATAGACCTGTGAGCTGCTTTCTGCTCTGTGGAATCTAATTCCTCCTGTCGGCTTGGAAGCCTTCCCTGCCTGAAAGAAACCACAGCCTGGTCTGGAATCCTCCTGCCTCCCCTCTCCTTGATCCCTCTTCCCTCAGTCCCCAACTATTGTTGGTCTTGACTAGGCACAAACAGTGGCAAGCAATAATGGGCATTAGCCATAAGGCTATGCCTTTTAGGGGATCAGTGACCAGTTGTTGTGTTACATTGGAGGACTAAGGGGAGTTTATATATATATATATATATATATATATATATTCAGTTTTCAGATCCAGCAGATGGGCTGGGAATTTCATCCGTCCCATCTACCCCTTGTTCTGCTCCTTTACTCTTTCCTGGGTGTCTGAGCTTTATCATAGGGGAGGAGGAGAGAGGGAGGGCTGGCATGGAGAATAAGGTGGAGGAGAGTTGACAGACCTCCCACTGTCTCTCAAGTGGCAACACATCTGTTATTTTCCCATCTCTATGATCGCTATGGTTGCTCCATCTCCTTCCCATACTTTCATGTGTGACATTCTGCAGTTTTTACTCTACCCACCCAGGATTTCCCTGCTCATATGGCCCTAAGCAGTAAAGAACCAGAAATAGAGCAGTGTATGTCTATGTCTTTTCCTGCTCACAAAATGTGCTTGCTTGCTTCCTTTTTCCCTTCACTCTTTCTCCCTCCATGTTATTCCTCTTACTACTAATGCTTAATCGTTGATTTCCCCCCTCATTTTATTTCCTTTCCTCTAGCTCCCCTACTGCCTTACCTGGAATTCTCTTTGCCACATAGATTCTCCCCTTTCCACATAGATTCACCTTGCTTCTCTGCTCCTTTTTTCACTTTGCTCCTCCCTCACCCCTTCATTTCAACCTGCCTCTTTCCCTCAGATATTATCTACCATCTTTGTCCTCTCCCTCTCACTTTTTCCTTTACTCTCTCTCTCCACCTCTGCCTCCATCTCCTCCACATTCCCATCTCCCTCTATACTGAACTCCTCTTGGCAAGCAGAGGGCCAGTGATAAAATATGAATGAGCCGTCTGTGCACGGCAGGCATTCTCGCCAGGAGAGGCAGAGCCCATGGAGCGGTGGAGACAGCTGTGGAGAAGTTGCCTTGCTGTGTTACTGAGAGAGAGGGAACAGCATCCCATCTCCACACACTCCAAAAATCATCTTCTGTCGAAGAGCCTGATGGCAAAATAGGAATACTGACTCTCCTGAAAGGCCAAAAAATGTGGTACTGTTGTTTTATCACAAACCCAACCCAGGTAAGGTATCAAGATGGAAAGAAAATTAGAGAAAGGGAAAAGGAGCGTGAGAAGGCAAGGACAACCAGTAAGGAATGCCAGCACTCATGTCCCTCCTCAGCCCATACTCACAGGATTGAGCAGTGAGGCCCCCTCACTGGCAGCCAGGGCACACCTTGGAGTGGCTGGGAAGCCTAAAGGTCCAGGCCCCACAGCGGAGGCTGCTCCCAGCTGCCGCAGCTCCTCGATCACCACCTGCACGCCGCTGCCCACGCTGTCACACTCTTCTTCCATGGCAGCCAGAGCCTTGCTGGTCTCCCCGGGGTTCTCCTTGAGGGTCCCAGGCTCTTCAGGTGGGGAGCTCTGTGCCCCACTTTCTCCATTCTCATCAGGGGTAGGCACTTTCCCTTGCTTTAGCTCACCCACCTCCTCCTGCAGACGTTTTAACAATTCATTGTTGGCCCTGGCAAGACCCAGAGCAGCTTCAGCCAGTCCCACTGCCTTCTCTACCCTCTGGTAGATGATATGTAGGAGCTGCTCTGAACTCTGAACGGCCAGGCCATGTCCTGTCACAGTGATAGGGGTGCTGGGAGGAGGATTCCCGCCCTGTGTGCTGCCCCCACTAGTCTCATTTTTACAGGCACAGCAACAGCATGTGGCCTCACTGCCACTGGGTGGGGAGAAGAGAATGGTAGCACTGAAGGACATGGCTTAAAGCAATGACAACCCAGCTCACACAGCTGGATCTTTCCAAAGAGTCCTGAAGCAAACCAACTTTGCAAGTTTGGTGGGAAGCACTGTTTTCTTTGGATTCACTTTCCTTTCTCATAGAGGAGGGTCAGAGCAGCCTGGGTCCTGGGCACTGGGTTCTGTGAAGGAGGAGTATGCACGCAGAGAAGGGATGCACAGTCCATGGCTGCCTCGCCTCAGACTGCAGGGGAGAGAGGCTTTCTTCTCTTTGTAGATGCTGCTCCCCAGCACAGCACACAGGGTATCACACTCACCCCTTGCCAAAGGGGGATCCTATAGAGGCCTTCCTGGAGAACACAATGTCAGAGGGTAGAAGGCATTCTTCTTGTACCCAAGCATGGAACCTCCCTCCCCATCTACCACTCCAACCAAAGGAACAGAGAAGGTGTTCAAAAGGACCCACTGGCATCTGGAAAGATTAGAAGATTAAGGAAGAAAATGTAGATCTGTCATCTCACTATCTTACTGTAATAACACTATTGCATTTTATGACTTTGACATAATTCCTGAAGGAGTTTACAATGCTTCACATAGGGGGTATCTCATCTGTACAACAGCTTTAAGAAACACATATTACTCTAGGTACCGGGCAGAGACCCAGAGAGAAGTTATATGTCTTCTTCAAGGTCAGAGGAAGATAACAGAATCGACTTATTGCTATTTCAGTCTACTGTTTATTTTTTTCTGAACAGATACCACTTTTTGTTGACAAGAAGAATCATGATTCTACCTGCTATAATTTTCATACAGATGCATTCAGAATTAGACTCTGAAAACACCAATCACTGCATCCCTTAACATGTCACCAACCTTTCACTATTACATCATTAATTCTGTGAGGGCGAGAGCAGGGGAATGAAACGATGGCTGGTTCGGGAATTTGAGGACGTGTATAACCCAGCTCTACACAGCTCCTTGCTCTCAAAGTTGTACACCTGTGTTTTAGCCTGTTTAGAATCTCCCAGCCAGTAATCAAAGAAGTGACCTTGGGGGATCCCTCACCTCTACTTTTTGTGCTCAACAGGAATGTCTAAATCTCTAAGTGCTGATGCTTTGCCCACATGACCAGACCCCAAAAGAGGAGAAACCAGAATATAAGGGATAAACCAGACTGTGTCGCTTTTGAATTATACTATAGTTAAGTCACTAGACTACTTCAGGAAGAATAAGGCAGAAAGAGGTAGGGGCTGGTTTGCACTACTGAGAACACTCCAAGGAGCTTAATAAATATTGCAATTTTCTAAATGATACTTGATTATAGAGGGAAAAAAAACCCTTCTGCCTGTAGCTTCATAAGTGACAAAACCTCAAGTATGTTTACAATTTTCTCAAGAGATACATTTCTATCGTACTCTATAAATTATAATATCAAAATTAAAAGAACAACAGATTAGGAGAATTTTCTATATATTGAGGTGGGGTTTTGTGTGCATTTGTGTGAATTAGCAATCTCATTTCAGAAACAGACAATATTAGAGCCTCTAAGTACTAAAACATAAAATCTGACAATGCATTTTAATTACATTTAGTTATTGAAGAACAGTCTTTAATTTGCTCTTGCCACCCTTTATATCGAAGAAACAGCTTTTCTGTGCCAAATATTCACTTCTTGTAAGAACTTAACTCAAATCCACTTACAGCTTCCCTGTCATTAGAGTTACTAGAAGGCATGGCTACACCTAAAACTAAAGGTTAAAGCCAAATTAAAACTAAAGGTTAAAGGAAAGCACTAAGCGATTCTATGTCAAATTATGGATGGATTATTTATATATATATATATTTCCTTCCTAAATAAGGGCCTATACATCTCCTTCAGATTTTTTTTTACCAACAGCGTGCAAGGTGTCTAATCTTAAACATTATGCTGTGAGAAAAAGAAAAATCAAGTTTAGGGGATAGTGAACTACAGTAAACAAATGCTTGGGACCAGTACTTGTAAAACTGGAAATTAATATGCATCAGGTTGTAACACTGAATTCTTGTTTAGCCCATTTCGAGTAGCAAACTGACAACTGCAAGAATGCTCCTTAGAAGTCAGGATGGCAAGACACATCATCAGGAGAGACCAATTGCTGGAAAAGGACATAATTCTTTGCAAAGTACTGAGTCAGAGAAAAAGCAGGGCACCCTCAATGAGATGGACTGGCACAGTGCTTGGAACAATGGGCTCACACACAGCGATGATTATGAGAATGGCACAGGACCTGGCAGCGTTTTGTTCTGTTATACACAATGGTACTACACTTCAGGGCTGACTTGATGGCATCTAATAAGGAATCCTGGTAGGATGATGTAGTATTGGGCCACAACGTTAGCATTTCAAATCCACCTCGGAAACCTATATAGGGTTTGCCATGGGTCAGAACTGACTCAATAGCACTTAGCAACAACAATAATATATTTGCCTCCCATGCTTACTCTTTCTTGCAAAAAGCTCTTACCAATGCCAGTGTTGTGCCTGCCTTGAGCCCTTTCCAACTCCTTTAAATGGTCTCTCCTAGGTCATCTTTCCAAAACAACACTGAACTGGAAGTAACTTAAAAAATGGAGTTCCCATCTGACTGCACCACTTATGTGAATTGAGGCAAATTATTTCACTTTTCTGAGCCTGTTTTCTCATTCATGTCTACCTTGAGTGTTTTTGTGAACATTATATATATATACATAATGTGGCACTGTAGGATAAGCACTAGACTGCCAATCTCAATATCAGCGGTTCAAACCAACCAGCCGATCCTCAGAAATTTATACAGGGTTTCTATGAGTTGGAACTTACTCAGTGGCACTTAACAACAACAACAACAGATATGAGTAAAAGTCACCTCCAGAGTACCAGCACACATTGGATGTTCTCCCAAATAATATTTGTATAATATTATGATTATTACTGAAACCTTTTGTGCTTCCATCCTGGACACCTAGCTGACTCCCTGATCTTGAATAAAATGTAATAGCTCGAAATAACGTTTCAAGAAACAAAAAATTTCTAAGAAACAAATTCAAGTCCGCAAAGATGTATTGGGGCACAAAACCATCTATGATGCAAATTAGAAAGGTAATTAAGCAAACCAAGTATTTGAAATTTAGTACTTACTATTATGACCTGTCTTGGAAGAAGTACAGCCAGAATGCTCCTGAGAAAGGAGATTGGCGAGACTTTTATCTTATATACTTTGGACATGTTATCAGGAGGGACTAGTCCCTGGAGAAGGACATCATGATTGGTAAAGAAGAGAGCCAACAAAAAAGAGGAAGCCCCTCAACAAAGTGGACTGACACAGGAGCTGCCAATAATGGGAACAAACGAAGCAACAATTAGGAGGATAGTACCAGGATAGCCAAACTTCATCTCCCATACTTCGGACATATTGTCAGTAGGGACCAGTCATTGGAGAAGGACATCATGTTTGGTAAGGCATAGGGTAAGAGAAAAAGAGAAAGACCCTAAATGAGATGGGATTGGCCAAGTGGCAGCATCAATGGACTCAAGTGTGGCAACAGTAATGAGGTTGGCCCAGGATGGGCAGTATTTCGTTCTGCTGTGCATAAGGTCGCTATGAGTCGGTACTGACTCGATGGCACCTAACAACAACAACAACAACCAGGACCAGGCAGTGTTTATTTTTGTTCTGTATAGGGTCACTATGAATCAGAATCAACTTGATGGCACCTAACCACAACATCATAACCTGACCTTAGGCTAAGATTAATACTCAACTCTGCTAATTTTTTTAAGCTATATTTATTTTCCCATGTGAGTTCACTTTGTTCTTTATTTTTCTGCTTCAAGTTCATACAGTATATACTTCATATATCACAGTGTGTCCATTTTAGACTGTCACACTCAGGGTAGCAAATATGTGTTTTCTTGAATTAAAATGTCTATTGAATACTTGGTACTGTGCAGGGCAGCACAATGGGCAAGTAACTTTTCTTTGGTTTCCACGGACACTACTGCTGACTTAATATCCTTGCTTCCTGCCACAATCTCCAACTTAAAACTTTAACGCAGGGAAAGAAATTGGGGGTAGCAGGTGAATAAAGTAGTATTTCAAATTATAATATTTATTACCCACATAACAACTTAAATGCTGGACAAATGATTAAAACAAACACTAACTTCATAAGTTGCATATACTCCCATTCGAGAAGTCAAGCAAAGTAAAACAGGGGGTCATTGTTAAAAATGGCATGATAGCGTCCCGATCTCTTGCTTCACAAAGGGGAAGAAGAGTCAAGATCAGAAGCCCATGGATGATTCCTATGAGGCAGAGGTCAGACATGCACCAAACATCCCTGTCACCACATTCTTTACTCTTTTGCTGCATTAAATGGCTACACAAAATTCACACAAAACTTCATTACAATTGCCACACAAAACTTACAGACAATATTCATGATTGTGGGGTTTATTAGGGAAGTTATTGTTACTGTTAAGTGTCATCAAGTAGGTTCTGAATCATAGACCTTGTATAGGGTTTCTGAGGAGCAGCTAATGGGTTTGAACTGCTGACCTTGTGGTTTTCAGCCAAGTTCTTATCCTACAGCACTACACTAGGAGTCCTTACTAGGAATGTAATAGGTTACAATTCAGGATATAGTCCTTCAGTCAGGACAGCTTCTTCTCATCCATAACTGCACACAGGCCTATCTCTTGGATCCTAGGGCCTTTTGGGCTCTGCCCTGCTGTTACAAAGCTCTTTGGCTCTACTGATAAGTGCCCAAAGGAACCCACTCCACCAAGAAGCTTCCTGCCTGAAAGTAGTCAGCTTTCTCACTCTAGTTAAGAAGCTCACAGAGCCATCTCTCAGTGCCTCCAGGGTTACAGCTCTTTTCTTGGGTTTAGGAAGTTCCCAGCACACAGACTGGGTGGTAGTCAGGTCCCTCCTTCTTTGGAAATGGCTCTCTTTTGAGCATAGTGGATGGCAAACCCGACCAATCCCCTCAGGCTTCTAGATACCTTATTTGCATAGTCCCATCATTGATACCAGAGTCCTGGTGTAGTGCTGTAGGATAAGCACTGGACATTGAACCACAATGTCACTGGTTCAAACCCACCAATCATTCCTTGGAAACCCAATACAGGATTGTTATGAGTCCAAACTGACTTGATGACACTTAACAACAATTACTGATACCAAGACACAGGGAGATAGCCAAGAAATGCTGATACAGCAAATGTTGAAAGAAGACACTTTGTTTGGCTCAGAAAGACAGCCTTCCCCTAGAGCTGGAGGCCTGAATTTAGACTTTTAGCCTCCTATACTGTGAGAGAATAAATTTCTGTTTGTTAAAGCTATCCACTTGTGGTATTTCTGTTATAACAACACTAGATAACTAAGATAGTGACTACACATGTGTACCTTGCCAAATGGAATACACAGGAACCAAATCAACTACAACTGTGGAAAGACAATAGAGAAGTTCAGTATTATTAGTCAAAACAAGGTCACGGCAGACTGTGGCACAGACCAGCAATTGCTCATATACAAGTTCAAGTTGAAGCTAAAGAAAACACACATAAGTGTCAAAAAATATGGTACAGACTGAAAAATTATTGGAGTTCAAAATAATGGCAAGATCAACATAGAATGAAATCATTTGACAAATTGTTCTTAAGAAGATAAACTTCTAACTGAGTTTTGAATCATGTCTAGGATGAACAGCTAGGGCAGTAAGAAGAGAAAAAAGCATAAATATGATGGAATTAACAGGGTACATATCAGAGATCAGAGCAAAAGGGCTTATAGTAAGGTAAAGAAAGTTGACAGAAGGCTTTGAAAGTCATAAGAAAACTCTTAGAGTAGGGGTCAACAATCTTTTTCCATAAAGGGTCAAATAGTAAATAATTTATTTAGGATTTACATGGAAAACTATGTAGTTTCTGCTACAACTACTCTACTTTGCCATTGTAGAATGCAAGCAGCACGGACAATAAGTAAACAAGGATGCATGGCTGTATTCCAATAAAACTTTTATATAATTTCACCTGTCACAAAATATTATACTTAATATTAACATTACAAAAAGTGAAAATTCTGGCTTATGGATCAACAAAAACAAATGATAGATCATCTTTAGTCAATGGGATGTAACTTGTCAACCTCTGTCTTAGATACCGAAAATGAAATGGTTAAAGATCCTGAGACTGTTTATGTAATTAGGAGTAAGTTGAAGAGAATGCGGGCTATGTATATGAAGGTTTAATGTCCTGGTGGAAGAACAAGTGATATTTCTTTATTTAGTAAGTATGGTACAAGGCAAGGTGGGCAATACACAAGAATAATAAGGAGGGTGGAAGATAAACAATGATTATAGAGGAAGACTTAGGGAGGCATGTATGGGCTAAATGGGACAGACGTAAATAGCTATTTATATACAACCTTGGAACAACAGTATTCTGTAAGTAGATATATGGATCACAACACAAGCTGAATGGATAAAGGAGGGGCAAAAATGTTTATGTGTTTGACTGTCTTATGGATATTGGTTTCCCCTACCTACTATTATAAAATAGATGTTTTTGTGTGATAGAAATGAGTATTAGGAATCATGATTACAGAAAGCTTGTAAGCCCATCTTCAGCCTATTACTGATTGGATTTGCTAAAAAGAGAGTTAGAATTTGCTCAGGGAAACAGGCTTCTAGTTAAGCCTTGGTAGAGTGTGGGCCCTTATGTGGAATCCTGAGTCCCACCCAGAACCTTCTGAGTTGGGACATTCTCACTAGAAAAGACAAGTGGATTAACTTAGAATAGCTGGGAGAACCAAAGATGCTTATAGAAAAAAGGGCCTGCATAAAAAAAGTGAACTGTTTAGCTGTTTGAATTTCAAGCAAACTATTTGCTTTGGAGGCATCAAGGCAAGAAAAGTCAGCCCATCAGTAAAAACCTCCTTCTAGGACGACACTTAAAAGGAACCCTCGAGCAGTGTACTATGCTCACTGCTAACCACCTGGGTCTACTTGTGAGTGGAAGTGGGGGAAATACAGCAATGAAGACATGGGCTGTGTTTCATCATGTTCCATTGACACCCACTGACCTTGACATGAGACAGAAAAGACAAAGGACTGGCTGGTCTGAAGTTTAGGAAGATGTATGAACTCCTGAGTCCATGGGAACTGACTTAGCCCCTGGGGGCTAGGGCTGAGAGTGAAGCGGTCAGCTGATCTAAAGTGAAAGGAGGTATGTGTAAACTCCCAAACTTGCAGCTAGTACCATTTGACAAAGCTTGGATGGCTAGCTGACCAGAACTTGAGCAGATGAAGATAAAGATATTTGATACTGTCAGCAAGTGTAAATTGCTACAATTTGATGGACTGAACTGTTGCTTATGGATGCAGTTGCTCAAAATTTCAACAGAAATGGAATGAGTCTTCATGTCAAGGAACAAGCTTTGTTTCCTCAGTGCCCTGGGTTGATAGGGGTGGACAATGTAGACATTGGCTATCAAAAATGGGGGCAGGAGGCAAGAAGGTGTGAAGTGGCTGCCTTACAAGCTTTCATGTGTGTGCTTAGTTTTAGAATGAGAGGAGAAAAGTAGAATCCCCACTGAATAGTTTTCCTTTATTCTAGATGAATCTGGTAAAAGAGAATGAGGAGCTACTCGGTATTTACCCACAAGAAGAATGAGCCACAACACGAGAAGATATATGCACACCAATGTTTATAGCAGCACTATTTACCATAGCAAAAAGATGGATACAGCCAAAGTGCCCATCAACTGAAGAATGGATAAACAAATTGTGGTACATACACACAATGGAATATTATGCTACATTGAAGAATAACAAGGAAGCGGCAAGCCACTGCATAACATGGATGAATCTTGAGGACATTATGCTGAGTGAGATTAATCAATTACAAAAAGAGAAATACCGCATAGGACCACTACTGTAAAAGACTAAGAAAAAGAAATTATACTAAAAGGGGGTAGGAGGAAGTCTTTGTTGGTTGTTGGGAAGTTGGTGAT
>NW_006408535.1:29432880-29445345 GCF_000296735.1 Chrysochloris asiatica | reverse complement strand
GTGTAGGGGGTGGGTTTCTAGGATATACCCTTTGGTTGGTTGATGATGCATGGAGGGGATTGGAACCATGGCAATGAGATGATATACGATGGAATGAATGTAAGACTAAGGTTCTCCCATGTAAACTATCATATAATTCACAATAAAGCATTTTAAAAAAAGAGAGAGAATGAGGAGGATGGTGATAGGATTTCATGATTCAATTCTGAGTAATTGTTAGCAGGATTAATTGTGATTGTCACAACTACAATTGTAGAAGATGTGCAACTAGATGCGGGGAGTAGTCAATCTTTCATTTCAGGAACAGATAGATGATCCCAGGACCATCAAGAAGGAAGAGCATGAGTGGAACATGAGATCCTACCTAGAAAAATTACAACAGCAGAGACGGTGGCAGAGACAGAGTAGCTGCAGGCTCTAGTCCCCTGGACTGAGTAAGGCTGTGTGTCTGCCAGCATGATGCTGACTTGCAGAATGTGCCCTTTGGACATTTGGACATTTAAATGAATATATACTTTTGGTTTTGTTCGTTTGTGAAATGTAAGATGTAAATGGAGAGCCACAGGGAGGAAGTAGGGTAACTGTTGTTGCAGGGAGGGGATTATTATAATTTAGATGAAACAAAGTGTATAATTTGCTGAATGTAAAGCTGATGACCTTGTCTGTAAACCTTCACTCAATTCACCAAAAAAAAAGTTAAAAAAAGAAATAAGTATGGGGACTAGAGATATGGGTTAGAGACAACTTAAAGATAATATAAACTTGAAGGTCAGAAGATGGTATCACTGATAGAATGAAAGACATAAGGCAGTTAAGAGGAGACAACAGTATGTTAGAGAACACATGTATGTATTTTAGCATGTTAAATTTCAACTTATGATAAAATGTTCTGAAAGCAAAAGACTAGGACTGAAAAACAAAAACAAAAGCAAGCTCAGTGCTGGGACACATATTTGGAGTCTTTATAAAGAGGGCTACAGTTGGAACTGAGTGAGTGAATAAGTTCTCCAAGAGATAAATATAAAGTGCAAAATGTAATGCCACAGACTGCACCTGAAGCCAAATCCATAATTCCAGAGACCTAGGAAGAAGGCCATTAACAGAAAAGCTGGAGCAAAAATGGTCAGTGAGGTGGAAGAAAAACAGTGCCATGGAAGCCAAAGTAGGTCAAATTATATTTTAAAAAGTAACCTGTGACAAGCACAGCAGAGTGGTTAAAAAGATGAAAATTAAGGAAATGCATTTTGTGTGTGATGGTATTGCTGATGACCAGAAAGACATTTTTGTGGTAAGAGAAATACTGTGCAGTTGATGGAAAAGGAATTGAATGGAGAGAAAATATAAGCAAGACATGAAGTAGTTTTTTGGAGGTTAGCTATGAAAAGAAGGAATTAAGTAAGAAATCAGAAGGACTTTAGGGTTAAAGTATCTTCAAGACACAGAAAGATTCAGTATATTTAAAAAGCAGGAAGGAAAAAGTCAGTAAAAAAATTAAAGAATAATGACATCAGAAAAGGACCTAAATTTTCTTCTAGCAAAGATCCTTTCAATGGGAGAAGGAAGCAGGACAAAGCTCTTCTTTCCTCTGAGACTTTGGAGAGGAAAAGACAGATGGAGGGGCAAAGATTTGTAGAGGTGGAAGAAGGAAAATAAAGTTGCATATTGTATAGACACCCTTTGTACTTTGGACATAGATTTTTCTCAGATAATTCAAATTGATAATTGAACTTTATTATAATCTCAATGGCATTATCTGTTGATACAACTTTTAACTTCTGCTCTTCTATCCCTGCCATCTGGACCTGGAGTTAGAAAATCAAAAGAAAAGAACATGCTCAGCATTTCTCAAGCTGATGGAACTGAAGATAAAATTCAAGCTTCGGGTTGCAATAGTGAAGGATTCTATTCTAAGGGGAAAAAGCATCAAAAGAAGATGGAAGGAATACATAGAGTCACTGTACAAAAAGAATTGGTTGATGTTCAATCATTTCAAGAGGTACGATATGATCAAGAATTGATGACATGAAAGGAAGAAAGAAGTCCAAGCTGCACTGAAGGCACTGGCTAAAAACAAGTGTCCAGGAATAGATGGAATACAAATTGAAATGTTTCAACAGACTAATTCATTACTGGAAGGGCTCAATACTTTATGCCAAATTTGGAAGACAGGTAGGTACCTGGCCAACTGACAGAAGATCCATATCTGTGCCCATTCCAAAGAAAGGTGACCCAACAGAATGTGGAAATCATCTAACAATATCATTAATATCACATACAAGTAAAATTTTACTTAAGATAACTCAAAAACAGTTACAGCAGTACACTGACAGGGAGCTGCCAGAAATTCAAGCTGGATTCAGAAGAGAACGTGGAACGAGGGATTATCAACTGGATCCTGGTTGAAAGCAAAGAATAACAGAAATATGTTTACTTATGCTTTATTAACTATGCAAGGCATTCAACTGTGTGGATCATAATAAACTTTGAAAAACACTGCAAATAATGGGAATTCCAGAAATCTTCATTAGGCTCATAAGCTGCACATAGACCAAGAAGCAGTCATTTGAACAGAACAAGGGTATAATGAACGGTTTAAAATCAGGAAAGGTATATGCCAGTGTTGTATCCTTTCACCATACTTGTTCAATCTGTATGCTGTCTAAATAGACTGAGAAATTGGATATGAAGAACATGGCATTAGGACTGGAGGAAGACTCATTAACAACCTGTGATATGCAGATGACATGACCTTGCTTGCTGGAAGTGAAGAGCAGTTGAAGGAAGATCAGATTTCAGTATGGATTGCACCTCAGTGTAAATAAAACAAAAATCCTCACAACTAGACCAATAAATAACATCATAATAAATGGAGAGTAGACTGAAGTTGTCAAAGACTTCTTTTGCTTGGATTTACAATCAATGCTCACAGAAGCAATAGTCAAGAAATCAAATGACCTACGGCATTAAGCAAATCTGCTGCAAAAGACTTTTTAAAGGGTTCAAGAGCAAAAATGTCAGTTTGAGAACTAAGGTGCGCCTGACCCAAACCATGGTATTTTCAAGGTCAGCAGTTCAAAAACACCAGCTGCTCCTTGGAAATCCTAAACAAGGTTACTATGAATCAGAACTGACTCGACGGCACTTAACTACAACAACACACATATGTGAAAGTTAGACAATGTATAAGTAAGACTATAGAATAATTGATGCATTTGAATTATGGTGTTAGAGAATATTGAAAGTGCCATGGACTGCCAGAAGAACAAACAAATCTGTCTTGAATAAGTACAACCAGAATGTTCTTTAGAAGCAGGGATGGAGAGACTTCCTCTCTCGTACTTTAGACATGTTGTTAGGAGGGACCAGTCTCTGTAGAACATCATGCTTGGAAAAATGGAAGGTCAGCAAAAAAAAAAAAAAAGAGGGAGATCCAATGGGAATACACGCTGTGATTGGTGACCACGCTGGATACCAATAAGGGGAAGTGAGGGAAAAACAGCAATGAAGCGGTGAGCTAAGCCTTACAACGTTCAATAGACTTCTGTGAAGCCAGGTGAAGACCTGGTTGGCCAGCAGTGTGGCAAGACCTGGGGATCCTTGGGCCCAGAGTCAGTGACATAGCCACAGAGGACTAGAGTGGAGAGTGAAACGTCCAGCTGATAAGAAGAGAGGGCATATGCATAAGAACATCCACACTTGCAGATAATACCCACTTATCCTGGCTTCAGTGACTGGATGATCAGAGCTCAACCAGAAGTAAAAAGAAGAGGAAGCAGTAGCTCAAAAGAGGGAACAAGTCCTTACAGCAAGAATCATTCCCACCCCCTCCACACACAGAGTAGACAGGGATGGGCAACTTGGACATTGGCTACACAAAATGGGGGTTGGGGGGCTACAAAGGCAAGAAGTGACTGGCTTACAAGCTTTCAAGAGGGAACCTAGATCCAGAGGGCCTGGAGGAAGGTAGAATCTCCAGTGAGTAGTATTCAATCTGACTAGGTGGGGCTGATGCAATGAAATGCAGATGGGTCTCTTGTGATACAATTGTGAATAATTGTTATCAGGACTGATTGTGAGGGTCGGAAATGTAAAGGTAGATGTTTTATAGCAAGGAGGGGAGTGATTAACTTTTCAGTATAGGAGCGGAGGTCCCTGGAACCATCAAGGGAGAAGAGCAGAGAGCGGGATCCTACCCAGAGAAGCAGTGATGCCTGAAATGGATCCAGAGATGATGACGTGGAGCGATGGAGCAGCTGGAGACTTTAGACCCAGAAAGGGAGAGCTACTGTGTGCTGAAGATCTGGGGGCTACGGGGGAAGGATTGCATGGAGGGGATTGTAAGCATGGCAATGAGACGATATACGATAGAATGAATGTAAAACTAATGTTCTCCCATGTAAACTATCACATAATTCACAATAAAACATTTAAGAAAAAAAAAAAAAAAAAAAAAGAGGGAGATCCCAAACAAAATGGATTCACACAGTGGCAGCAACAATGGACTCAAACATAACAATTGTGAGGATGGCCCAGGACCAGACAGTTCTGTATTGTTGTGCATAGGATAACTATGAGTCAGAACCAACTCAATAGCTCCTAGCAACATCCCTGCCATCTAGAAAAATAGTGTAGCAGCAGCATCTGACCCCCTCTAACTTCATAAGGTGGAAGGAGAATCAAATCAACAACCCAACGCTAATTTCTATGAGGCAGAAATCAAACACAATTCCTCCCTCCAATCATTTTAACAATTCTGACACCAAACAGTTCCTCCCATAATGGCCATCAGAACTCACAGACAATACTCACAATTATGGAGTTTATTAAGGAAGTGGCACTATAGGATCAGCACTGGACTGTGAATGAAAAGGTCAGCAGTTCAAGCTCACCAGCTGCTTCTTAGAAACCTTATACAGGGTCGCTATGAGTCAGAACCGACTTGACAGCACTTAACAATAACAACAACAGGGCATAAACTCAGTATCAGGACAGAATTCCTTGATCAGAACAGCTCCTTCTCTCCTTGTTGGGGGCCAGCTGGGGCTTGGACAAGTATTATAACTTTTAACTCCATGGATAGAGAAGACCCATCTCAAACATTTCACTCCTATCTCCTGGATCCTGCCTTTTGTACAACTTATCACTCTTGCATTCAAGTTAATTTCCTGTTTTCCTGGCCTAGGAGGCTCTTAGAGCAGAGGCCTGAGATCCAGAAGCTAGGCACCACTTCCAACTATTCTTTCTTGATTGTAGAGACGTCTCCCTTGCTGCCTGTGGGATGATTCATTTTAAGCCTAACAGGATGGCAAAAGTGATCAATTCCCTCATTAGGGTTCCATGTACCTTATTTACATGGTCCCACGAGGTGCTTTAGGATAAGCTAACAGCTGGATTGCTAACAACAAGGTTGGCAGTTCAAACCCACCAACTGCTCCTTGTAAACCCTACAGGATTGTTATGAGTTGAAACCAACTTGGTGGACCTTAACAACAACCCCCACACTTAACAACCCCCACAACGGTGCCAGGCACCTTATCTGTCTTATTAGCAAGCTGTCCAATCCCCTTAGTGGATCACAAGTACCTCATTTGCATATTCTTACCCAATCATTGGGAAGTCCTGATATGGCACTGTGAGTTAATGCTAGACTGCAAAGTTGGTTTGAAGCATAAGGTTGGTGGTTCAAGTTTACCAGTTGCTCCTCAGAAACCCTATACAGGGTTGCTATGGGTTGGAAATGACTTGGAGTCACTTAACAACAAACAAGCAGCATCTGAGTAGGTAACAAAACTGTGGTGAGAAAGGCCATAAAAACAATTCATTACACCACACATCTTAGGGCTCCAGGCCTAATATATTTACTTTTGCTTCTTTTCCATCACTAGCTTAAGGGTCTCCAGACTACTTATCCCTTCCAACATTATTAACATACCTAAACTTTAATCTGGTATTTTTACATTAACTCTCAAAATACATTTACTTGTATAGACACGTGGGGGAGAGAAAGGAATAGCTAGAAATATCACCATAGAAAGATTGTAAGTCCATCTTCTGCCTATAACTGATTGGAATACCTAAAATGGGGCTACAATATGCCCAGTGAAGTAGGCTTCCTGCGGAGCCTCTATATTACATAAGACCATAGTTGGAAGCCTGAACCCCATTTAGAATCTTCTGAGGTGGGAAATTTCCACTGGAAAGGACAAGCAGACCAGCCTGGAGCAGCTAGAAGAACAGAAGATACTTCTTGAAAGAAAGACCAAAAGGAAAAATACAAAACAATAATGGCAGTCCGACTGAATACTACAAGAACAAGCAAGTGGTTGAGTCCCCTCATGGCAAACCCCCTTCCAAAACTAAAACTCAATGGGAATACATGAGCAGACATGAGCTCTGATTGGTGACCACGTTTGTCACCAATAAGAGGAAGTGAGGGAAAAACAGCAATGAAGCTGCAAGCTAAGCCCTACAACGTTCAATAGATTCCTGTGAATCTGGGTTGGAGACCTGGTTGGCCAGCAGTGTGGCAAGACCTGGGGACTCTCAGTCCCAGAGTCAGTGACAGAACCACAGAGGACTAGAGTGGAGATGGAAGTGTCCAGCTGATAAGAAGAGAGGGCATATGCACAAGAACACCCACACTTGCAGATAATACCCACTTGACCTGGCTTCAATGACTGAATGATTGGAGCTCAACTAGAAGAAGAAAGAATTGGAAAAAAAGAGTAGTAATCTGATATAATTTTATGAACTTGACCTACACCTATGGATGCAGTAGCTCAAAAGAGGGAACAAATCTTTACAGCAAGGATCATTCCCACCCCCTCCATACATAGAGTAGTCAGGGATGGGCAACTTGGACATTGGCTACCCAAAATGGGGGGGGGGGGGGGGGAGGGCTACAAAGGCAAGAAGTGACTGGCTTACAAGCTTTCAAGAGGGAACCTAGATCCAGAGGGCGAGGAGGAAGGTAGAATCTCCACTGAGTAGTATCCAATCTGTCTGGGCGAGGCTGATGAAAGGAGATGGGGATAGGTCTCTTGTGGTAAAATAGTGAATAATTGTTATCAAGACTGACTGTAAGGGTTGGAAATGTAAAGGTAGATGTTTTGTAGCAAAAGGAGGGGAGTGATTAACTGTGCAGTCTAGGAGCGGAGGTCCCTGGGACCATCAAGGGAGAAGAGCAGAGTGCCGGACCCTATCCAGAGAAACAGTGACTCCAGAGATGGAGGCAGAGCCAATGATGTGGAGAGATGGAGTGACTGGGGACTCTAGACACAGAGAGGGAAAGGGGCTGTGTGCTGATGACTGAGGGGCAGGCTTGTAGGGTATACCCTTTGGTTGGTTGATGATGCATGGAGGGGATTGTAACCATGGCAATTAAACGATATACCAAAGGATGACTGTAAAACTAATGTTCTCCCATGTACACTATCACATAATTCACAATAAAACACTAAAAAAAAAATACAGTCACTTAATTCAATTATCCAGACGCACTCCATGGAATATTTAGTAAAGCAATGGTTAACACTAATAAATTCCCCAGGCAGTATTTATACTGTTATTAGTAAACATTTATAATGTCAGTGTTTGCTATTTCAAATTACTGAGTAGTTTATTTTAAAACCAAGAGTTCATATTTTGTTCAAAAAATAAAAAATTGAAATAACCTTACGACTAAACACCATAAAATAACATACAGGCCTTTTGTAAAATACTACTAACTTCCTGAATTGAGCGTTAGAAAAATGATCTTTCTTAAGAGTTGAAAACATGAAATGACAGTAGATATCAAACTCAGGTTTGCATAAAATATGCATATTTGGTGCTCATTTCAGTATCAGTCTAATTTTAATATATATGAAATTAGCACAGAAATTGTACTTTTCAATAAATTTAATATATTTTTCATAAATATATTTAGATTAAAAGGAAAGAAAACTTATCTCCTTTAGACAGACAGTTCAGGGTGAAACTGTCCATAATCTTAACTATCTTTCCTCCCCAGTCATATGTACTTTTGTTAGAATTAAATATATCATACCCCTGGCAGCTCCCTTGCTCGCATTCTCCCCATTCTGGGTTTGAATTTTCTGCATGACTGAGCTCAACTCCAAACTATGAAAAATAAAAGTTTTTCACTATTTATTAGATGTGTATGATATGTCATCATTCAGATGATACATGTTTTTATAATGGACGCTTGACTCATTCAGGGTCAGGCTAGCGATGGACTTCCTTAAATGTGATTACTGGAAGCATGGCAATTCATACAGTAATCTTCATTTTAAAAAAGAAAAAAAGAAAATGGCCACTTAAGAGGTTCTGTTTTGCTGAATAGCCCAGCTCCTCCACTTCAAGGTGCAAAATGGTTCACCAGTTAGAAGGTTCTCTCAAAACCGAAATAGATAGGAATATATCAGAAATGAGCCCCTTTTCACACAAGACCAGGTAAGCAAGTATCATAATGTACTATTTTCCTATGTTTTAAAAGAATGACTGGTCCAATGATCTAAAAAAATCTAAGACCTCATTTTTTGGGGTAAAAACGAAACTGTGGACTCAGAGGGCAGAAAGAGGCCACAACAAAAAAATATCATGTACTCCCAAAACTCCGGTATAAATTGTGATGGAGTCGGTTCCGACTCATAGTGACGCTGTATAGGGCTTCTGAGGTACCTAGAAGCTACCAGGGCTCCTTATTGTATAAGCAGTACGGGAGTTTTTAACCCAAGGTTGTTGTCAGTTCCGACTCATAGTGATCCTGTATAGGGTTTCTGAGGCTGTAAATTTTAACCGGAGCAGAAAGCCTCATCTTTCTCCCAAAGAACAACTGGTAGTTTCGAACTGCCGACCTTAAGGTTAGCAGTCCGATTTGTAACCACTAGCACAGTCATTTTTATTTACACTTGCTGAAATGCAACAACTTGGTAATATTCAATTTTTTGGTTTAAGATTTAAATATAAATGCACCTGACATAAAGTACTCTTTCTGAGTCCAGGCAGCACTGCAGGATAATGCGTTGGACCGCAAGGTCAGTTTGAGCCACAAGGGCAGCAGTTCAAATGCACCAGCCACTCCTCGGAAACTCTATACGGGGTCGTTGAAACCTACTGGACTCAATGGCACTTAACAACAACTGCATTTTCACAGCCTTGGTGTGGAGCTGTAGAATAAGCACTGGGCTGCTAACCACAAGGTCAGAGGTTCAAACCCACCAGCCACTCCTCAGAAACGCTATGCAGGGTCACTATGAGTCAGTCGGAACCCATTCAACTGCACTTAACAGCAACGACCCTAGCTCCTAGAACTATGTATCATGTCCTCAGGAAAGAAAAAACAAAAAACACTGCCATCGAGTGGATTCCGACTGACTCAGAGTGACCCCACAAGACAGAGAACTGCTCCCTAGTATTTCTGAGACTGTAAATCTTTCTCCCACAAAGCAGTTGGTGGGCTTGAACCACCAATCTTGTGGCTGCAGTCCAACGCTTAATCCACTGAGTCATCTGGAATCCTTCGTTAAGTGCCGTCAATTCTATTCGACTCCGACCCATAGCAACCCTATATAGGGCTTCCGAGGAGCCGCTAGTGAGCTTGAACCACCATATGTTGTGGTTCAAACCGATTTTGTAGTCCAGCACAATTAAGCCCACAGTGCCACAAGAGTACTCCCAGTAAAACCTTGGTAAATGTTAGTTGCTTCAATACTCCAGAGACAGCAGAACGGTTTCTAAAGGGATAGTGAGATTCAGCTACTGACAGGGCCAAAGAAGCTACGCAGGAGCAGGGCTGCTCTTCCGGCACCGAGGCTTTAGGGGGCAAGAGAACTCGCCACTCAGCCCAACCATAAAGTGTATCGTAGGGAGAAATTCCGGGGAAGCGGGCCTGAGAGAAATGGCCCGAAGCGGGGTAGACTCTTCCTAGACAATAGTAGCCACAAATGCTGTAAGAACGCGCTTTAGAACTCCTATGGACGTTCCACCGTGTGTTCCCCGGGCCACCAAGCCCGCTGACTCAGCGAGGCAAAGACGAGCGTTCTTGCGTGCATGCGTGTGGCCAGCCCAAGGCGACCACAGTGCCCGCCCGTGTACTCGGTCTGCGCGCGCACGCGGAAGGGCACCGCCCCGTTTGCTCTCTGGCTACCGATGACTGGCGGTTGGACGACGGA
Source organism: Chrysochloris asiatica (assembly GCF_000296735.1). Lineage (NCBI taxonomy): Eukaryota > Metazoa > Chordata > Mammalia > Afrosoricida > Chrysochloridae > Chrysochloris > Chrysochloris asiatica. Next base: position 29,435,170 of record NW_006408535.1, on the reverse strand, counting down.
ATAGAATAGCCAAGGACGCTATTGGCTGTAGTTCACAGTCACTCAACGAGCAAGGGAGGGGAGGGGCCTTTTTAGGGAGGGACACGACGGGAGGCTTTTTCAAGGCCAGCAGTCGCCATGTTAACTTTTTTGTTTACTAGGTGTTATTGTCTGCTGTTCACAAAGTGTGTACATGGTTATAAATACAGTAGCCGTAGAGAAGTTTCACACATTTGGTGGCAGAAGATTTAAGTACACTTCGGCCTTGGTTACAGATCTTTCAGACATCACTAGCAAAGATGCAGTTCTTGTTGTTAAGTGCCGTAGAGTGATTCCGACCCATAGCGACCCTGTATAGGGTTTGCGAGGAGCAGCTGGTGAGCTTGGACGGCCGACCTTGCAGTTCAAACGGCTTTGTAGTCTGGCGCAATTAACCCACAGCACCACGCCAGGACCTTAGGTCAAAGTTTTTATCTCTAGGGATTCCGCGAATATATTCGTGAGAGGAATTCCCCTTCTTAAAAAGAAATAAAACTCAAAGCGAGGAAATTGGATATGAGCCTAGATAAACAGACTCAAAAATAAAGTAATTCGAAAGTTAAGGTCGGTGGGATGTATACCGCTCCTGGAGCTCTCTTTTTTTCTGAGAAGTCGAAAAAGTGAGGTTAAAAAATATTCATGATGACCTACAGTAAGGGAAAAAAGAATCTGGATAAACTTCCTAGTACTACTGTCATCAGAAAGGTCTCTAGAATATGACTAAATTTATAATAAATAGGGGTTTAAACTTGTGGAATGATCCACATATGAGATAAGTTTTCTAAAGCAATGTTTTGCATTGTTGGGAATAAAAATACACTTAGTATAGGTAAGAAACCCAGGGAGCCCACACAAGTCAAATTTCACTGTAATGAATTTCAAGACCTGTACAAAGAATTGCAGTTGTTATTTTGGTGTTTTAAATATGCTTGAAATGGAATAGGACTTGATCTGAGGAATGGAAATGAATCCTCATCATCATACAGAGGTTCTGTTGTAATGAAATTTGAACCTTACAGTTCATCCTTTCTTACTTCCTGGTTGCTATTGCTATTAAAACTTGTGACATACCAGTTTCTCCCCTCATCACCCCCTGTACTGCCTATGCTTTCATTCTAATTTGTGAATACAAACTGTGATACATGTTTTCTCTCTATACCTCCTAATGAGAAGGCAGTCTTTCTGCAACAGAATTACGTGAGAACATCCTTCATATAACAAGAGGCTCTGTTGCCCTCCATTTCATACACTTCTGTGACACTTAGACATGGGGAGAAGGCTTTTCATTTCAAAAGGGCAACATGAAAGCCAAAATGTATTTATCTCTTCCATTATTTTGCTCTTGCCTCCTTTTGAGCCCCCCATCACCACTCCACGAGCAGTTTCTGAGAATTGGACTTGACTGGATTATTTCCCTTATACTCTACCAGCTGTGAAGCTTTTCAAGCAAACCTCAACCTATAAACGACTATTTGTTAAAAAGTCAAGAACTTCCATTTTGAACACACCAACCAAACCACACAGAAAGGCCAAAATATACAAAGCTGTACATTTAAGCATGTGAGACATTAAAAAGCAAAACCACTTAGGCAAACCAGTCACTAAAGAATGCTTTGAACCACAGATTCAATAAATTGCCTACCCTCAACTGCCAAAGGGCCCAAACTCCTTGGCAATTATTTATTTACTAATTCGATCCTTTAAAAGAGAAAAAACAATAAATGCACACAGAATGAGAAAGTGCCTATGTATGCTAAACATAGGATTTCTTCTAAGCTCTACTTTGCACACAAAATCCTGTTTTAATCACATTTGAGAACACAAGAAAATTCACATCCTATTACTTTGCACACATAAAAATCAAAGGTAGTCACTTGAATATTAAATCTGATATGGCACATATACATATACTGTACATATACACAAAGAACAAAACCCCAAGATAAATCTTTACAAAATTATTTGCTTCAAGAAACACACACACAAACAGAAATGTCCTCATGAGAATATGTGTGCAATACACACGAAGACTGAAAGGTTGTTTTTTTTCCCCCCTCCCCAGGGACGCAAGTGTCTTAATTATAAAATCCTAATATTTTTAACCTATTGGACCTGTAGAGTTACTACACTGAAGGTTTTGGTTCTGGGGTAGGATGTGTAAAACGCACTCAAAAAGCTATGTTGTGAGGGAGCTTCAAATCTCCGTTTCACTGGAAGTTGCCTATAGCTGAAATTTACATTCTCCCTTCAGACCGCTTTTTTTTTTTTTTTT
>NW_006408535.1:29407531-29432780 GCF_000296735.1 Chrysochloris asiatica | reverse complement strand
AAAATGTGATAGCAAAAAGAAAAAAAAAACGAAACAAAAAAAAAAAAACTCTATACATTTGACTGGAAACAATTGTACATGGCCATCCTGCTTCTCAACTTCTTGGTATATTTAAAACCTTGACCAGAAAAAAGAAAGAGGAAGAGAGACAGAAAAAGAAAAAGGGGCAAGACCAAATTCCCCTTAGTAACACTTTCCTCACCCCAGCACTGCCACAGATCTCTACTTTAAAAATTTTTTTTGAAAACACACACAAGATTAAGTAGGAAAAAAATGGAAAAAGGATACCCGAAGGTCGTATGGCTCTTTGTATTCGTGTGTGTGCAAAAAGGAGGACTCGCGGAGCGCGAGCCTGCAAGCCCCGCCCCTCCGCGAACGCTCGCCCGGATTGGCCGCTGACGGCTGCGGGACACCCCACCCGCAAGCACACGCACCGCGCCCGAGGCTGGGGCCCCCAGGGGGCCCCTAAGGGCCTCCCGACCCCCGACCCCCGCCTACCTAAAGTCCCTTGGACCCATTTGTACGTGTCCCTTTTACCACTTCTCTTACTTTCATTTTCTCTCTCTCTCTCTCTCACACACACACACACCCATTCGTCTCTTTTCCCAGTGAAACCAGGTCACAATCACCAGTATAGCAATCCAGTGAAGATAGTCCCTTTCTTGACGATTTGCTACCCTTGGTTAACTAGGAAATAAAATTCTGTACTGGGATTAAGCATTAGGCCCTTGGTGGGCCCAAACTCACGATTTCTGGGTGGAATGTCTAGGTCACCTTTATTGCTTAACACACCCACATTTAAATGAACATTTACACAAGTATGTGACGTCCTTCCGGTGGGTTGTAGTCTTACCCTTTGGGAATTGTTTTAGCTCAACGTGAACCCGGGATTGTCTCTACTTGGCTAGGACCACGTTCTCAAGAATCAAAAGTGGCTCCCCTTTACCTCCTACCTAGAGACCAGTTGCCTCTGCCTGGATTTTGAACTATTTATAATATTTCCCACCTCCACTATTTGCATTTTGTTTCCAGTACCCGCACCTTTTCACCTCCATAATATTCCTTTGTTGAAGTAGTCTGCTTGGAATGCCTACTGCCTCTTGTTTGAGGAGTAAATTTTTATTCATTCATCCTTAACTATTTCATTCTACACAGATTACTTCCTTTACTCTTTCAGCCTTCATGCTACTTAGATTGTTGTTTGTTGTTGTTAAGTGCTATCAAGTTGGTTCAGAATCAAAGCGACCCTGTATAGGGTTTCCGAGGAGTGGCTGGTAAGTATGAACCATACGGTTCAAACGGACCTTGAGGTCGAGTGCTTATCTTACGATGCCACCCCAGGACTCCAGCAACAGGTAACTTCACGTCTTTCAGTTATTTTAGTAATTTCACTCCAATAAGCTGTTTGAGATCAGAAATCATGTCTTAAACTTCTTTTCCCATTCAAGAAATCTTGCTGTTGATGACATAATGGTAGACATTTAGAAAGATCTGGGGGGAAATTAGTTTTGATTAAATGAGTGGATTTTTTTAGCCAAAACACAAATTTCCAAAGTCTGATGTTACAAATATGTACCTTTTAATGCTTGATTTGTGGTGTTGTACTGTGGGATCAGCACTGGACTGCTAATCACAAGGTCAGCAGTTAAAACCCGCCAGCTATATAGGGTCACCATAAGTAGGAACCGACTTGCCGGCACTTAACAACAACACTGGACTTCTAACCACAAGGTTGGTGGTTCAAACCCACCAGCTGCTCCTCAGAAACCCTATACAGAGTGGCTATGAGTTGAAAACAACTTGATGGCACTTAACAACATAATAATAATAATAACTAACAATTTTTGAGCACTTACTGTGCAAAAACTGGAACATTTGTTAGGTGCCATCTAGCCACTTCTGGAGTTAATGCACTGGACCATAAAGTTGGTGGTTGTACCCACTCTTCAGGAGAAAGGTGAGGCCTTTTGCTCCCACAAAGATTAAAAAACCCTATACAAGGTTGCTAGAGTCCTGGTGTGGTGCTGTGGGTTAATGCGCCAGACTGCAAAGCTGTTTGAACTGCAAGGTCGGCGGTTCAAGCTTACCAGCTGCTCCTTGGAAACCCTCCCTATACAGGGTCACTGTGGGTCAGAATCGACTTGACAGCACTTCACAACAACACAACATACAAGGTTGCTGTAAATCAGAACCAGTTCAACGGCACTTAACAGCTATTGTTGTTAGGTGCCTTTGAATCAGTTCAGATTCATAGCGACTCCATGCACAACAGAACAAAACACTGCCCAGTCCTGAGCTATCCTCACACTTGCTTTCCACACTTGGGCTCATTGCTGCTGCCACTGTGTCAACCTATCTAACTGGGGGGTCTTCCTCTTTTTTTCCTGACCCTCCACTTTACATAGCGTGATGTCTTTCTCCAGGGACTGGACCCTCCTGATAATATGTCTGAAGTATGAAAGAGGAAGTCTTCCCATGCTGACTTCTAAGGAGCATTCCAACTACTTCTTCCAACATAGATTTGCTTGTTCTTCTGGAAGTCCATGATACTTTTAATATTCTTCTCCAACATCATAACTCAAATGCATCAGTTCTTCTATGGGCTTCTTTATTCATTTTCCAACTTTCATAGGCATATGAAGCTATTGAAAGTACTATGGCTATGGTTAGGCACACCTTAGTCCTCAAACTGACATCTTCGCTCTTCATCACTTTAAAGAGGTCTTGTGCGGCAGTTTTGCCTAATGCAATGTGTCGTTTGATTTCTTGACTGCTGCTTCCATGAGTGTTGATGATTGAGCCGAACAAAAGGAAGTCTTTGACAACTTCAGTCTTATCATGACGCTATTTATTGGTTCAGTGGTGAGGATTTTTGTCTTCTTTACACTGGTGGACTTTGATCTTCATTAATATTTTAAGTCTTCTTCACTTTCAGTAAGCAAGGTGTATCATCTGCATATTACAGTTTGTAATGAATGAATCTTCCTGCAATCCTGATGCCACACTCTTCATATAATCTAGCTTCTTGGACTGTGTGCTCAGCATACAAGTTGAATAAGTATGGTGAAAGAATACAACCCTGGAGCACATCTTTTGTGATTTTAAACCATTCAGTGTCACCTTGTTCTGTTTGAACAGTTGTCTCTTGGTCTATGTAAAGGTTCCTCATGAACACAATTAAGTGTTCTGGGATATCCATTCTTCACAATGTTACCTATGGCTTGTCATGATCTACACAGTTGAAAGCCTTTGCATGATCAATAAAACACAGGTAAGCATCTTTCTGGTATTCTCTCCTTTCAGCCAAGATCTATCTAACATCAGCAATGATATTCCTTGTTCCATGTCCTCTTCTGAATCTGGCTTGAATCTCTAGTAGTTCTCTGTCAATATACTGTTGTAGCCATTTCTGAATTATCTTTGGTGAAATTTTACTTTCATGTAATATTAATGATATAGTCCAATAATGTCTGCATTTCTTTGGGCCACTTCTCTTCAGAATGGCCACAAATATGGATCTCTTCCAATCGGTTGCCCAGGTGGCTGTCTTCCAAGTTTCTTGGCATTGATATGTGAGTGCCTCTAGTACTGCCTCAGTTTGTTGAAAGATTTCAATTTGTATTCCATCAAATTCTGGAGCCTTGTTCTTTGCCAATGCCTTCAGTACACCTTGTACTTCTTCCTTCAGTACCAATGCCTCTTGATCATATGCAACCTCTTGAAATGGTTGAACACTGACCATTCCTTTTTAGTACAGTGACTCTGTGTATTCTATCTTTTTTTGATAATTTGCACATCATGCAATATTTTACCCACTGAATCTTTCTGTATTGTAAGTCGAGGCTTGAATTTTTTCCTCAGTTCTTTCAGCTTGAGAAATGCTGAGCATGTTCTTCCCTTTTGGCTTTCTACCTCCAGGTCTTTGTACATTTTATTATAATACTTGACTTTGTCGTCTCAAGAGCTGTACTTTGAAATTTTCTGTTTAGTTCTTTTATCTCCTCATTTCTCCCATTTGCTTTAATATCTCTACAACTGTAGAGCAAGTTCCAGAGTCTCTTTTGGCACCCATTTTGTCTTTTCCTTCTTTCTTGTCTTAATGATCTTTTGTTTTCTTTCTGTATGATGTTTTTGATGTCATCCCACAACTCCTTTGGTCATTGGTCATGAGTGTCTAATGCATCAAATCTGTTCTTCAGATCATCTCTAAATTCAGGTGAGATATGTTCAAGGCCGTATTTTCGCTCTCATGGACTTGCTTTAAATTTTTTCAGCTTCAGCCTTAATTTGCATATAAGCAATTGATGGTCTGTTCCATAGTCTGCCCCTGGCCTAGGTTTGAATGTGAAGTTTTTCCACTGTCTCTCTTACAGATGTAATTAAAACAAAAACAAAAAATTACTATCCCCATTTTGGAATCCTGGTGTGGCACAGTAGGATAAGCACTGAACTGAAAGGTCGGTTTGAATTCACCAGTCGTTCCTTGGAAATTCTATACAAAGTCACTATGAGTTGGAACCAACTCTACGACACTTAACAGGAACAACAACAATCCCCATTTTACAGATGAGATTAAGGCACAGAAAGGTAACATAATTTGATGAAAGTCATACAGCTATTAACATGCAGACTTGGAATTTGGACCTAGAAAGTTTGGCTTTATTGCCCAAATTCTTAATCACAGTGTCTCAGCATAGTTGTTAAAAATATTGTTATCTCATTTGATCCTTACAACAATCATGACAAATGTCAATGTAATGAAAACCACACACAAAAGTGGGACACCTGTTCTAAATGAAAGGACTCTTAAAGAGACATAACAACTAAATGCAAAAATATGATCTTTGATTGGATCAGGGTCAGGGAAAAAGCTGTAATGGACATTGCTGGGATGATTGGAGAGAACTGAATATGGTCTGGAGACTAGATAACATGCTTTTATCAGTGTTAAACAGGCAGGTTACTGACATCCCTATTTTACAAGACACTGAGGCTTAAGAACTTACTGGAAGGTCGTATAGCTAACAAATGACATACTGCTACTTGTACCCAAACAAACTGTCTTATCCAGTGTTCCACAGTTCAGCCTTCAATTAGGCCTGGTCCATATACTTGTTCTCAAAGTCCAGGAAGTTCTTGGTAGGATCTGGTTCTCACTAGGAAGGCCTATTGCTTCATGGGTTGTTTCCCCTTTAGCAGCACCCTAGCTTATGTGGCAACCCAGGCACCCTTTTACCTGAAATTGAAGTGACAGTGTTTATATTCTTAAGGGTAACACACTTTTCTGTTTTTCTCTTTAAATGTCTCACATTTAAACATTTTTCATAACACAAACCAGCCATGAGATCACTAGGAAACATTTAAATTTTGATAGGAATATGCTTGTTGTTATGTGCCGTGGAGTCCGTTCTGACTCATAGCGACCCTATACAGGGTTTCCGAGGCTGCAAATCTTTACGGGAGCAGAAAGCCTCATCTTTCTCCTGCAGAACAGCTGGTAGTTTCGAACTGCTGACCCTGCGGTTCACAGCCCAATTCGTAACCACTACGCTACCAGAGCTCCTTTGCTAGGATATCTCATATTCTCAAATATACTGATAAGACATTCTCAAAACAATGTTAAGATGTAGGGAAAATAAAAACGTAATAATAATTATTATAAGCCACAGTTATTGAAATATACTTAGACACTCTATTCTGTGGTGTTGCGGGTTAATGTGCTGGATGGCAAGGCCGATTTGAATCGCAAGGTCAGGGGTTCAAGCTCATCAGCCACTTCTCAGAAACCCTGTACAGGCTTGCTATGAGTTGAAGCCAACTGGACAACTCTTGCCAACAACAACAATGAGCTCAGCACTGTTGTAATTCCTCTTTTACCAACGAGGAGTTCCTGGGTGATGTAAACAGTTAAGGAGCTTGACTACTTAACTAAAAGGCCAGAGGTTCCATTCTACCTAGAGTTGCCTCCGAAAAAAGGCCTGGTGATCTACGTCTGAAAAATCAAATCACTGAAAATCCTACAGAACACAGTTCTACTCTGATACACATGGGTTACCATGAAACAGAGTGAACAGCAACTGTTTTTACTGATAGGAAACTGAGACTTCAAGAGAGAAGGCACCTTACTACTTCAAAGCCATTGAGTCACAAAATGGTGGAGTCAGAACTTGAACTCATGTCAGATGATGCCAGAACCTGTTCTCAGAACCATTCATTATTGTGCTAAATTGATTTCCACTTACAGTAAATCCACGTGACAGAGTAGAGCTGGCCCATAAGGTTTTCTGGGTTGTAATCTTGACAGGAGCAGATTGCCAAGTCGTTTTCTTTGGGCAGGTTCAAACCACTAACCTTTCAGTTAACAGTCAAGTGCTTAAATTGTAGCATCAGAACCCCTGACAATTCATTAGTCTTCACCCAAATGGAATCCACTCTACCTTTCTTGTTCTGAGTTCATGAAAAACAAGCGCTGGTCTCACTCTTCATGATTAATAGAATGCTCATAACGCCCATACCAAGTCTCCTGGGATGTATTTTTAATTATGATTCCATTTCTATAAAGGTCAGAATTAAGTTCCTTTTGTTTCTTTTTCTTCCTATGGTCATACTGGAAACTTTGTTAGAAAGTTTGAGTAAAGTACTTTTGTGTCATTAGGTAATGAGAATAGGAAGAAAATACACCATTTTACCTTGAAAAACACAATTTTCAACTTTAAAACATTTGAGATTTTAAATGATAGGCTTCACAGATGACTTGTCTATTGATGAAAAGCTGCTTATTTAGCTTTGAATAAAGCAGATCTCTTTATTTTAAGCCGTTTCTGTTCAGTGAGATCCCAAAGGGGCCTCACCATACAGTATAATGGAACTTCCCCTGGAGTGAGGCTGGGAAGCTGTTTCTGACAGCCATTCATTAACACTCCTCCAGAGCATTTTCAAATAGGAGTGGAAGGAAATCCCAAAGCCAGTTGAGAATGTATCCTCAGAGACACTGAAGAGGAAAGTTTCTGAGAGAATTCAGATCCCAAGAAATGTAAGAGGTTACAGAAAGGTAGAAAATAATGCAAAGGAAAGCCAGAAAAAGAAGACAGGCAGACAGCAGAGAATAGCACTCAAAGAAGAGTGAGGAAAGAGGCTTTTGTTGTAGCAGAGTGAAAGCAGACTAGATTTTAAAGAAAAAATGTTATGAACTTGACCAATTATTACATATAAATTATACAAACGTCTTGGAAATCTTTCCTAAAGATCAGTAAAAAATGTTGTTGTTGTTAAGTGCCGTCAAGTCTATTCTGACCCATAGCAACCCTGTATAGGGTTTCTGAGAAGCCGCTGGTGAGCTTGAACCGCCGACCTTGCAGTTCAAATGGATTTGCAGTCTGGCGCATTAACCCACAGCGCCACATGAGTTAAAAATAGTAAGTGCAAAATAATAAAATATATGACTGTATGCCGTGGAGTCGGTTCCGACTCATAGCGACCCTGTACAGGGTAAATCTTTAAGGGAGCAGAACGCCTCATCTTTCTCCTGCGAAACAGCTGGTAGTTTCGAACTGCTGACCTTGTGGTTCGCAGCCCAATTCGTAACCACTACGCTACCAGAGCTCTATATAGTAACTTAAAATACAGCAAGATAAAATATTAAAGAAAAAGGAAGAGGTAGATGCCAACTAGTACATGTAGGAGAAATGACGGAATTTGAAACATTACCAGTTGGCAACCACCAATGAACAAATTGATTCAGGAAGGATCATCCATCCATAGATACTAAAAGCAGTGGCTGCAAGGTTGTGGGAGAACAAGATATACATATAGTCTCAGAGAATCAACCTACTTCTTAGATTACTCATTAACTATAAAAGGGCTGACATACCTTTATAATGGAGAAATCTAGCAGTCAAATGAACAAACTTAGCACCATCAGTAACAGAACAAACTGACATTACCAGGGGCCTTCAAAAGACTTATGGAAAAATTTCATTATCTTCTAGTTCCTTTTTTTCCATGAACTTTTTGAAGCCCCCTCTTCTGTGCCTCCTGATGTGATATAACAGGAAATATACAGTATTGGCTAGGTAATATTCTTGCAAAAAATGTTTAATTGAAGGCTTAATCAGGGCCCTGGTGTAGCACTGTAGGATAAGCACTCAATTGATAGCTGCAAGGTTGGCAGTTCAAACCCACCAGTAGTTCTTGGAAACCCTGCATAAGGTTACTATGATGGCATACAACAACAACAACAACAACGCCTAGTCATGAGAAAAAAAGTAAATCCAGATTATGGTACATTACACAAGGCAAATGAAAGCCTGGGTTCTTCAAAGTATAAATGTCATAAAAGATAAACACACAAATATGAGGCCTATTCTAAATTAAAGAAGACTGAAAAAAAAACACCAAGATATGACAACTAAATATAATATGTTAGTTTTATCTGAATCCTGAATCAGAACTTAAAAAACAAAACAAACTATAATAGATATGACTGGGACAATGGGAAAAATTTGAATATGAACTGGATATTAAATAATATGATCATATTAATGATAAATTTTGTGGTGTGATAATGGTATTGTAGTTGTGTAAGAAAATATCTTAATTCTTAGGAAATATTTACGGGTAAAGTGTCATGATATTTGCAACTTTCAAATGCTTTTGGCTAAATAAATAAATATTAACAAATAGATACTTATATAAAGCAAAACTACAAGAACAATTATGACTCTACATGAAGAGTACATGGGTATTTATAGTACTGCTCTTTCAACTTTTCAAGGTTTTTTAAATTTAAAAAAAACTAAAAAGAGATGTTTGCTTGAAATAATTAAATCAGCCCTTTCTAGAAGTAAGAAAATGGTCTTAATGGATTCTAGGATTCTTGGACTTCATTATGTCTCAGAAAATTCCAAAGTGCATGTTAATGAACACCATTGAGGATTTTAGAACATTTTTTTTTTTAACAGGTGGAAGAAAAACAATTGATGGTAATTCTAGATTGTGAAGGAAATTAAAATACATTTTTAAAAATGGCTTTTCTACATTTGGAGGGTGGTTCTCTTTCACCAAAAACCCAAACATGTTGTCATCAAATCAATTTCAACTCAGAGTGATTCTGTGTAGGGTTTCCAAAGCTGTAAATCTTTCTCCCACCGAGCATCTGGTGGGTTTGAACTGCCGACCTTGCAGTTAGCAGCCCAGTGCTTATTCCACAGCACCACCATTGCTCCTTCTCTTTCACCATTAGGGACTAATGCTTCTCTTGTGAAGAGCGATGCACTCTAGGACCTAGATATCCAGGACAAGGCTTGTTGGTTAAGCCTCTGTCCTTGGATCTGAGAGAAAAAAAACAAAAACAATGTAAAGGATGCAAAGGGAAATAACTTATAGAACGAAAACATTTGGAGTTCAGTTCTTCAAGGACTGTCCATATTCTGTGTGAAACTAATGCTGCCACTTGAAGAGAAAGACACCAAACCAGCAGAATTAGAGCAAGATGGCAATGGACACTATTCTCCAAATTGGGTTTTATGACAACTAGTTATCTTCATTGTTGTTGTTAGGTGCCATCGAGTCAGTACCGACCCATAGCGACCTTATAGTGAAACACTGCCCGATCATGGGCCAGCCTCACTACTGTTGCCATGCTTGAGTCCATCGATGCTGCCACTTGGCCAATCCATCTCGTTGGGGCTCTTCTTCTTTTTCTCTGACCCTTCACCTTACCAAACATGATATCCTTCTCCAGCGACTGGTCCTTCCTGACAATATGTTCAAAGTAGGAGAGTCAAAGTTTGGCCATCTTGGCCTCCAAGGAGCACTCTGGCTGCACTTCTTCTAAAATGGAGCTATTGGTTCTTTTGGCAGCCCATGGCACTTTTAATATTCTCCTCCAGCACCATAACTCAAAAGCATCAATTTTTCTATGGTCTTCCTTATTCACTGTCCAGCTTTTGCATGCATAGGAGATTATTGCAAATACCATGGCTTGGGTCAGGCGCATCTTAGTCCTCAAGCTGACATCTTTGTTCTTCAATACTTTAAAAAGCTCTTGTGTAGCAGATTTGCATAATGCAATATGTTTGATTTCTTGACTGCTGCTTCCATTGAGTGTTGATAGTTGATCCAAGAAGAATGAAGTCCTTGACAACTTCAATCTTTTCTCCATTGATAAGAATGTTGTTTACTGGTCCAGTGGTGAGGATTTTTATTTTCTTTTCATGGAGATGTAATCCATACCAAAGGCTGATGTCTGATGGATCTTGGCTGAAAGCAGAGACTATCAGAAAGATGTTTACTTGTGCTTTATTGACTACGCAAAGGCTTTCGATGGTGTGGATCATGACAAGCTATGGACAACATTATGAAGTATGAGTATTCCAGAACACTTAGTTGTGCTCATGAGGAATCTGTACCTGGACCAAGAGGCAGTCGTTCGAACAGAACATGGGAACACTGAATGGTTTAAAAATAAAAAAGGTGTGCAACAAGGTTGTATTATTTCACCATACTTATTCAACCTGTATGCTGAGCAAATAATCCAAGAAGCTAGGTTCTATGAAGAAAAATGTGGCATCAGGATTGGAGGAAGACTCATAAACAACCTGCGGTATGCAGATGATACAACCTTGCTTGATAAAAGTGAAGAGGACTTAAAGCATTTACTGACGAAGATCAAAGTTACCTTCATTACCAGAGGTATAAAGCACTGGACTGCAAGGTCGGTGATTCACTCACCAACCACTCCTCGGAGACCCTATATAGGGTTGCTATGAGTTGGAACCGACTGGACAGCACTTAACAACAACAAATACATATACTATTTATAAATATGGATATTTTTAATTCTTAAAAAAAGTTTTAATTTACTTAAGTTTTAAAAATTATTACTCACTCTAGTGCTTTATTAGCTATGTAAAGGCTTTTAATTGTGTGAATCATGACAAGCTATGGATAACATTGTGAAGAATGGGTATTTCAGAACACTTGATTGTGCTCATAAGGAACCTGTACATAGACCAAAAGGCAATTGCTCAAACAGAGCAAGGGGATACTCAATGGTTTAAAAGCAGTAAAGGTGTATGACAGGATTTATCCTTTTACCATACTTACTTAATTCTGTATGCTGAGCAAATAATCAGAGAAGCTGTATTATGTGAAAAAGAATGAAGCATCAGGATTGGAGGAAGACTCATTAACAACCTGAGACATGCAGAAGACACAACCTTGCTTGCTGAAAGTGAGGAAGACTTAAAATACTTGCAATGGTCAAAGATCACAGCCTTCAGTATGGATTGCATCTCAATGTAAAGAAAACTAAAATCCTTATTACTGGACCAATGAATAATATCATGATAAGCAGAGAAAAAATTAAAGTTGTCAAATAATTAGTTTTGTTCAGATCAACCATCAACACTCATGGAAGCAGCAGTTAAGAAATCAAACGACATATTGTATTTAGGCAAATCAGCTGCACAAGACCTCTTAAAGTGTTCACGAGCAAAGACATCAATTTGAGGACTAAGGTGAGCCTGATCCAAGTTATGGTATTTCAGTAACCTCATATGCATGTGAACATTGGACAATGAAGGCCTTCCTTAAGGCCATAGAACTGATGCATTTGAATTACGGTGTTGGAGAAGAATAACAAAAGCACCATGAACTGTCAGAAGAATAAACACATCTGTATTGGAAGAGGTACAGCCAGAATGCTCCTATGTGCCGTGGAGTTAGTTCCAACTCATAGCAACCCAGAATAGGGTTTCCGAGGTTGCAAATCTTGTAGGAGCAGAAAGCCTCATCTTTTCCCCAGGAATGGCTGGTAGTTTTGAACTGTTGACCTTGAGATTAGCAGCCCAACTCATAACCACTACGCTACCAGAGCTCCTTAGAAACAATGATGGTTATCTCTCACACTTCAGACATATTATCAGGAGAGACCAGTTTCTGGAGAAGGACATCACGCATATAAAGTGGAGGTTCAGCAAAAAAGAAGAAGACCCCAATGAAATGGATTCGTACCATGGCAGCAATGGGCTCAAGTGTAACAAAAATTATGAAGACGGCACCGGAACAGGCAATGTTTTACTTTGTTGTGCATAGAGTCGCCCTGAGTCGGAACCAATACAACAGCACCTAACAACAACATAAAATGGAATTTAATTGTGATACATGCTACAACATGGATGAACATTGAAAACATTATACCAAGCCACACACAGAAGGAGGAATATTGTATGACTCCACTTAAATGTTGTTGTTAGGTGCTGTCAAGTCAATTCTGATTCATAGTAATGTACAACAGAACAAACCATTACTTGGTCCTGCTAGACACAGTGAGGAACAAAACATAAAGTACTTGTATAGCATTTAACTAGAAGGCAGGCAGACACAGCCTGAAACAACCAGGTGTTCTCTAATGTGGCATGTCCCTAAAGCTTTTTGCAAATGATATGAGGCATACTGCTGATCCCTGAGGGCCACACTTGGACTCTGTTGACTTACGTGACTTTCCTTTATGGGGATTCTTCCTCTATGAGAGGTACTTGAAATGTGGGACTATGTTTAACCTATTATGCTGGTTTTAAATATTCCACTGCTTTTTCTAAAAAAATAAACTATGCATGCAGTCTCAAGACTCAAGGGAGATGGTGATTATGAGCCCTCCCACATAACCCTGGGAGGATTCCCTCTAATCAGACAAGACTGCACACCACCAATCGGGAGAGAAGCTGCCATGAGCAAAGGGTGAAGGTATTATGTGAAATTCGGTAGACATGAAGGAGCTTAGAACACACCGATGTTCCTGCGGTAGTGATGTATTGAAGTTAGGGAGGGCAAAGAACTGCAATAGTTGCAAAAATATTCCCTTGACCTTGGTCCCTGTGGTCTGTACACATTGCTATGTGGACCTACTTATTGATCTTCTGGCCTGGAGCTCCTGATTTCCCTGCCTTCCTGGAAGTGTCTGGTCTCCCACCTTCATTCCCCCCTCAACTGTTTCAATCCCAACCTGCATAAAAAATAAAATTATAGCAAGGGAGCAAATTAAGTATGTATGATGTATGTGGCTGGAGGTGTGGGAGTGAGGGGCCAAAAATAAAAAAAAATTTAAGTACAGAATTCGTGTTCTTGCCTCACTTACAAATTGTCCTGTTACTCTTCTAAGTGTGGCTTCTACTTTTCTGTCTTGGACCTGGCTGGACTGAGGTGGTTATAAGACAGCTCAAATTTCTTTCCAATCTTGCATAAGCAGTGAGTTTCTTGGGGGATGTGGCTGTGACAGTACAGGGCCAACACACAGAGAGGCACGTGTTCATTATGTATGGCTGGAAAAATTATCTGTCTCTAGGGGGACATGTTTCATTGTGCATTAGCTTCTAGCGGCTTCCTTCCTCAGATTTCTCTGCCCACTCTATCACTGTCCTTTTCAGTCTCCTTTCCCACTCCCTGTCTCCCCTCATTCAGTCCAGCTCTGCCCATCAATGTCTCCATCCTTTCTCTGCCACATCTCCGTCTTCCTCTGCACTTTGTTCAATCTTCCACTTGCTGTCCGGGCATTAGTTTTCTGTGTCTGTCTCCCTTACTGTCTCTTGTTCTCTCTAGTGGACTTTCTCCTACTCTGTGTTTCATTCTGTAATATCAGCTTTTTGGGTACCCTAAAGCTAGCAGTAACCTTTTCTTGTTACATTAAAGTCCATAAGCAGCACTTGGTTCATTGATTGATTAGCTCTTATTTAAATTCTACAGAGGAAAAAAAAAATTATGAAGTGAGAGAGCAGAAAATGTGCATCAGGCAAAGGGAGGGGAATAGAAGAAGAAAATGGATTTCCTTCTAAATAAACCAGGTCAGACATTTATGGTTGATAATAGTTTAATCTGGAATAGAAAGTGTTAAGGACCAAGTTTAGGCTTGGCACCTCAGAGACAAAAGCTTCAGGAAGGAATGAGTTGGGTTAAATAAGCCTAAGAAGCTGATGTAGGTAGAATCTCTTCTGCCTGACCCACTAACAAGTGCAAATGGGACATTTTAGAAATGGTTTTTATTGAAATGCTTCTGTGGGGCATAGCCCCTGGAAGGAAGAACTTGGCTCTGAGGCCAGATCTGAGGTGCACTGTAGGGATGTGGACAGAGAGAACATAGGAGTGACCTGGGTCAGGCAGGAGGTGGCAGAGTTGCTGATCAGGGCAGTTCTGGGCGCTGTGTTTGCACTCTCCTCTGGCCCATGATAATTAAAGCTTTCTCAATATGATTCCCTTCAGGAGGCCAGAAATTTAAAACCAAACCAGCAAACAAACAAAAATTGCAGAGATGCTTAGTTATACTGTTTAAGTCCTAAAGCACTTAATCTTGTCTTGAGGTCACTGCTGCTGGTCAGTTGCAAGCAACTAATCTTTTCCGATAGCTGTGATGGGAAGAGCACTGCTTTGAACAAACAAAAATCACCGAAAATAAAAAACGCAAATGTCTTCACCCAGAATTAGATACGGTCATCTAGACCCTCTATTAGCCCACTCAGCCTTCTTATTCCTAACACCCAGGAAAAAATTCCCTCAGAATTGCCCTCTACCTTTTTTTACCTACTCTTCTTGTTTCTCTGCCCTGACACACTACATAGAATCCGTGAACCTAAATAAATCAGTTGTTTTACTTCCCCTCAAAAGATGTGACCTTCTACTCTCCAAATGGCTTTGACAGTTTTCTCATTTGCTACCTAAGGAAGCTATCAAGAGATACTGACCTTCCGGTTTTTGCCTAAAAAGGAACCCTCAGTAACTATCATGCTTCAGTTCCATTTGTAGTGCTCTTTCTCCCTCTGCCCCAGTCCTCACCTACCTTTTCACCTTTCTTCAGGAACTTTCTACTTAACCCACAGTGCTACGCTACTCGCTACTCTCCTATAACGGAGATTCTTTAAGGCACATCTGACTTCAGCCCCATGGCAAGAAAAAGCACAGGGCCTCCCAGACTACTTTACTTGCTTCCTATTTAATCAGATTAGTCCCATCACCTACCCTAAGGAGTCAGATTTTGGTGTTCCTGAGCTATCTGTGAAGGGAGGAGAAATTGTCAGATGTCACTTAAAGAACCCTGTCTCCCGGACACCCGGGAACTGCAGAAGGAAATTAATCTTCTAGCTATTTAAGGCAATTTCTTTTCCATCATCCTTTGTCAAGAGGACTGCACTGGGAAATGAATCTGATGAGAGTCCCTGAACTGGTATACTCTACTCAATGGCATCTCTCCAATGCTATGCAGCATCCATCATCCCCACACAAGTAGAGACATGGTATCACTGCAAACCTAACTTTCCACCAGTACCCAGCAACCAGAAATCACAAATGCAAACAGTAGGTAACACTGGGCCAAAAGACTTGCAGTTTCCCCCTACCTTGGCTCTGCTCTATTTCCAGAAAACCTATCACAAATAGTTATTTCCTGCTAAATGAGTTATCTGTGTTTGATACAAGAACTCAGAAAGGCAGAGGAACAGGAATATGTCAGCGCAGAAGATAAAGACCCTGCTGGTGCAGAACAGGTGCTTACATTAAACATCTAGACCAGTTTCGAAGCAAGGTTGTAAGGCAGAAACAAGGCAAAGGGTAGTGAATCCTCTTCTTTCTTTCTCTTCATGTGCCGAGACTGGAGTCATATAAAGGAACTGCAAGGATTTACCAGGGTAGTGATGTTCAAATTGTGTTCCTTGGGGTTACAAGAAAGTACCAGGGAGAATGTGTTGTATTGTAGGGAGTTTTGTTTTTCTTAAGTTTTAATGTTTAGAGAGATCTGTAGAGCAATGTCTTGTGAGGAGGATGACTATACCAGTGCCTCTCCTGCAGCTAACCATTTGCTGAGAGTTTACACAGAGGATGCCGCATGGTTCCTGCCTGGGTCTGCTGTAGATAACTCTGGGTACCCACCAGCAGCTCTGACTTTGGGCTCCTGAGGCTTCAGCAAAATGAATATCCTTAGGCTCCAGTCATTTGTTTTCCAAACACTCATCTGTGATCTCACTAATTCCCAATTTCCCTGCATTTGACAAATGCAATTAACAAGCCCCGATCACTTTCTGGCAGACAGCCCTCATTAATCAATAGAAGACTGAACAAAGCTGAGGGGGAAGGGAAGGTACAAGAAGAGACGGTAGGCCCAGTCCAGGGAAGGCAAGGACTTAGCCCTTCTAGTTCTAGGAACATCCCTTCCATCTCAAAACCTGACAGTGGATTGGCATCTTCGCCCATCACTTTCCTTCTTCTTGCTAACTAAACACAAGGCAGTACTGTTTATACCTTCCTCTCTCATTTTTAAAGGTTTCCTCCCATCAACCTCCTCCACCTACCCTGTCTTTTGTTTAACAGAAGGCCTTACCATCTGCTGCTTCCAAACTTGGGCACCACTTCAGTGTTAGGTGTGATAAATCCCTGCTCCCAGAAGACCCTCTTCCCCACCCACACATTCCATTGACAATTCTGTGCTGCTTCCTGCCCAGGAGGCAACGTGCCTACCATCATCCCAGTCCACCCCACCTACACACCCACATGGGAGTACCAAAAGGACAAGGATCACTAAGCTTGGGGTTACTCCTTTCATTCACCTCTTTTTCCAAGGCCCAAACCTTCCCTTCCCAACTGGTTTAAAAATTAAGCTTTACCCCTTTCACCTTTCTGCTCTGCCTGTAGTCTCAGCCTCTTCTCCCCCACACCCCCACACAGGGTGAGAGCTTTCTCCTCTGCAGCCCTGCCTGCTACAGCTCTGTGCATCTTTCCACCTCATCAACTTTTCATCTCTTTGCAAACTGAATCGGGAAGTCTCTCCCACCTCCCTGCCTCTCTCCATCTCCTTTGTTATTAGCTTCATAAGTGGGGACGTTAATGTATTCACTACACAATGTTTTCACACCAATGTTTCCTATAATTACAGTCACTTCCCTCCCACTGTCCCGGCTTATTTAGCTGTAAAGTGCTTGGGGGAAGGAGGGGTGGACAAAAGACACAACACAGGCTGAGGTCGAGTAGTGTAATGTTAACAGCCAAGAAAGTAAAACAAATAGCTTCCTCTGCAGTTGCTCATTTACAACTGGTAACACATAAAGGCCAATGCACATGAGCTATTAGACAAAAAAAGGACCAATACAATTAGGGACCGTCTCCACTACAGGATGGGGTGTTGTGCTCTTATTACCAATGACAGTCACCCCAAGAAATGCAAACAGCCACAGCCACCTTCCTTCAGGGAGCAGATCCACTATACTTATCATGTAGCTCAGCTACATTGTCACTGGACACTCGGATCCAGCCATCCTCTCGGACATGGTAGAGGTTAACCACACCTCCTGAGTAGGCATCTCTGTAGGTGGCTTGGTAGATGGCACGTCGGGCTAGGTCATAGGCTTGTTCCACTTCTAGGTCATAGGAGTAGCCCCTATCCATGACCCCATAGGCATACACAGAGCCAGAACCTACAGAGAAGGTGGCCCCCGAGATCCGGTTCCCTTCACTGTCGACATAGTAGAGGCCTGAAAAGAGAGAGAAGGTTAGCAGGAGTAAAAGGACCACTCTCCTTTGGCATCCTTCAAGGAAGTGGTAGTTCTCCATGCCTCTCAAAACACAGAGGACACCAACAGAAGTACCAGAAAACAGAGCTACTATTTAATATATAACTACTATATAGTAAATATTATAAAATCATTTTTAAAAAGCTAAAAGAAAATTGAATATTAAGCTTTTAGGATTCTTCAACAAAGTACCCTGTCTCACCTTACATTAAAGTAACTACCTTGCCTATCTTCTCTGTAGACCAAAAAGCAAGGATAACCTACAAGATTTAGGCTTCAAACATAGAACTAGGCATTGTGGGAAAAATCCTAGGCCTTTTTTAAAGTTTAGCTGACCTGGGATAAGACATAGTTGTGTGTGTGGGGGGAGACCCACAGGAACACACAGACGCCAACATCTAGGATAGCTCAGTCAATAGGCATAACAATTCTGACTCATAGTGACTCTGTATGGGGTTTTTGAGGCTTTACGTCTCTGTCGGAGCAGAAAGCCTTATCGTTTTCCCTTGGAGTGGCTGGTAGGCTCAAACCATCGATCTTGTGGTTCATATGGAGCCACCGCGCTTCCAGGTGGAGCCTGGTTACAATCGACAATTTTGACCATAGATGGTACCAGACAGAGTGGGAGGAAAATACAGAATAAAACTCAAATTCCTAAGAGACCAGACTTATTAGTCTCATACAGAGTAGTGGAACCCCAAGTAGTGGCCCTTAGATACTCTTCATAGACTGAAGTCACTCCCGAAGGTCCCCTTTCAGCCACATAAGACAGGCCTATAAAACAAACAGTATTACATGGGAGGAGAATGTTCCTCAGAACAATCAATTATATGAAATCAAAGGAGAAGCATTATTCAACAGCAAAGTTTAAAAGGCAGGAAGGGACTGAAAAACTGGCTGAACGGAACCAAGGAAGCCACGGTGCAAATGGGGAGAGTGCTGAAATATTGTGGGAACTGCAGTCAGCGTCACAGAACAAGATGTTTCGGAACTGCTGAATGGAAAATTTATCTGCTCTGTAAACTTTCACCTAAATCACAAAAAAACACACCTTTTCTTTTACTTTTAAAACATAGATAATATAAAATGTTAAATTATATTTATGGTTCCCATTATATTTGGTGGCACAAGAGTTAAGCATGTGGCTGCTAACCAAAAGGTCAGTAACTGGACTCCACCAGCTGTACAGTGAGAGACAGCTGTGGCAGTTATATTCTGTACTACAGGGTCACTAGGAGTGAGACTTGAGCAGCTAGCAACAGGTTGATATTTGTATTGGACTGTTCTGGTACAAAGATCAGAGGTCAGCCCAAACCAACCACCTGAGTTTGTAAATGTAGCCTAGTGGGAACACAGACACATCTGTGTTTTTGTGCAAAATTAAATATTTTGACAAAGACTGTATGGCCTATAGGTCATACAGTCTTTGAGCCATATAGTCTTTGTCAAACTATTTGTGGCTTACGGAGTTCTGGCGTGGCGCTGTGGGTTAACGTGCTGAACTGCAAAGTCAGTTTGAATCATTAGGTAGGCAGTTCAAGCTCACCAGCAGCTCCTTAGAAACCCTACAGGATCACTATGGGTCAGAACCAACTCGACGGATTTAACAACTATTGAGTCCTAATGTGACAATTTAGAATAAGCACTAGACTGCTAACCACACGGTTGTCAGTTCAAATCCCCTAGCTACTTTTTGGAAACCCTCCCTACATAGGGTCGATAAGTCAGAACCTAAAACAATTAACTGGCTTTTTTTGAAAAGTTTGCCGACCTCTAGTATAGAGCCAAGAAAATTCAGAAAAAAGTTTAATAAATGTTTTTCAATTTCCAACTGCCTGCTTGTTGTTAAGTGCTATCGAGTGAGTTGGTTCCAACTCATAGGGACACTGTACAGGATTTCTGAAGAGCAGCTGGTGAGTTTAAACTGACAACCTTGTGGTTCACAGTCCAGTGCCTATCCTACAGTACCACACCAAGAGTCCTGGTCCCCTCTAATTAGATGTCTTTGTCAAGTTCAAAATTCCAAATCTGAATCCTGTCCTCAAATACTTCGGTGGTTCTGTTACCTATCAAGCACAAACTCCTACTTGCTTGTGTGCTCAAATCCTGGCAATGACACCACCAATATTTTTTTTCTATTTCAGGGGTTCTCAACCTTCACTGTGCGCATCAGTCACGTAAAGAAACTTTTTTAAAGTGCCTAAGTCATAACTCAGAGTCCTACTGTGGTGCTGTAGGGTAAGCAGTGGAATGCTAACTGCAAGGTTGGCAGTTCAAACCCATTTCTTAAAAACCCTATACTGAGTCGCTATGAGTCAGAACTGACTAGATGGCACTTAACAATAAAGTCTTAACCCAGGTTATATTTCAGTTGGTTTGGGGTGCGCAACAAGAATGGGAGTGTTTGTTTAAAAACCTTTAGCCAAGCTGAGATCCAATGCCTGTATGTTTTCAAGTTCAGATGATTCTAATGTCGGACCCAATGCTTTCCCTATCCCCACGCCTCAATCTCACTGCCACTACCTTGGCACTTTCAGTATTCTCGTTTGAGTTGTGGTGTTGGAGGAGAATACTGAAAGTGCCATGGACTGCCAAAAGAACCAATAGGTCTGTTTTGGAAGAAGTGCAGCCAGAGTGCTCCTTGGAGGCCAGGATGGCTACGCTTCGTCTCTCATACTTTGGACATATTGTCCGGAGGAAACAGTCGCTGGAGAAGGATGTCATGTTGGGTAAGGTGGAGGGTCAAAGAAAAAGAGGAAGACCCCTAAAGAGATGGATTGGCCAGGTGGCATCATTGATGGACTCAAGTGTGGCAGCGGTAGTGAGGCTGGCCCAGGATCGGACATTGTTTCGTTCTGCTGTGCATGGGGTCACTATGAGTCGGTTCCGACTCGATGGCACCTGACAACAACCTTGCCTGTGTGACTCACCATCTGGCCCTAATTTACCTTTCTGGCTCTTTATTCACCCACTTCAAGCTCTGGTAGTGTAGTGGTTACTAGTCAGGCTACTAACCTCAATGTCAGCGGTTCCATGGGAGAAAGGTGAGGCTTTCTGCTCCTGTAAAGATTTACAGTCCTGGAAACCCTGTACAAGGTCACTATGAGTCGGAACCGACTCCATGGAACACCACCACGACTCACCCACTTCACACACCCTTAGTAGGATAAACACTAGCTTGCTAATCGCGAGGTCTACAGTTCAAACCCCTATATAGTATCACCATGCATTGGAACGCAGTCAATCATGTCTAACTAAATCTGTGATCTTTCTCAGTTAGCTTTTTGAGGCAAGGAGCAGAGTCATACCAAATAGAATGGTGTTGTCAGGAACGCTTCTTGAAGAAAGCTTTCCAGATGTCCCTTGGATATGTCCCTTCCTGATATGTCTGGCTCCCTGGATGTCCCTTGCGAGTCAGTCTCTGTGCTCTTAGGCTGTTTCCGTCACCTCAAACAAACCCAATAGCTAAGGTATATTGGTGTGCATTTTTCAAAGCGACATTTCCAAAATGCTTCCCTGGATCAGACAAGATGCATGAACTGTTCTTTTATACATTTCAAAGAGCAAATGCTTCTACTTTCAAAGTAACAAGTGAGCTATTCTCTCACATCTACTTTTTAATCTCTTCATTGACTCTCTAGGAGTACTGAACTGACCCTTTCTATACCTCTTCCTAGCCTACTCCAAAACATGTGAAAAAGTGGTAGGAAACCTATGGGAATGCTACAGGCTAACTGGACATTCAGCACGCTGTTGTTAAGTGCCATCAAGTTGGTTCCTGTAATACAGTGGATATGCTATACATGAAAAGAAACAGGTGAAATTAATTTTAAATAATTTAATCCAAGGGAGCCCTGGTGGCACAATAGTTAAGGACAGAAAAGAAGTGAACCCTGGGAGCCCCAAAGGTCTCTTTTAGGCCAAAAATTCTATGATGGAAAAAAGGGAGAGAAAATGATGAACTTTTGAATGTGGGAGCTCTGGTAGCATAGTGGTTACGAATCAGGCTGTCAGCTGTTTGAAACTACCAGCTGTTCCGCGGGAGAAAGACGAGGCTTTCTGCTCCCGTAAAGATTTACAGCCTCAGAAACACTGTATAGGGTCGTTATGAGTCAGAACCGACTCCACGGCACATAAGAAGAAGAAGAACAATACATATTAAACTTCACTGTCTAATACATTGAACGCTCTCTCTCTCACTGTCATTGAGTAGATTCTGACTCATAGTGACCCTGCATAGGGTTTCCAAAGCTGTAAATCTTTACAGGAGCAGACAGTCTCATCTTTTTTCCTCTAAGTGGCTGGTGGGTCTGAACTGCCAAGCATATGATCAGCAATCCAGTGCTTATCCTACAGCACAACCAGGGTTCCTCACAGTGGACACTATCCACATACATTTGGAAAAAAAACCCAAAAAACTCCTTCCTTTTTTTTTTTCTAGTCAATTCCAATTCAGTGGCCTTATAGGCCGAGGAGAATGGCCCCATAGTTTCCACAGCTGTAAATCTTTATGACGATTTCCACACTTTTCTCCCAGAGTAGCTAGTAGATTCAAATCACTGACTTTTCAGTTAGCAGCTAAGTGCTTAACTGTGTGCCGCCAGGGTACCCTTGGATTAAGTTAAGATTAATTTCACCTGTTTTCATGTTTATACTATGTCCATTAGAAAAAAATTAAATGACATACAACGGTGTTTCAAAAGTTCCAGAAAAAAATCCCATTATCTTTCAATTCCATTTTTCCACAAACTTTCTGAAGCCCCCCACCTCTGTATCACCCAATTTTCAAACACAATTCTTTATGTTGTTAAGTGTCACTGAGTTGGTTCCGACTCATAGTGATCCTGTATAGGATTTCCAAGTAGCAGCTGTTGGGTTTGAACCACCAACTTTGAGCTTTAAAACAACCTTGAAGTTCAGTGCTTTTCCTATCCTGTCAAACCATAACTCTTTATAAGTCTTAACTTTCTATGGGAGAGAAGATAGAAGGAAACATTATATGCTAGATGCTTTACCTTTAGTATTTCAATTAACCAATGTAACAGATGAAGAAACCAGCTGAGTGAATAAACAACCTGCCTAAGATCACAGAAAGGAGCTCTGGTAGGGTAGTGGTTACGAGTCTGGCTGCCAACCTTAAGGTCAGCAGTTCGAAATTACCAGCTGTTCCGTGGGAGAAAGATGAGGCTTTCTGCTCTCGTAAAGATTTACAGCTTCAGAAACCCTGTGCAGGGTCACTATGAGTCGTAACCGACTCCACGGAACTTAACAACAACAAAAGGTCACAGAGATAGTCAGTGACACTGCTGGTCTAACTTCACACCCTTTCCTACAAGACTGTGCCTTCCTTGAACAAAGAATGGCTAAGAACCTAATCAACACATCCTTAAACGCTGGCACAAAGCCATTTCATTTATCTGTTCATTCAACTCTTTCTCTGTGGTTGCAGTTTAACTCACCAGGGCCTCTCTTATCCCAGCCACAGATCATGGTGCCCATTGACAGTCCCATGCCTTTGTACTGATACACCATGTTGGCTAGCAGCTTGGAGGCTGCTGCTACAGAGATGCGTTCCTTGTTTCGAAGTTCATAGATGCGACACTGCCGAGCCAACAGCCTCTCCCAGAAGCTACAATCTGCTGCACCACCAGCCATGGTGCCCAGCAGGTAAGGGTTGATCTCGATCACTTTCTTCACCGTTTGGGAGGCAATGTAGGCACCGGCCGTGGCCCGCGAGTCCACTGCAACGATGACTCCATGGCGAAACTGTTAAGAGCACAGGAAAACACAGAGCAGGCCACATCAGACCACACACATCTGACATACCTTTTTGCATCAATGCAAATCCAGCACATCTTTCTCCGTCATTTTATACTTACATACTTGCCCAAATATTAATGTCACTTTGAGCGTCACATTAATCTCCTGGTATGGGTAGCCTCGTTTTACATATCAGAAAACGAGTTCGATTAAATTAAATGACTTGCCCAAGTTCCTAGATCTAGTTTGTAAGAGTTGAGTCAGGGACCCCAACGGTCTGGCTTCTAAGGCTGGTTCTCCCTTAGCGTCACTAAACTTCTCCCTTTAAGAAGCAGAGGAACCGCCCTGTTACCAAAACCTTTGGGCAATGGTCACAACAACCTTCCTTTTTCCAAAGTTCTTTTCCTCTGCTACGTCCCCTTATCCGGCTGGGAACATCTAAACAAGAGCAGCTGGGGTTCATCTAGGAAACAAACCCATCAGCCTTCGGCTCCTTTCCTCACTTACCACCAGTCCTCTCCTCCCTCTCTCCACCCCGCTCCCCAGGGCAATGAGACAGCTAAATCGCCGGAATCGAGATCGGAGAACCGAGACCTTGCCAGCGTTTTGCGCGCTAGACTGCCGCGGGTTTCCGACCAGCTGTGAAGCCAGTAGGGGCGCGAACACTAGGGATTTACACCGGCGTGGCGCCTGGGTCCGCACCTTGAAGGCCAGGGTGGTGGTTCCATGAAGCATTTCGATTCCTGGCTCCTCTGGGACACCCCATTTAGGCGCTGCCAGATGCAGTTCATCACTGGAACTCCCTGGACCCAAGTCCAGCAGATCCGCGCGACCCCCGAGTCCGAAAAACCCGCGTTGGTTCACCGGTAACGGCCTCTGCAACACGCTAGCCAGCGCCATGTCTAGTGAGGGCAAAAGGAACTCACGCCGAGGGAAGAGTAACCGGGCAACGCCTCGCCGACACAACTTCACTTCCTATTAAATTTATTTCGTCTAGAAGCCATTTTGACTCCTGGTAGCCGCGCCTCCAAATAAAAGCGCCAAAGGCAAGGGCTAAATTTGACTCGAGGAATGGGAATTGGGGAAATGGCCTCATTATCCTTAACTTTTAAAAGTCTGTGGCTCAAATTCTTGACGTTGGTCATACAAGTAGTACTGAATCAGATTAACCTTAAACTCATAAAAGGTGATTGGGAACGTTTTTGGGAAGCGAGTGACGTGATGTCGGCCATCTTTGAGAAGGGCGTGACTCGTTAAAAATCGGCTGAGATCCTTTAGGGATAAATCGCCTCCCTCCCTACCCTACAAGTTCTATGTCCAAGCAACTCTCTAAATCTTAACTGCTTTAGCAACACCCTATTAAAGGGTCTGAGGTTGCCATTTTGTTTGAATGCACCTCTAATAACAATCTTCTCTGAGCAATGGCCTCGCGGTAGTGGCGGAGGGAGTTGTAGACCACACCGGGTGACATCAAATTAACGCTATGAAATTTTTGTGCAGTGTTTAAGCAGAATTTTATTTATTTATTTTGTTAGAATAACCCTGTAGTTAAAATAACAAAAACATTTTTCATAGACCCAGCTTCTTAAGTGCAGTCCAGTTAGTTCAAACCCATTGTTGTTGGGTGCCATGGAGTCGGTATGGACCCATAGCGACTTTACACACAGCAGAACTAAACGTGTTGCCACGTTTGAGCCCATTGATGCTGCCACTTTGCCAATCCATCTTGCTGGGGGTCTTCCTCTTTTTCTCTGACCTTACCAAACATGCTATCTTTCTCCAGCGACTGGTCCCTCCTGACAATATGTACGAAGTATGAAACCCATAGTGACCCTCTATAGGGCTTCCAAAGGAGCTCTGGTAGCGTAGTGGTTACGAATCGGGCTGCGAACCGCAAGGTCAGCAGTTCAAAACTACCAGCCGCTCCGCAGGAGAAAGAT
>NW_006408535.1:29402055-29403636 GCF_000296735.1 Chrysochloris asiatica | reverse complement strand
TTTTGAGTCACTGCATTCATAGGTATAGGTCAAGTTCATCAGATTGTATCAGCTCAATTTTTTTTTCCCCCTCTTCTTTCTTCTCCTGGTTGAGCTCTGATCATCCAGTCATCTGGTCCAGGTCACGTGTGGGTGTTCTTGTGCACATGCCCTCTCTTCCCATCAGCCGGCAACTCCATTCTCCACTTGAGTCTTCTGTGGCGTGGCCACTGACTCTGGGCTCAGGAGTCTCCAGGTCTCACACTGCTTGCCAACCAGGTCCCCAACCGGGTCCACAGAAGCCCACTGAATATTGTAAGGCTTAGCTCGCTGCTTCATTGCTGCCTTTACCCCACTTCTCCCCATCAGTGATGCGTGTGGTCACCAATCAGAGCGTGCATTTCCACCGAGTCTCAGTCTTGGAAGGGGGCCTGCGTTGAGAGGACCCGACCACCTGCCCTGATGTCTCCTAGGGAAGTGACCCATTTGTTCCTGTAGTAACAGTCCATCTGCCTCCATTGTTTCGTATTTTTCCTGTAGGTCTTTCATTCTAGAAGTATCTTTTGTTCGTCGCCACTCCAGGTTGGTTAGCTCATCCTTTCAAGTGGAGATTTCTCATCTCTGGTGGTCTGGATGTGGTTCTGGTTTCTACCTATAGTTTTATGTATTGCAAAAACTCCACAGGAAGCCTCGTTCACTGGGTGCTGTAGCCCCATTTTAGGTATTCCAATCAGTTATAGGCAGAAGATGGACTTACAAGCCTTCTAGTGTGATGTTTCTGACTATTCCTTTCTCTCCCCCTCCAGTGTCTATTCTATATTATAATGCAAGGAAAACCAAGATTCAAAAAACAGGATGCTTGGCTGTCTTTTGAATCTTGGTTTCCCTTGCATACCATTATAAAATAGACACTTGAGGGGAAGAGAAAGGAATAGCCAGAAATATCACCACAGAAAGCTTGTAAGTCCGTCTTCTGCCTATAACTGATTGGAATACCTAAAATGGGGCCACAACATGCCCAGTGAGGGAAGATTCCTGTGGAGCCTCTGCATTACATAACACCATAGGTAGAATCCTGAACCCCATCCAGAATCTTCTGAGGTGGGAAATTTCTACTGGAAAGGACAAGCAGACCAGCCTAGAGTGGCTAGAAGAACAGAAGATACTTCTTGAAAGAAAGACTGACAGGAAAAAAATAATAATAATGGCAGTCTGACTGACTACTACAAGAACAAGCAAGTTGCTAGCCCAGGAGACATTAAGGCAAGTGGTCAGGTCCCCTCAGGGCAAATCCCTTTCCAAGACTAAGACTTAATGGGAATACAAAAACAGACATGCTCTCTGACTGGTGACCACGTTGGTCACCAATAAGGGGGAGTAAGGGAAAAAAACAGCAATGAAGCTGCGAGCTAAGCCCTACAACGTTCAATAGACTCCTGTGAACCCGGCTGGAGGCCTGGTTGGCCAGCAGTGTGGCAAGACCTGAGGACTCTTGGGCCCAGAGTCAGTGACATAGCCACAGAGGACTAGAGTGGAGAGTGAAGCATCCAGCTGATAAGAAGAGAAGACATATGCACAAGAACACCCACACTTGCAGATAAT
>NW_006408535.1:29393579-29401360 GCF_000296735.1 Chrysochloris asiatica | reverse complement strand
TGATGATGCATGGAGGGGATTGTAACCATGGTAATGAAACTATATACAATAGGATGAATGTAAAGCTAATGTTCTCCCAAGTAAACTATCACATAATTCACAATAAAACATTTTTTTTTAAGTTATAAAGGATTCTGTATGGTCTGGTGTGGGAGGTGTGGGGGAGATAACACCATGGGTCACCACACTGGGTAACACCAACCATAATGACACTGAGACCATGTTCTTTTAATTTTTAAAGAACTTTTACTGTGAATTTAGTAAAGGTTTCCAGAGCAGGTCATCAGTTTTACATTCAATAAATCATATTTTTCATCTCTTTAAAATCCCCTCCATGAGCCACCAGTTAATAGTATTTAATTCATGCAATCTTCCCCTTGTCTTCTGCTATCTTCATCTTTCCTTTGCCAACCTCCTCTTGTTGTATATTGCCTTCCCCACTGTCACCCAATTTAACATATGTCTACCCTCTTGTTAGTGCCGTTGAATCGGTTCAAGCTCATAGTGACCCTGTACAGGGTTTCCCAGGATCAGCTGGAGTTTGAATCACTAACCTTATGGTTCAAACTCCAGTGCTTATCCTATAGCACCACACCAAGAGTCTACTCTCTAGACAGTGAATAATTTCCCCCCACCCAACCCCTACCAGGTAACTATCATAGAATATTTCTTTTAGCAAGAAAACCTTTTTTAAAAACCTTTTACTACAGTGGTCTCATAAAATACCATACCAAAAACCTTTTATGTATCACTAATCTCATTCAACATGGAGTCCTGGTGTGGTGCTGTGGGTTAATGCGCCAGACTGCAAAGCCGTTTGAACTGCAAGGTCAGTGTTTCAGGCTCACCATCTGCTCCTCAGAAACCCTATACAGGGTTGCTATGGGTTGGAACTGACTTGACGGCACTTAACAAGAACAATAACAAATCTCACTCAGCATCATGTCCTCCAGGTTCATCCATGTTTTGCAGATTCATTGTTATTCTTCAATGTTGTGTAGTGTTCCATTGTGTGTATGTACCAAGTTTAACTTTCTTCTGTTGATGGACATTTAGGCTGCCTCCATTTTTTTGCTATTGTGAGTAATGCTACAGTGAACATGGGTGTGCAGATCTATTCGTGTTATGACTTTTATTTCTTGAGAATATATACCAAGTAGAGAGATTGCTGGGTTATATGGTACTTTTAAAAAAGTGTCATACCATTTTCCAGAGTGATTGCTCCATTTTACATTCCCACCAACAGTGTATGAGGGTTCCAGTCTCTCCAAACCCTCACCAGCACTTGTTGTTTTGTTTTATTTGAACTTTGCTCTGGTAGCGTAGTGGTTACGAATCGGGCTGCGAACCTTAAGGTCAGCGGTTCGAAACTACCAGCTGCTCCGCGGGAGAAAGATGAGACTTTCTACTCCCGTAAGGATTTACATCCTCGGAAACCCTGTACAGGGTCGCTATGGGTCGGACCCAACTCGACGGCACTTAACAACAACAACAACAACATTAATGCTAAAGTAAGATGATATCTCATTGTTTTGATTTGCATCTTTCTAATTGGAGTCATGGTGTGAAGCTGTAGGATGGGTTATCAGTGGAAGACTAATCTCAAAGTCAGTGGTTCAAACCTACCAATTGTTCCTTTGAAACCCCATACAGGGTCTCTGTGAGCAGCTGGAACTGACTCAAGGGCACTTAACAACAACAATAATGGCTAATTAACACAAACATTTCTCCATTTTGTTGGCTGCCTGAATGTCTTCTTTGGCGAAGTGTCTGTTTATGTCCTCTGCCCATTTTTTAATTGGATTATTTGTCTTCTTGTTGAAGTGTTCTATAAATTTTAGAGTAGGCTCTTTTCTGATACATCATTGCCAAAACCTTCTTCCAAGACTGTGGGTTCTCTTCTTAGTCTTTTGATGCAATCTTTTGGTGTACATAAGTGTCTAATTTTTAGGAGTCCCGGGCATCTATTTTGTTTTCTGTTTGTGTGTTTTTCAGTTATGTCTGAGAGTGTGTTTATGCCATGTATCAGAGCTCTTAAGTTTGTCCCTATTTTTTCATTGATGATCATTATAATCTTAGGTTTTACATTTAGGTCTTTAATTCACGTTGAGTTAGTTTTCATGTATAGTGTGAGATATGGATATTTTTTCATTCTTTTTCCAGCACCACTTGTTGAATGAAGTGACTATCTCTTCCCCATTTAAAGTCTTTTGACCCTGTGTTGAAGACCAAGTGACCGTATGTGGATTTACTTCTGGGTTCTCATTCCTGTTCCATTGATCTATGTGTCTTTTGTTGTACCAGTATCAAGCTGTTTTGTGTACTGTGACTACGTAGTAGGTTTTGAGATATGGAAGTGAGAGGTGAGGCCATTTTCTTATTATATTAGTTAAACAGTAGTTTGGTAAAAAAGTGCAACAAATTTAAACTTTCAGTAAGCGCTAATATCTCTTATTTGATAGCATTAATGGCCACACCACCCACATTTTTAAAACAGTAATCAGTTGTTAAGATTCAATGTTCTCTTTACTCCTTCCTGCTGGTGGAAATTCTAATAAAGTAATAAATTGTCCAACAGGCAGATAGAAGACTAAAGAAGGAAAAGCAAAGACTCAGTTCATCCACAAACTAGATTATCAATTCAGCACCTGAATAGCTGAGTCAATACTAATTTACCATCTCAGAGCCTGGAGGAGAATTTTGAGATTCCAAAAAGATGTACCAAAAGATTCTTTAACTTAAGCTTGCTAAAACGAGTTCTTCCTCCAAGAATGTGCTATATTTCATTGCCTCCCCTCTCTCCTTCCATCTTCATTTTTCAACCCTTTTGGGAATCATAATGGAGCAAGGAAGTGGCTATGTGTATGAAATGTTGCCTCCTGCCTTAATGGTTCTATGAAATCAGTGTCTGGCCTTCCTTGTTGGATTCCAGGGACAACATCCATCAAATCTAAAGTTTCACTTTCCTCTGATGTCCAGCTCAGCCCTGCTAAGATTCTGCACATGCTATATTTTTAATACTGAAATTTGGCAGTGCTTTTCAAATCCAACCATCAGAATGTAATGAAGCAGATCTTTATCTATGTCTCACACTTGGGTGATGTGGGAAATGCAGAGTGCTACTGTTTATTGAGCATGTATTATTTTGCAAGAGTCTCTGGGTGGTGCTAACAGTCATGTAAAAATGGTGTGTGGTGGGAGGTCATCTTACCAGAGAATCACTATCAACATCAGCTTAAGACTAATTACTGTGAAGCAAATGTTAGACATACCTCTACTCTCCAGTCTTTTTACCAATTCTTACACCAGCTGTGCCTCTAATGGCACTCTTTACTTCTCTTTTGGAACTCCTGGTGTGGTGTAGAAGGATCAGCACTGGACTTTGAACCACAAGGTTGGCAGTTCAAACCCACTAGCTGCTCCTCAGGAACCCTATACAGGGTCACTATGAGTTGGAACCAACTTGATGGCTCTTAGCAACAACTTTTCTGCTGGGTTTGATAATTTCTTGCAATAGTGCCACAGTATTCACAAGTATGGTGTTTATTAGGAAAATTGTTACATGCCATTGAGTTGATCCCTACTCATAGGGACCCTGTATAGGGTTTCTGAGGAACAAATGGTGAATTTAAACAACCAACCTTGCAGTTCAAGCCAACCTTGTGGTCCAGGACTTATTCTACAGCACCACACAAGGACTCCTATTAGGGAAATTGTTGTTGTTAAGTGTGGTTAAGTCAGTTCCGACTCACAGCCATTCTATATAGGGTTTCTGAGGAGCAGCTGGTGGGTTTGAACCACCAACCTTGTGGTTTAAGCCAACTTTGTGGCTCAGTGTTTTATCCCACAGCGGCATACCAGGACTACAATTAGGGAAGTGCTGTTGTTGTTAAATGCTGTAGAGTCAGTTCTGACTCAGAGCAACCCTGTAGAGGGTATCTAAGGACTGGCTGATGGGATTGAACTGCTGACCTTGCAGTTCAAACTGACCTTGTGATCCAGTGCTTATCCTACAGTGCCACACCAGGACAATTCAGGATCAAGAACAACACAGTGTGTAGTCTTTGGTCAAGAAAGCTCCTCAGCCGTGTCCCCAGGCAGGCCTCAATCACCCTTAGCCCCTGGGCCCCTTTGACTAGCCTCTCCTCTTCTCAGACAAATATTATAAAGCTGTTTAACTTCTGGATAGGTGCCCAGAGACTTCCCACTCCACCAGGAAGTCTTCTGCCTAAAGTCACTCAGCTCTCTTGTCCCGTGGGTTGGCAGGTCTACTGTAACCACCTTGCTCTGTGGGCCAAGAAGCCCATCATGCCATCTAGCGTTGGTTTCCTGGTTCTGCTGCCGCCATTTCTCTGCCACTGTCTCTTGTCATCGCATGTCATTTCTGACATTACAGATGCCCTCTCTGTCTACCCCAGGTCCAAAGGACACACTCCTACCTATCTCTTCTTTTTTGGTGATAGTGAGTTCCCTCCTTTCCACCTTGTGATGGTTCATTTTAAGCCTAGTGAGATGGCAAACTGACCAATCCCCTCCTTCCTTGTTGTTATTGTTAAGTACTGTAGAGTCGGTTCCAACTCACAGTGACCCTGTACAGGGTTTTCGAGGCTGTGTCTGGTAGCATAGTGGTTATGAATCGGGCTGGTAACCTCAAGGTCAGATTAGAAACTACCAGCGTTCCATGGGAGAAAGATGAGGCTTTCTGCTCCTGTAAAGATTTACAGCCTTGGAAACCCTGTGCAGGATCGCTATGAGTTAGAATCGACTCCACGGCACATAACAACAACAATCTTTACGGGAGCAGAAAGCATCATCTTTCTCCCACGGAACAACTGGTAGTTTTGAACTGCTGACCTTGAGGTTAGCAGCCTGATTCGTAATCACTATGCTACTAGGCTCCATAAACCTTATTTGCATGGTCTCAAAGAAGATAGAAGGAACACAGTGTCACTGTACCAAAAGGAAATGGTTGATGTTCAACCATTTCAAGAGGTAGCTTATGATCAAGTGTCAATGATACTGAAGGAATAAGTCCAAGGTGCATTGAAGGAATTGGCAAAGAACAAGGCACCAGAAATTGGTGGAATAAAAATTGAGCTCTTCCAAGAAAGTGAGGTGGCACAGGAGGCACTCACTCATCTATGCCAAGAAATTTGGAAGACAACTATCTGGTCAACTGATTGGAAGAGATTCATATTTGTGCCCATTCCAAAGAGAGGTGACTCAACAGAATGTGGAAATCATTGGACTACCTCTTTGATATCCCATGCGAGTAAAGTTTTACTAAAAGTAATACAGAAACAGCTACAAGCATACATTGACAGAACTTCCAGAGGTTCAAACTGGATTCAGAAGAGGCTGTGGAACAAGGGATATTTTTGTTGATGTCTGATGGATTTTGGCTGAAAGCAGAGACTGCCAGAAAGATGTTTACCTGTGCTTTATTGACTACACAAAGGCTTTTGATTGTGTGGATCATGACAAGCTATGGACAACATTGCAGAGAATGAATATTCTTGAACACTTAATTGTGCTCATGAGGAATCTGTACCTGGACCAAGAGGCAGTTGTTTGAATAGAACATGGGAACACTGAATGATTTAAAATTAAGAAAGGTGTGTGACAGGGTTGTATTCTTTCACAATCCTTATTCAACCTGTATGCTGAGCAAATAATCCAAGAAGCTGGATGATATGAAGAAAAGTGTCATCAGGATTGGAGGAAGACTCATTAACAACCTGTGATATGCGGATGATAAAACCTTACTTGTTGAAAGTGAAGAAGACTTCAAATATTTACTGATGAAGATCAAAGAGCACTGCCTTCAGTATGTATTGCATCTCAATGTAAATAAAACAAAAATCCTCACCACTGGACCAATAAACAACATTCTTATCAACGGAGAAAAGATTGAAGTTGTCAAGGACTTCATTCTTCTTGGATCAACTATCAACACTCATGGAAACAGCAGTCATTAGGCAAAGTTGCTGCACAAGACCTTTTTTTGTTTGTTTGTTTGCACATTGAAATTTGATGGACATTTTTGATATGCAAAATTGCATGGTAATGTAGAAACACAATTAAACAAAATATATCCCAAACAAATGAAAAATATTACTGCTTTTGGTACTTTATTGTGTTTAACATGCTGACCAATTCTGTGGTGTTGGTATTTGTATCCTCATTTTACAGATAAATATATTAAACTTTGTTTGTTGCTAAGTGCCTTTGAATCAGCACAACAAATAAAATACTGCTCAGTCCTGCACCGTCTTCAGAATTATTGTAACACTTGAGCCCATTGCTGCTGCCACTATGTTAATCCATATCATTGGGGAGTTTCCTCTTTTGTAGTGACCTTCCACTTATCCAGCATGATGTCCTTCTTCAGGGATTGCTCCATCCTTATAATATGTCTGTAACTTGAGAGCCCAAGTCTCACTATCCTGGCTTCTAAGGAGCATTTTGGCTGTCCTTCTTCCAGCACAGATTGATTTGTTCTTGTGACAATTCACGGTACTTTTAATCTTCTCCTCCAACACCATAACTCAAATGCATACATTCTTCTACAATCTTTCTTATTCACTGTCCAACTTTCACATGCATGTGAGGCTATTGAAAATACCATAGCTTGGGTCAGGTGACTTGGGTCATCTAAGTCCTCAAACTGATATCTTTGCCCTTGAACACTTTAAAGAGGTCTTGTATAGCAGATATGACTAATGCAATATGTTGTTTGATTTCTTTTTTAAAAAAATTTTGCATTATGAATTATGTGATAGTTTACATGGGAGAACATTAACTTTACCTTCTTCCTATCATATATCCTTTCATTGCCATGGTTACAATCCCCTCCATGCATCATCAACCAACTAAAGGGTATACCCTGCAAGCTCTCCACCCCCCGTGCCCCCCACCCCCCCCATCAGCACACAGCCCCTCTCCCTCTCTGGGTCTAGAGTTCCCAGCCGCTCCATCTCTCCACGCCATCATCTCTGCCGCCATCTCTGGGGTCACTGTTTCTCTGGGCAGGGCCCCACACTCTGCTTTTCTCCCTTGATGGTTCCAGGGACCTCAGCTCCTGGACTGCATAGTCAACCACTCCCCTCCTCTTGCTACAAAATGTCCACCTTTACATTTCCAAACCTCATAGTCAGTCCTGATAACAATTATTCGCCATTGTACCACAGGAGAGCTATCCCCATCTCCTTTCATTAGCCCTGCCAAGACAGATTGGATACTAGTCAGTGGAGATTCTACCTTCCTCCAAGCTCTCTGGATCTAGGCTCCCCCTTGAAAGCTTGTAAGCCAGTCACTTCTTGCCTTTGTAGACCCCTCACTTTGGGTAGCCAATGTCCAAGTTGCCCATCCCTGTCTACTCTGTTTATGGAGGGGGTGGGAATGATCCTCATTGTAAAGATTTGTTCCCTCTTTTGAGCTACTGCATCCATAGGTGTAGGTTAAGTTCATCAAATTGTATCAGACTACTCTTTTTTTCCCTCTTCTTTCTTCTTCCAGTTGAGCTCTGACCATCCAGTCATTGAAGTCAGGGGTATTATCTGCAAGTGTGGGTGTTCCTATACAATATGCCCTCTCTTCTTATCAGCTGGATGCTTCACTCTCCACTCTAGTCCTCTGTGGCTATGTCACTGACTCTGGGCCCAGGAGTCCCCAGGTCTTGCCACACTGCTGGTCAACCAGATCTCCACCCGGGTTCACAGACGTCTATTGAACGTTATAGGGCTTAGCTTGCAGCTTCATTGCTGTTTTTTCCCTCACTT
>NW_006408535.1:29391922-29393144 GCF_000296735.1 Chrysochloris asiatica | reverse complement strand
GAAAAAGAGGAAGACCCCCAGCGAGATGGATTGGTAAAGTGGCAGCATCAGTGGGCAACAATAGTGAGGTTGGCCCAGGATTGGGTAGTGTTTCATTCTGCTATGCATAAGGTCGCTATGAGTCGGTACCGACTTGATGGCACCTAACAACAGCCACCTCCAAAAGGGTGCATGCATCTTATTTGCATTATTAGCAGCTGTTCAGTCTCCTTCTTGTTGTTGTTGTTAGTGCTGTCGAGTCGGTTCTGACCTATAGAGACCTTGTATAGGGTTTCCAAGGAGCAGCTGGTGAGCTTGAACCACTGACCTTTCAAGTTCAAATGACTTTGCAGTCTAGCGCGTTAACCTGCAGTGCCACACCAGGACATCTCAATCCCCTTGGTGTTGTTATGTGCTGTGGAGTCAATTCTGACTCATAGCGACCCTGTATAGAGTTTCTGAGGCTGTAAATCTTTACAGGAGCAGAAAGCCTCATTTTTCTCCCACGGAACAGCTGGTAGTTTCGAACTGCTGACCATGAATTAGCAGCCCAATTCATAACCACTACGCTACCTTAGTGGGCCACAAATATCTCATCTGCTTAGTCTCACCCAGCCATTTTGTAGGAGTCACAGGGCCATGACAGGAATGACATATAAAAGTAGTTCTCTACACTGCAAATTAGCATAACTGCTAACCGACAGGTTGACTTTTTGAGTCTACCCAGAAGTGCCTCAGAAGAAAGATATGGCAGTCTACTTCTGAACAATCAGCCATTGAGTCTTCATGTCTCTGAGACTAGAAGAACTAGATGATGCCTGACTATCACAACCAACTGCTTTGAAGGGAATCGCATTAGAAGCTCCTGGATAGAGCAGCAGAATATGTGAAATAAAACTCAAAATTATTTTTAAAAAATAAAGCCAGACTTGGAGGAACAAACAAGATGGTGGATCAGGTGGACGTATAGCAGAGAGCTCCAACAACAACAACACAGAATACCCGACCAAACAGGTTCAGGGGATGGTCCCAGAACTCTGAACAACATATAAAGGAATACTTACAAGGTTGGAAGGCTCACAGCTGGGGAAATTTGTGGCAGAAGAAAGAAATCCATTGCTTTCTAGTCCGGGACTCTCGGCTGCTCCAGGAGCCGCCATCTTGGGTGAGACCACGTGGGAGAAGGATCATAGCGGCCACAGACGCCTGGCAGAACCGCTGAGATAAAGGTGTGGACATTCTT
>NW_006408535.1:29362729-29387504 GCF_000296735.1 Chrysochloris asiatica | reverse complement strand
AGGATCGAGCATTGTTTCGTTCTGCTGTGCATGGGGTCGCTATGAGTCGGTTCCGACTCGATGGCACCTGACAACAACAACAACATAATCAATGTAATGAAACAAGTTATATGAAGTGTTGAATATGAAACTGATGATGTGCCCTATAAACTTTCACTCAATCCACAATAAAAACCTTAAATAAAAAAATAAAAAAATAAAGCCAGACTTACTGGTCAGAAAGAGACTATGTCTCAGAACCTGAGACTATGGCCCTCAACCACCGTTCCGGTCTAGAAAGAAAATCACTCTTGTGGTCCAACTTTCAGCCAAGCAGTTGATAGTTTTGTAGGGGGAACAGCAACACTAGTAAGGTATGCTTACTATGAATGATGGAACAGTCATTCAAAATCAAAAATGGAAACAAAAAATCAAAAGGACAACATTTACCTGAGGACAAATTTGAGAAAAGATAAGAAGGTGGGTGGAATGGGACTAGAAACCACAGAGAGGGAATGGGATAATTGTTGTTGCATGGAGTGGACTTTAATCATTGAGATGAAACAAACTGTGTGGTTTGTCTGTAAATCTTCACTCAATTCACAATAAAAGTTAAAAAAAAAAAAAATCAACCATTGAAAACTCTATGGAACGCCCCCTAGACTGAAACTCAAAGGGAACACAGCTCGCTGGTGACCATGTTGGTCTACATGTGAGTAGAAGTGAGGGAAAGGCAGTAATGAAATGGACTGAGTTCGGCTATGTTTCATAGACTCCTGTCTACCTTGAGATGAGAGAAGATGAAGGCTGAAGTTTGGGGATATTTGGGAACTCCTGAGCCCATGGACATTGACCTAAACATGGAGGGCTAGAGCTGGGAGTGAAGAGTCCAGCTGATATGAAGTGGGGGGAGATGCACAAGAACACTTAAACTTGCAGATAGTACCCATTTGACCTAGCTTCCATGGCTTAATGACCAGAGCTTGACCTCAGGAAGATAAAGAAATTTGATAAAGAAGCAAATGTAACTTGCTGCAAATTTGATGAACTTGAAGTATACTTATGGATGTAGTAGCTCAAAATACCAACCAAGAGGGAAGGAGTCTTCACATCAAGGATCAAGCCTGTCTCCTCTGTATACAGGGTTGATTGTTATTGTTGTTAAGTGCTGTCAAGTCGGTTCTGACCCATAGCGACCCTGAATAGGGTTTCCAAGGCTGTAAATCTTTATAGAAGCAAAAAGCCTCATCTTTCTCCCGCAGAACTGCTGGCAGTTTCGAACTGCTGACCTTGAGGTTAGCAGCCTGATTCATAACCACTACACTATACAGGGTTGATAAGGAAGGGCAAATTAGACACTGGCTACCTAAAATGCAGAGTCCTGGTGTGGTGCTGTGGGTTAATGCGTCAGACTGCAAAGCAGTTTGAACTGCAAGGTCGGCGGTTCAAACTCACCAGCTGCTCCTTGGAAATCCTATACAGGGTTGGTATGGGTCGGAATTGACTCGACGGCACTTGACAACAACCACCTAAAATGCGGGTGTGTGTGTGTGTGTGGGTGCTATGAAGGCACAAAGCAGCTGGCTTAAAATTTTTCAAGAGGGAGTTTAGTTTCAGAGTGTGTGTGGGAAGGTAAAATCCCCACTGAATAATTTTCATCTTGTCTAGATGAATCTGGTGAAAGAAGATGGGTTAGGATTCTTTTGATTCAATAGTGAATAATTGTTATCATGACTAATTACGATTGTCACAACTGTAAAGGTATAAGTTTTGTAGCATAAAGGAGGGAGTAGTTAATCTTACATTCCAGTAACAGAGGACCCTAGGACCAGCAAGAGAAAAGAGCATGAGTAAAACATGGGACCCTAACCAGAGAAGCAGTGACACTGGAGAGGAAGTCAGAGGTGATGGCATGGAGAGAGAGAGCAGCTGAGGACTCTAGATTCATGGAAAGAGAGGGTCTGGGTGCTGGCGGCCAGGAGGCAGGCTTGTAGACTGTGTCCTTTGGTTGTTTAAATGATTATATATTCCGAAGTGTTTTTGTGTACATCCAAAACAAAACCAAACAAAAAAACAGAGGTAATAGAAGCAAATACTATTAAATGAAGATGCATGGGGGGGATTGTAATTATTGAAATGAAACAAAATGCTATAGGATGAGTGCAAAACTTATGTTCTCCCATGTAAACTATCACTCAATTCACAATAAAAGCTTTAAGAGGCAAAAACCCCAAAACAACCCTATGGAGCACATTTCTAATCTGACA
The DNA here is from genome assembly GCF_000296735.1 of Chrysochloris asiatica. NCBI lineage: Eukaryota > Metazoa > Chordata > Mammalia > Afrosoricida > Chrysochloridae > Chrysochloris > Chrysochloris asiatica. The sequence goes on along the minus strand of NW_006408535.1, from coordinate 29,385,258 downwards.
CGCACAAAGTTGATTCAATGGCAAAAACAAAAACAAAAACAAAAAAGCAAAAAAACACCCCAGTCAACTAACCAGTGGTTATTCTGCAAACACTTTTGCAATCCAACCACTATTCCTTCTGACTTCTCTTAGTGGTTCTTTCACTTTGCCATCAGTAGCACTTGTACCTCCTGAAGGTGCTTTTCACATTTTACCTGATTATAAGTGTGGATGCTAGCTAAAAGGTAGGCAATTCAAGTCTACCCATCACTCAGTGAGAGAAAAAACCTGGCAATCTGCTTATGTAAAGAGTACCCATTGACAACTACTTGATTCTGACTCAGAGAATTTATAGGACAACATAGAACTGCCTCTTAGGGTTTTGGAGACTGTAAATCTTTATGGGAGCAGACAGTCTTATCTTTCTCCCTCAGAGCATCTTGTGGGTTTGAACCAATCTTGCAGTTAGCAACCCAATGCGTAACCCAGGGCTCCTCCCATAATGATTGTTGTTGTTGTTAAGTGTTCTTTAGGGTCCCTATGAGTCAGAATGTACTCAATGGCACACAATAACTGGATTGTAAGCTTTTAAAGACAGGTATTTCACTACTGTTCATCTTTGTGCCTGAAGCCCTGGCCTGTCATTAACAACTTCCCTTCCTTTTGCCAATACCCAGTAAGTTGCTAAAGCCTATTAATTCTTCCTCTGCAGCTTTTCTCACATTCTTTTTCATTGAAACTAACACCACCTTCATCTTCTTAACTCCTCACTCTGGAATTACTAAAATATTCTCCTGATCAATTTTCTGGCCATCAATTTAACCTTATATTAGTTCTTTGATCCAAGGTTCCTATTTACAAATGAGAGGTGAAAAACAATACATGCCGGGGTTCAGAGGTTAGGGAAGAGGTCAATACAAATCGAGGTCAGATCGGGGTTCAGAAAGGCTTTGCCTAAAAGTTCTGGATTCACTTCCTTAAATACCACTTAGGTTCCATTACTCCTTAAACCCATAGCTTCTTCTCTCTCAGCCCATACATGGGAAGGCTTTTGAAAATATGTGGATTTTAGTCAGGCTTTGAGAGATAGGATTTAAATAGGTGGGAGATATGGTAGGAATAGAGTAAAAAGAAGTGGTGGGTAAGCTAGAGCTGAGAGTGAAGCATTCAGCTGATATGAAGTGAGGGGAGATACACAAGAACACCCAAAATTGCAGATAGTACCCATTTGACCTAGCCTTGATGGCTTAATAATCAGAACTTGACTAGAGGAAGATTTAAAAAAAATTTTTTATAAAGGAAAAGAGTGTAAATTGCTACAATTTGATGAACTTGACCTATACTCATGGATATAGGAGCTTGAAACACCAATAGAGAGGGAAGGAGTCTTCACATCAAGTATCAGTGCTATCCCCTCTGTACACAGGGTAGATATGTATGGGCAACTTAGAGATTGGTTACCTAAAATGAGGGGGCAATAAAGGCATGAAGTGACAGGCTTACAAGTTTTCAAGAGGGAGTTTAGTTTTAAGAGTGTGCGGTGGGGAAGGTAGAGCCCCCCACTGAATAGTTTTTATCTTGTCTAGATGGGTCTGATGAAAAGAGATGGGGATAAGATTCTTATGATTCAATAGTGAGTAATTGTTATCATGACTAATTGCAACTGTCATAGCTGTAAAGGTAGAAGTTTTGTAACAAAAACAGGGAAGTGGTTAATCTTACAGTCCAAAAGCAGAGGAGCCTTCCTAGGGAAGGGAGAAGAGCACAAATAGAATGCAGGACCTATCCAGAGAAGCAGTGACACCAGAGATGGAGGCAGAGATGGGGGCATGGAAAGAGGGAGCGACTGAGGACGCTAGATTCATGGAAAGAGAGGGACTGAGAGCTGGAGGCCAGGAGGCGGGCTTGCAGAATGTGCCCTTCGGTGGTTTAAATGATTATGTATTCCTGTGCATTTTTGTACATCTCTACACACACACCCCCAATAACAACAACAAAAAAGAAAACCAGAGGGAATAGAAGCAAATATTGTTGAATAATGATACATGGAGGAGACTAATCATTACAATAAAATGATGGTGTAAAGCCGATGTTTTCCCATGTAAACTATCACTCAGTTCACAACAAAAACAAAATAAAATATCACTTTTGTATAAAATAAAAAAAAAGTGGTGGGTAGAGATGGATCAAACGATTATTATTGTTGATAGTTGCTGTGGGACTCTTGTTGTTGTTGTTAAGTGCCGTGGAGTTAGTTCCAACTCATAGCTACCCTGTATAAGGTTTTGAAGGAGCAGCTGGTGAGTTTCAACTGTCGACCTTGTGGTTCACAGTCCAGTGCTGATCCTACAGTGCCACACCAGGAGTCCAGAGAGAAGCTGGAGGTGGTCAATTAGGAAACCATTCAATTATACAGATCTGGCTTGACAATGGCCTGACGTGGGAAGAGTAGCAGCAATCCATCTATATATGAAAATTCTAAGTCTTTAGAAAGTTTGTCAGAAAGAGGAGATATTCTTCTCTCTTCAGTAAGTTTTACACATGGCCCTACCCAAAGAAGGGAAGACTGGTTGAACCTTAGCATGCTGTATTGGTTTTCCTGAGTCTTCTATGTGTAAACTCTCCTATGATATCCTGGTGTGGTGCTGGACTGCAAGGTCGGCTTGAACCACAAGGTTGGAGGTTCAAGATCACCAGCTGCTCCTTAGAAACCCTGTACAGGGTCATATGAGTTGGAACTGGCTCCATGGCACTTAACAACAGCTTAACAACATGATGTGTTTATACTCGCCCTTACTACTGAGTCCCCAGGAAACTATAATGCCGCAGTCCCACCACAATGATGTCTGGAGGGCCCAGACTAGTTCCTTTGTATGAGAATTTGGTTCTTTGAATAAACCCATTCTCACAGAATGCCCCCTGAACTGAAATCTTAGTAAAACATGTGCTAAAATTACTTACAACCTGTCATTCTCCCCCACTCTACCTCAATTTTCAGAAAGGCCACCAGTCAGAGCATACCAACCCTAACCCTGGCATCTCAAGTTTCCAGGTTGGGTTAGTCTTTTTGCCTTGGAACTATAAACCAGCTTTCTTGCAATTGTGAATTACTGGACAATAAGAGAATAAGGAGGAAAATTGCCATTAGACTCTTTCAGCTATATTTTCAGGACTTTCACACGAGTTAGAGGGGCTATCTCACCAGATAATTGTCAGGAATGCCATCTTAGTATGCAGATGGAAGGACAGATTGACCCAACCAAAGAAAAGAGAGTTCCAGGTTCTTGTTTCTCTTCACCCTTGCCTCAGTAACCTGCCTCTTTGGGAGATATTTGAGTTCCTTTCTCCTCTTTTCCTCTGCTCACCCCTCCACCCTTATAACAAATATTATTTTCCCATTTGTCCTTGTCTCAGTCCATGTCTTTTCCCCCATCTTTATTTTGAGTTGAAAATGTGGGCTGAGCCTCAGCGTTCTGGCCCCACATCTTTGAAGAGAGTCCTAGCATCAAACCCTTTGCCTTCATGAGTCCATAACACTCTATTCTGATGACAGTTGAACACCGAGTTGTCTTTACCTCCTCCTTGGAGCTTTCTTAGGGTAGGAATGGAGTCTTGTTTGTCTTTGTATTCCCAATGTCCCTCACAGGAAAAGCATGAGAAACCCAACTTTTCTCCTTCCACATGTGTCCACTCTTCTTTGCAGTCATCCCAGCCCCCACCCTACTTCAGAGAGTTGGAGGATGATGGACAGGTGACTCCCTGGGTGACTCTCAGATGTGCCATGGCAGCAGAAAGTGAAGGTCTGATAGATGGGGCAGCGTCTTTCTGGCGTTGGAAACGCTACTGGCCTCATCTTGTCTCCCCTAAGCAGCCCTCTGAAAAGGAGGGGCTGCTCTCCATCAGTCATTCCCAAAGCCTGATGTTGTGCTAGAGGTAAGTGAAGCATCGGATCATATGCCATTCTCAGTGATTCTGGCTGCAGATCAGCTTCTTCCCAGCGTCCCTCATCTTCCACCTGACCCCAGCCCACAAATTTGTGCCCTGCTCCTTCCAGCCTTCATTCAGTCCCAGGGATGGCCCTGCAAGATGTGTGTAACTGGCAGGCCCCTGACACCCAAGAATCATCACTTCATTTGCCTCAGGTTAGTGGGTGGACCCTGCCTCGGGGCTGCGACCCTCAAGCCTTCCTACAGATCCATGGCCCCAAGCTGGCCCATGGCACCACCACCCTGGCCTTCCGCTTCCGTCATGGAGTTATTGCTGCGGCCGACACACGCTCCTCCTGTGGCAACTACGTGGCTTGTCCAGCCTCACAAAAAGTCATTCCTGTGCATCAGCACCTCTTGGGCACCACCTCTGGCACCTCCGCTGACTGCGCCACATGGTACCGGGTGCTACAGCGGGAGCTGCGGCTGAGGGCTCTGAGGGAGGGTCAGTTGCCCAGTGTGGCTAGTGCTGCCAAACTCTTGTCAACCATGATGTCCCGCTACCGGGGGCTGGATCTATGTGTGGCCACTGCCTTGTGTGGTTGGGACCGCTCAGGCCCTGCCCTCTTCTACGTGTACAGTAATGGCACGCGCCTGCAGGGGGACATCTTCTCAGTGGGCTCTGGGTCTCCCTATGCCTATGGCGTGTTAGACCGCGGTTACCGCTACGACATGACCACCCAGGAAGCCTACACTCTGGCTCGCAGAGCTGTGGCTCATGCCACTCGCCGTGATGCCTATTCAGGGGGTTCTGTGGATCTTTTCCACGTACGGGAGAGTGGATGGGAGTATGTGTCTCAGGATGATGCCTGTGTGCTGTATGCGGAGCTATGGGAGCCGAAGCCCAGTAAGGAGGAAGAGGAGACAAGCAAGGCCCAGTCTTGAGTCTGCCACTCTTCACAGAACTGAGCCATGGGAGGCAGCACCAGAAGACTCCAGGATTCCAGCAGAGGCAAAGAGGCTGGGAGAAGTAGCAGGACTTGGGGGAGGGCCTAGGCCCTGGGAGTGGGTGGGAGGATGGCTCTACAAAGGGAGAATCCCTGCTGGGCACAGCATCACTGCATCTGGCTCAGGTTCTTGTGGGTTGTTGGCTTGATTTGTTCCAAATCTACACTCCTTTCTGACTCCTGGAGTTATTGATGACTCTGTCCAACACCTTTCTATAGATATCAAATAGACTTGTCCAGTCTTATTCTCAGCATCAAGTCCTTGTTTCACTAAATACTTACTGCATGTCTACTGTATGCTAGACACTGAGCTAGGTGCTAGACCCTCTTTTCTTGCCATTCTTTCACCTGCTTTTTCCTAGCCCATCCCCAAGCACCCTTCTTCCCTTCTGTTTGCTTCTGTCTTAGTTTCAGAGTCTCTGCCTCTTTTTCATTTTGATGAGGTGGGGTTACAGATGTGGCGTGGGGTGCGATGGTGGTGGTGGGGTCAGCTGACCAGCGTGGTCAGTGCTACCAACTCTTGTCAGCCATGATGTGGCACTCCTGGGGGCTGGTCCTATGTGTGACCCTGTCAGAGCCAGGTGTGAGACCCAGGCTGGGAGGTACAGGTAAAGACATCCCTTGGAGGGGGGGGGTAGACTTCTCATATGTGCTCTCCTCCCCCATCATGAATACCCCTTCACTGAATTCAGTGTCCTGATAACCCTTTAGGTAAGGTTATTATTCTCACTTTTAGAGGAGGAAACAGGTTTACAGGATTATGAGACTTGTTCAGGGTCACACAGCAGGTGGCAGAGATGAGACTTGAAGCTAATCTTTCCCTTCAAGAGCCTGCAGGCTTCTGGGGAAGATGTGAGGGAAAGAGTAGTTATGCCAAGCTTCTGCCAGGTGGCAGGGATGGATGAACCCAGAGGAGTCTGAGGGCCTGAAGGGTGAGCTCAGGGAAGCTGCTCCCACTACTTTCCTCTGGCTGTAGTGGCCAGGGCCCAGCTCCTTGCAGCCTCACCCTTGCTCTTTAGCCTTTCAGGCTTGTCATTGCTATTGGCACCTCCTCCATTCTTCCCTTTGCCTCCTTCTGGCCATTCCTTCCTGCAGCATCCTCTGGGGAATTAAGGAGAGAAGGAGGTGGCTATGTCAGTGGAAGCTGTCAGATTAGTACATCCTCTCCTGCCCCCTCCCACCTCTAATCCTTCCCCTGTAAACCCTGACTTGGAAAACCCAAGCTGACAGCTCCAGAAGGGACACTCTCCTCCACACAGGCCAAGTGGGAGAGAAAAGCATGGTTGGATCTAGGTAAGGGGCTGATCATGCCTTTTAGGAGGTTACTGAACCTTCATTTCCATCATTCCACTCCTTACATTTCCATCACAAGAATGACAGCAACATTTTATCCCTCCCTCCTGGATGCCCCTCCCCTAGCCAGAAGGAGAGAGGAAAACTAAGGCCTCAGGCCCTAAGGGGAGGAGGGTGAAAAGATGAGGGAGCCCTAGAGGGAAAGCGTGAAAGCATGGAGGAAAACGTGGTGGGAAAGGGGGCCTCAGGAAGCTGCTCGGTATGCTGAGGACTAGCCTTTAAGCCAGGGTCAAAGAATCTGGCCTGAGGTCTCCACAGTACCCTTTCACTCCTTTCCCACTCCTCAGCATCAGGAGGGAAACATGGAACTATTAGAATAATTACTGAGGTCAGGGACCCCTGTAATAGCTGAGTCCTGGAGGAGCGAAGAGGAAAGACTGTTTCCCACAGGATTTAAGTTTTGGATTGGTTCTAGCATGTAAGTATGTATATTCATGTCCACAGACGTGTGTGAGTCCTGTGTTCAAGTATGAATGATGCAGTTGTGCTTTTGGGATGGCTGCTGTGTGTACCTGAATGTGCAGGTGATGGATGTTCAGTTCTTTGTGCAGAGAAGGGCACTGGAAACCACTGGAAGAGAAAGAGCAATACCTGAATGTGGAGCGCAGACCCTTATCCTGTCAGGGAAAATGCCAGGCTGGTCCACATCTTTTGGGAAAATGCTCCAGGATGAAAATGAGAGGGAAACAAGGCCTCCCCACCAGCTCACCAAGTCCTCACCCCCACCCCAGTCTGAGGCCATCAGGGAGAAAAAAAAGGCAGGGAGGAAGGGGAGGCCTGGGGTTTACCCCTGAACCCAGCCAAGATGCTGCTGTGAACTACAGTCACTCCCTCTCAGATCCTCTGCACCCCTTCCCTTCCCTTAGTGGAGAAGAAGGATGGAATCCAGAGAGAGGATGGGCATGGGGACAGGAGGAGAGCGCTTTCTTCTTGCTTTCCCTTCTTACATTTCTTTCTCTGATTTCTCTTTCTTCCTTTTTCTTTCCTGTCCCTCTTTACTCCCTTTGACAAGTTCCATCCTTTCTAATGATTAAGTTTTTGAGATCAGAGATAAACTCAAGGGCCTTGTTGATACGCTTGTTTCCCTATGTCCTCAGTTTTTAACCCCCTAAGTTTTTAGTAACATACTCAGTGAGACACAACCACTACCACCACCAAAGTTTATTAGTGAGTTGAGAGGAGACCTCAGGAGGGTGTTAGGGAGGCCTGGGAAAGTAGATACAGGTTCATATCCTACCTCCCAACCATCCTGTACTACCTAAGAGTTGACCCCTGGCTCAGGGTTCTTCCTTTCCTTCAGTTTTTCCTCAAGGTTTGATGTAGATATCAAGTGAAATGAAAGGGGCCTTCCTACCCTGAACTGAATGATCTTGTCCCCTCTGACACCTCTCCTAACACATTGCCCATACCATCAGGGAATTTACATTGCGCTCTTACACAGTTCCTTGGGTTGTCAGGGGCCTAGGAGTGCAACATTCAACAGTAAAATGTCATGTTCAGCAGTAGCATCCAGGGTCCTGTTCTCTAACTACTTGGTTATTCTAACCTAGCAGATAAAGGTGTAAGAGAAGGCATCTTCCCAATGAAGTACTTTTCCCTCATTCCCAGCACCCTACGCCTAGAGGAACTGACTCACCTATTTTTGTCTCTGGAACCTTGAAGCCTGGTTCTAATTCTGGCTTCTGGGTGGATCATGTCTCTGGGAGTGGGCATAGGGAGGAGATAGCAGTTCCCTCTCAGCTCCCACCCTAATTGCCCCCAGACCTTGGATAATCCACTCCTCCCTCCCCTACACCTTCTCTCTCCATATTTGTGCCCTGCCCAGAGTAAGACCAAGGACTGGAGGAAGATTAAAGATGGGGGGTGTTATTAAGTGCTTTCGAGTTGGTTCTGATTCATTGGGCTTCTGACTCATAGCGAACCTGTATAGGGTTTCCAAGGAGCAGCTGGTGAGCTTGAACTGCCATCCTTGTGGTTCAAACCGATCTTGCAGTCCAGTGCATTAACCCACAGTGCCACACTGGGTAGAGGGCCCAGATTCAACATGACTCACCCCAGCCTGTCCTTTCCCCAGGAGAGACTATCTGGGCCCCTTCTTTTCCTGTTGTTAGATACCATCGAGTCTGCACTGACTCATAGTGACCCTAAGTACAACTGAAGGAAACACTGCCTCAAATTTCCTACCACCCCAAATCTCTCTCTAGTGTTCTACTCTCACCTCTATTTCTCCTCTCACTTGCCCCCTCTGGCCAACCCTCACATCTTAATTTCCTTGGGAGTTCAAGACCAACAGGTACCCTGAAAGTTGGTCATGGTAGGGAAAACAGGGACATTTTCTTCTTACTCCCTCGATGGAATGAACTCAAACTCTCCTCTATCTAGGGGGCATCTGAAGCAGAATTCCTCCTTCCCACCCCCCAGTCCCAGGGAGAAAGCACAAGGAGAGGCTTAGGCCTTTCCTCCCATCATCTTTCAGCACAGTGAAGCTCTATACAGAAACCTGTAGAAAAGCAGAAGTAAAAGCAGAACTCTAGCTTTACAAAATAAAGTGTTTATTATGAAATTAGAGATGGAGGCCCCTCCCCTTCCTCCCTTTATCCCCTTTCCCAGCTGCCTCCTTGTTTTCCTTCCCTCCCTTCCTCTGGGGTCTGGGAAACACACAAGACAATGCCCAGAGCTGGGATGCCCAGGGCAGGCTAACAGCTGGGCAGAGCTCCAGGGAGGCAGCCACGTGGGGACTGGAGCTTTCACCCTGGGAGGTGGCTGGCTCCTTCTGCTGCTGGAGGCCAGTGGAGCCAGGATGAGGTCATGAGTGATGGATGGAACCATGCGGGCAGGTCTGCAAGGACAGGTGAGCATAGGAGGGCGTTAGAGACCTTCTGTGGGGGAGGGACTAGCCCACCCCTAGTCCCAAACAGGCTCGGGGCACTAACCTGGGGCAGAGCATCGCCTGCAAGAGGGTGGGCAGCAGTGGCTGGAAGTTTCTCTTGCTTTTGGGATGGATAAAGGAAAAAAAAACAAAAAGCCAGTCACAGGGATCCAGAAGAATGAGGAGGAGATGTGGGTGGGAGACAGACACAGCACAGGGCAAGAGGGACAGAGAGTGAGATTCCAAATCAGACAAAAACAGAGAGGCATAGAGAAAAGAGTTATCACAGTGAGACAACAGAGGGTTCAGAGTCAGAGCCACAAAACTGAGACCCAGACAGAGAGGGGGGGCCATCAGAAGAAGAGTCACAGACAGAGCCAGAGAGAGGCAGAGACACACTCAGAGACAGAGAGATCCCTGGATAGAGACATACACATCGACTGAGGAGGGGGAGGTAAGAAAGAGGGTGCTCTGGGGCAGGAGGGCGGAGGGACCCAGGGATGGGGTTGACCTGTGGCCCCTGGGCTGCTATCGCCTGCCTAGACCCCCGTGGGGCTCACTCAGAGGGCCTGTGCGGGCTGCCCCACCGCGGCGGGCGGAGACAGGGCCGGCTCTCAGGGGGCGGAGGGCTCCTTGGCCCCATACAGCTCGGCCAGGGTGCGGAAGAGCGGCCCCCAGTCGTCCAGTGGCTCTGCAGGGCCGGAGGCGCCACCGGCCTCGCTGCCGGAGCCCAGGGAGCTGAGGGAGCCACAGGAGGAGCCGCGGCCCTCGTAGCCATACACCTGCACAGAGTCGTACGGGGGCACGCTGGGGTCCTCGTCTGCCTCCCTGAGCCGCAGCGCCAGGAGCTGCGCCACGTCGGCGGGGCCCGGGGGCCTGGAGTGGCGAGGTGGACGGGCCCAGGGCAGCACGTCGCGGCGCGCAGGCGGGCCGGGGGCTGGGGGCGCCGCTCCATCGGGATTTTGCAGGGCGGTGATATCGAAGGCCTCGGTGTCTTCCTCACCACCGCCCTCGTCGTCGTAGGTGATGATGTTCTCACGGACGTCTTCCTCCTCCAATACCATCAGCGACTCCTGCTTTTGCCGCCGCAAAGCCACGAAGAGCACCACCAGAGCTGGGGAGAAAGACACACACAGGCTGCTGAACCCCGCAGGTTCCTGGAAACAGGGCAGTCCATTTCCATTCTGAAGGGCTCAGGCCATCGAGTGGGCAGTGTTGTTAAATGGTTACAGGCCCTGGGTTTGACATCTGACAAACCTCAGTTTGAATCCTGCTTCTACAACACAACTAGCTGTGTGACCATGGGAAGTTGCTTAAGGCCTCGGAACCTCTTTGACTCTCGAGTGTACTTGTATGGAAAACATATTTACCTCTACTTGTGGTATTTCTGTTATGTATAGCAGTACTAGATAAGAAATAATTTGATGCTAGACAGTGGGATGCTAAGGAGCTCTGGAAGCGTAGTGATTACGAATCAGGCTGCTAACCTCAGGGTCAGCAGTTCGAAACGACCAGTTGTTCCGTGGGAGAAAGATGAGGCTTTCTGCTCCCATAAAGATTTACAGCCGCGGAAACCCTGTACAGGGTCGCTATGAGTCGGAACCAACTCCACAGCACATAACAACAAGTGGGTTACTGCTGTAACAGATACCTTCAATGTAGAAGTGGCTTTGGCATTAAATGATAGGTAGAGACTGGAAGCATTTTAAGGTTCCTAACAGTAAAAGCCTGGATTTCTTTGAAGAAGACTGTTGGTAGAACTATGGACATCAAAGGCAAATTAGAAGGAAGTTAAGAGAACTATATAGAATACATAAGGATACATATAGAATACAATAGAATATTGCTGGAAATGTAGACACTGAATGTGCTTCTGGTGATGAACACGTGACTAGACAGTGGAGGAAGGGTGATGTTTTTATGCAGCAGCAAAGAACTTGTCCAAGTTATGTTCAAATGTTTGGTGGAAAGTGTAGAATTTTAACATGATGAATTTGGGTATTTGGCTAATAAGATTTCTAAGCTAGACTTTAAAGGGAACAAATGATTCCTCCTTACCACTTAAAAACAAAATGCAAGAGGTAAGAAGTGGACTTAAAAATGAACTGTGTACAATGAAAACAGAACGTAAATACTTGGAAATTTTTGTTGTACAAACCAAATGTGTTCTAGAATGTCACCAAAGACGTGGCTACACAATCTTTTGTTAGAGATTAAGCCTCTGACAGATGGATCTAAGTAACCACCACAGCATAAAAGCTACCAGTTTAGACTAAAGGGTCAGAAAAAGGAGAGAGAGAAGCTGTTTGTTTCTTGGAATTCTACAGGCAGGAAACAGGCCAAAAGAGCTCTATCTGTTGTCCTCCAAAATAAGAAAAGAACCATCCCTGCAGCATCTTGAAAATCAGAATTGTTATTACGGAGCACAAGAAGCTGGGCCTTATTGGTTTCAAAGGGTGGGGCCACAGCCTCCTAGGTTTCAAAGAGTCAGATCTTTGGCAATTTGGTTGCAGAATGTAAAGGCTGCTGTTATATTAAACCACCACCCAAAGCTGAGGGGGTGAGGTTTCCATTCAGATGAGTAGGAGAGTGCAACATTGACTGAAGAAGCAGGGTTGTTATCCCAGGTTACCTGGAAGGTAGAGCTAAGGCCCAGGGCCCGGAGCCACTACCCAGAATCCAAGTGGCATGACCAACACCCAGAGCCTGAAGGGGGATGCTATTGCTTATGTGATTTCACAGAAGAAAGGAATATTTTCTAGGCTTGAGACCTATTGTAATTTGTTCTATTAGATTATGAACTTGTTTGGTGCCTGTTATCCCTTCTTTAAGGAGCTCTGGTAGCAAAGTGGTTATGAGTCGGGCTGCTAATTTCAAGGTCAGCAGTTCAAAACTACCAGCTGTTCTGCAGAAGAAAGATGAGGCTTTCTGCTCCTATAAAGATTTATAGCCTCGGAAACCCTGTGTAGGATCACTATGAGTCAGAGTCAACTCCATGGCACACCACCACCACCACCATCCCTTCTTTATCTCCAATTTTTCCCATTTGTAATAGAAACATCTACCTTGTACATATTCCATCATTAATTTTAGAAAGAGATTATATTTAGAAAGATTTCACAGATGAAGAAGAATTTTGCCCCATGATAGAATATACTTAATGTCTCACCCACATTTGATTTAGATGATTCAAAAGATGAGATTTTGGATTTGGAGTTGATTTAAGATTTTGGGGACAATGTGATAAGGCAAATGTGTTGTGCATGTGGCAAGGAGATGAATTTTGGTGTGTGGGGCTGTTAAAGAGTGGAATGTTAAGGACTGAATTTTGTCACCCCAAAATATGTGTTGCAAAGCCTAACCTCTATGCCTGTGGTTATAATCCCATTTGGGAATGGGTTGTCTTTGTTATGAGACAGAATTAGTGTAGTGGTATGTCTTAAATCAATCTCTTTTAATAAGCAACCAAAAGCAGCAGAGATGGGGAGGGATGCCAGGCCACAAGAAAACTGCCCAAGAGCAGAAGTTCATAAGAAACAAGGACCTTCCTCCTGACCCAACAGAAAAAGCCTCCCCTTAGAGCTGGCATCCTGAATTTTGACTCCTAGCTTTCTAAATTGGTTTGTTAAAGCCACTCACTTGTAGTATTTTTGCTACAGCAGTACTAGCGAACTAAGACAACCTTTTAGGGTTGCTGAAAGTATGAACTAAAATACTGCAGTAATGTGCCCAGTGCAGTGCTTGGCACAGGGTATGGATCAAATAAACTAACTGAATAACTTGTTACTGTCGCTATGGACTAACAGATCAGGGATAGGAGGCCAAAGCCTTTCTCTTGGATGTGCCAAGCAGTTGGGGTGGAGGGAACCCAGGCATGAGGGCTCCTTCAAGCCTGAAGGAGCCAGTTCCTCTCCATACTTCTTGGGGTCTGGACCCCACATCTATATCCCACTGGAGCCTGACTCACCAAGCAGAGTGCCCACACAGGTGACGATGGCAAGCAGAGCCCCAGTGCTGAGCCCAGCAGGTGAGAGCTGAGCCTCAGGCCGGCAGGATGCCACAGACCCATCTGGCCGACAGCGGCACACGCTGACTGTCACTGTGACTGTACTGCTCAGTGCAGGCTGCCCCCAGTCCCACAGTTCAATAGGAACCAGGTAGGGGGCTTGGCGGGGTGGAGCAGGACGGGAGGGCAGCAGCAGGCTGGCAGAGCCATCTGTAAGAAAGGGAAGATGTTGGGACCCCACCTGGAACACCTTCCTGGTAGGGTCAGTCTGGCCCATGGAGCCATCCTCCCATGGGAAGCCGAGGGATGGGTGCTCTTGAAATAGCAGCAGTAAACAAGTTGGCTGGAGGGTGTAGACAGGTAGTGCAGAGATCAGTTAGGTGGGGCTGTGGGTTGATAGAGGAGAGGAGGGAAGCAGGCACAGGGTGGTTGTACTGACACCACCCACCTCGGTTGTCTCGGACAGTGAAGTTGGCATCAGGACCCAGAGGGCCTTGAAGGGAAATATGGCTGCTGTTGCCGACTTCGTCTCTGTCCAGGGCCCGAATGATCTGAATAAGCTGTGAGGAAGAAGAGGCCTTGTATGGAGTGGGAAGCTGAAGGCCTTGAGGCCCCAATCCGTCTGTCCAGCTGCTCACCTGGCCAGGGGCTGCAGAGTCACACACAAAAGTATCATAGGGCTCAGACAGCTGAGGGGCATTGTCATTCTCATCCAAGGTCTGGACAGCCACTTGTACCCGAGAGGCCTGTGCGGAGCTGTCTGAAGACAGAACACAGACACACACACCCCACACATGCACACAAACACACACACCATATCGTCCATGCACATGGATACATGTAGTATAGAGCATACACATGCAAATAGGCATGAAAATGTAAATGGCAAGCAATGTGAAATGAATAAACAATACCAAGTGCATGAAACATTCATGTAGTATCCAACATATGCAATATACAATATATAACCACAGAGATGCAGCATCCATGAGATGCATATACAATAATCCACATGCAGAGCCCATGCAGTATGAATGAAAGGTATGCAGAGGGTGCATACAGGTTATACACAGACAACAGCCATGAAGTATACAAACACATTCATACCATATATCCAGTGTATATTCAGCAAATACAACATACACGAAGTGAATGTCAAAATACACAGTACATGCAGTCACACCCAGAGAAAACATTTTCATGCACAAAGGTCATATACAGCACCGGAGGGATGGACACATACACACACACGCGCGCACACACACACATACACATGCCCCATCAGGAGGCTGTGGTGCAGCAATGAGATCACTTAAAGTTGACCTTGGGGAGGGAGGAGCTGACTAATCTACAGGTACAGAGCCCAGAACAGCCTGGGCACCACAGCCAGACACACAGGCCCCTTTTCACCCAACCTTTTATCTGCTGTCTCCCCATCCTGTTCCTCACTATCCATGCTATCCAAATGAGAATGGAGTATGCATTTCTGCCCACCCTGGTGCCCACCTCTCCTAAACCTATCAATTTCTAGGAAGAGGGTGAGCTAGCTGGCTCTGGAAAAAGGGGCCGAAGTCCTAGTCTAGGATAGGGATGCTGAGTGAGTAGGATGCCCCAGAGACAAGAGGATGATAAGGGTCACTTCTTCCTTACAGTAAGGGCCCTGGGGCCTTCTAGTCCATTGTAGCGTGGTGTCAGGGGCCAGACTTGGTAGTAAGATGAGAAGACAGTAGGAACACACACACACACGCACACACACAGAGCTATGCATACATAAGCAGACACACATACACAGTCATGTGTAGGTCAATGTCCACAATATGTTCTGTGAAATAGAGGAGTTATGTGATTCTGATGTTGTGCAAACACCACATCGTAGACTGGTCCTCTTTTCTCTTTAACATCTCGAACCAACTTCATGCCTTAGCAGTGATGTCAGTCAACATGCTGAAAGGGATTCGCTTTTGTGTTTGGTTCTCAATCGACATCATCAGCAATTTCTCCATATTTGATACAGGTCCCTTTCTCATTTTCATTAGCCTTGTAAGCTTTCAGTGCAGCAGATCCTTTAGCAGCTTGGAGAGTTTTTTCTTTGTTTCTGAGTACTGTCATGATTGCTGAATGTGACACGCCTAAATCGTAAACAGTATTCACTGATTGTCCACCTTCGTGTTGTGTTGTTTAATGACCTCTTGTTTCTCTTCCAAATCAGTATTTCTCCTTGGCTTCTTGCTGCTGCTAGCACTACTACTGGCTGTGCTGCATTGGGAGCCACGATGCACTTCATGATAATATTTTTGAAAGAAAATTAAACAGAGATAACGTTACAACACTCAAGAGATGCATGATACACAAGATTGGATGTTGCTGCTTATGAGTCAAAGCATACACTGTTTTAGGGTCAACTTTTTAGAAAGAAAGTATAATACAGTACATATATAAGGTGGTAATATAGGTGTTTATTATAACTGAAGACATATGTAGGTATTGTAGATGATATATGTACTGTACCATTAGGTCTGTATATAAGACACATGAAATAACACATGTTCTGTGCAGGAAGCAGCTGTTGTATTTACTATGTCCTGTTCTCTCACTGGGATTTCTAAACTCTATTATATATAACCTTTGAGACCATAGACATAAAGAGTCAAAGAGTTCACGGGAAAATGGAATTTTTCCATGAACTTTTCTAAGTCCCCTTCTATGTGTATGTATGTGACATATTCATGTGCTGCGTAACATCTGTTTGGGCAACATCTGACTGCTTATCTGAGGGAGCTTCAAAAAGTTTAGGGAAAGATTCCATTATTTTTTTTATTCCATTCTTTCACTAACTTTCTAAAACATATATATGTTGTTATTAAATGCCGTCAAGTTGTTTCTGATTGATAGCTACCCTGTGTCAGGTTTCCGAGGAGCAGCTGGTGGGTTTGAACCACAGACCTTGTGGTTAGTAGTCCAGTGCTGTATATATATATATATACACCCCTGGTATGGTACAGGTTGGTGGTTCAAACCCATCGTGTGGTGCTGTAGGATCAGCATTGGAATGTTAACTGCAAGGTTGGTGGTTCAAACCCACCAGACACTCCTTGGAAAATCTATACAGGGTTACTATGAGTCAGAAATGACTCAATGGCACTTTAACAACACGATATATGTATGTGTATATATAGAGAAAGAGGAGACTCTTTGCTCCCATAAAGATTTACAGCCTCCGAAACGTTCTACAGGGCCACTGTGACACTATGAGCTGGAACCAACTTGACCACAGTCACAAAAATAACTTGAGTGCCGTTGACTCTGGGTTTGTTGGCTCCACCATTAAATCTCTGCATGACCCTGGAAAACGACTTAACTTCTCTTTGCCTGAGTTTCCTCATTTTAAAATGGGGAAATAATAGTACCTACATGATGGTTAAATGAACGAATCCACATTTGGTGCTTAGAACAGTGTCTAATACACAATAAGTAATCCATTATTATTATCTGCCTACGACACCCACATACACAAAGGAATCTACACCAACAGCTATTTATACATACCATTATAGACATCCAGTTGCACATCTACACCAATAATAAAACTCTAGATAAATACTCACACATATATACACACATATAAATATCATTACAGACCTACTTACACTCGCAAATATATGTGTGCGTGTGTGTATTTTCAGGAATATGGAGTTACATACATACCCATCCATGTACACATAGCTCTTCAAACACACGTACAAATATCCACATACACAGTTATACACAGTTCATAGACAATAGTGTGAAGGAGACCCTTGGGCTTCCCTGGGGTTCTTGAGCAGGGGTGAAGAGAAGTTGTTTATAGAGGGGAGGAAAGTCTCACTGCTGAGCAGACAGAGGGAGCCATTTAGCCCCCTCCCCTTTCTACCCAAAGGCTCAGGTTGCTGATGATTGACAGAACAAAAGTAATGTCAGCCCATGATGCTGATCCCTCCCTCCTAGAACCCCTCCCTCCTACCTAAGGGGTTGGGGGTTGGGGGAAGCTCCCCAGCAGGCCTTCCCAGGCCTGAGCTGTTGATACCCTCCCACAGCTGAGGAGTGCCCTCCTATTCAGCCTCCAGAGAACGTGCTCAGCTCTTCCCTGTCCTCAACTCCCAGCCTGAACTGCAGAGTGGGCAGGGTCTGCCAGGGCACATGTTGGGATTACTTAAGGGCTGGGTTTATTTGAGGCTGGGTTTATTTCTGGGCTGGAGCAAGAGAGAGGGCCCAGGACTCCTCACCAAGCTCTGTGGCCAGCACAGTGAGGTTGTGCCAGACACGAGCCTCGCGGTCCAGGGGTACTGCCGTGCGGATGGTGCCGTCTTCGGGCTCAATGGAGAAGCAACGCTCCAGATCCGAGTGGGGAAGGATGGAGTATCTAGGGAAGATGGAGCCATGCTGGGGGCTGATCTGGGGGCAGGGCTGGAGTTTGCTACCTTTCTCTCCTTCCATCTCTCCCTGTGGCTTCTTGGCTCATTTGGGCCGAGGGTCCAAGTGGAACCTGCACATCTTGGTCTGGAGATCACTTAAAAAGCAAATATCCCTAGGAGGTCACCAGCATTCAACACCTGTCCTAAGACTTGGGGGCTGGGTTTGTTTGGGGGTGAAGAGATGATATTATAGAAGGAGATGTGGAAGGAGAGGAACACTACCTGTCTTTCAGATGTCTGGGCAGTATTCTTCTGGGGACCCAGGGACCTGGGTTATAGTCCCTGCTGAGCTTCTGACCAGCTGTGTGACCTTGGGTGGGTAAATTGCTTTGCCTCTGCTTACTCAACCTCAAAATGGGAAAAACACAGCTCTGAATGGCTGCTGGAAATAGACAAGCCTGGGTTTGAATCCTGGTTCTGCTAATTCCTCTGTGACATTGAGAAAGTTTTTTAACCTCTCATAGTCTCATCTCCGAAACACCTGGCGATGGCAACGCCTACTTTATAGGGCTGGCGTGGGAGTTGAGTGTTATCAGGTGGGTACATTGTGTGGCACTTAGAGAGTAACCAATAGTGATAGCAATTGCACTTATCAAATGAGATTACATTTGCTTGCACTCTCACTGGGAGGTGCCACTATTATGCATCCACAGGGATGGGTGGAGAGTCAGGGGGAGCAGCTAGCCAGGCTCCCTACTCCTCCTCTAGTACCCAGGCTTTAGAAGCATATTCCTACCCACCTGGCTAAAGGGAGGCAGACTTCCACCAGAAGGTGAGTGTGATTTACTGTAAATGGCCCATCCCTCTTGGGAACATGCTGGAGGCACCACCCTTTCCTAGCCCATAGCCCAACTCACCTGATTGGACTGGCTGGGGAGTCCAGATCTGAGGCAGAGACCTGGCCCACTAGGGTCCCGGGAGCCTTGTTTTCAGGCACTGCCAGGTGGTAGGCAGCCTGGGTGAAGGCAGGTGGCTCTGGGGCATCTTGCACAGCCACGCGTACTGAGGCCACATCCTTGAAGGGCCCTCGCCGAAGGTAGGCTGGGTCGATGAGTGTGTTGGTGGCTTCCACTCGAAAGGAGTAGGAGCGACGGGTCTCAAAGTCTAGGGCCTATGGTGAGAGGAGATGGGGAGTGGAAGACAGCATGCAGAAACCAGGGTAAGCCAGGCTCAAGAAAGTTGAAGAATCCCTTCCCACACACATCCAGTGTTCAGTCCTATAAGGCAGTCACCAGAAAGGCAGTGGCCTTGATTACTTTGGGGTCAGATTACTTTGTGCTAGGTCTGCCCCAATTCCATCCTAGATTTGCTGTATGATCTTGAGCCAGTCACTTCACTTTTGTGGGCCTCAGGTTCTCAACTGAAAGATGAGATTACTCTACTCTCTAAGTTCCAGTCTAGGGGGACGTGTCCTGAGTATGATTTAGACCAGTTAGGAAGGTACCCAACCAGGAGGAAACCATAAGTGTTCAGACAGGAAGCTAACCTTTCGGACAGTGAGAAGCCCATCTCGACCCTGGGAGTCTGTGCTGATGCTGAAAGCTTCAGACCCCTCCCCATCCAGGATGCTGTATGCCATGAGGGCGTTGTCTCCCAGGTCTGGGTCCTGGGCCCGCAGCCGGCCCACCAGGGTGCCTGGTCCAACTGTCTCCACCACGGAGAATTGGTACAGGCCTTGGAGGCAGGTGGAGGGGAGTCACATTTTTAGAAGGGTCCCCAGCTCTCCTCCCTGCTCTTCCTTTTCCCAGGGTTGGCCCAGGATGGGGGTGGGTGGGTAGGTTTCTCCAGAGGTTATAATGGTGGGGTGGGTGGTCACAGGAAAGCTCAGACAGCAGCACTGGCCCCTTACTCTGAGGGAACTTGGGGGGGTTGTCGTTGACATCGCTGAGGGTGACAGTCACTGTTGTGCTGCCCGACAGCCCCCCCATGTGGCCGCCCATGTCCTTGGCCTGGATCACCACTAAGAACTCCTCTTGTGTCTCCCGATCCATGTTGGGAATGGCGGTGCGCACTACTCCTGGAGAGAGACACTGGATCAGGGGGTGTCTTCCCCATGGCTGTCCCACCAGGCTCCCCAACTCTGTCCTCACCAGTTTGGGGGTCCACAGAGAAGAAAGGAAGCCCATCTAGCACAGTGTATACCAGCTTGGCACTGTTTCCATAGCTGGGGTCATCCGCGTCGTGAGCAGTTACCTGGATCACTGATGTGCCTATGGAGCAGGCCCAAGTGGGTAAGTATAGCAGATACTGGGGACCCACATATGAGGACAGTTAATTCAAAGAAGGAGGGCTCTGGGGCAGATGGCAATGGGGAGAGGCATCTGAGGAACTGGGGTACTCACCAACGTTGGACATCTCGGGCACAGTGGCATGATAGGGCCCAAAAGGAAAGACAGGTGGATTGTCATTGATATCTTGCACCTTGATGATGAACTCCGATGGCGGCTCCAGGGGTCGGTTGGAGGCTCGGTCCACAGCTTGGGCCAGTAGCACATACTGTGACTTCTCCTCCCTGTCCAGGCTCTTGGTGACATGGATATTTCCTGTGGCCTCGTCAATCACAAAGACAGTGCCTGCTCCCTCCCCAGTCAGCAAGTATTTGGTGCGGCCCTCACCCCTGTCCACATCAGAGTGCAGCTGTAGGGGTCAGGAAAAAATGGCAGAGGATTCCAAGGGCAGAAATAGAGGTTTAAAAGTCTAGGTTTGGGTGAAGTGTTGGGAGTCCTAGGGTACTGAATAAGGACATTGCAAAAGTGTAGGGCAGGTCCTTAAGGACCTCAAGTGTCCAGGTAGACATGGGAGGGAATGATCCTTACCTTGCCAATGAGGACAGGCTCTGGACCGGCATATTCTTCAATGACAAAGAACTGATTCCAGACCCAACTCCTTCGGGTCCTCAGTAGTCCAGGCCCTGGCTCCACCTGGGACCCTGCCCAGGCTTGGGTGGGGGCTGCTAAGCGCCCCATGCAGCCCCAGCCACCCAACCAGGCTAGCAGAAGCCTTGCCAGGCCCCACATGTTTGGGCTCTAGCCAGGGCTCTGTTCACTAGCCCTGGGTGCTGAGGCTGGGCCAGGCTGGGTGGCCCATGAGCTGGCTGGGGCGCAGGGACAGATGCATTGGGACTACCCCATGGATCCAAACCTGCAGGACAGGTAGTTGCTCAGGGTCAACGAAACCCTTACCACCCCTACCCATCAAATTTAGATCTGAAGATCAGACCTCCAAGGAACCAGACACCCCACTGCCCAGAACCAAGGCTTAAACAGAGACCAGACAGTCCAAGCCTTCCCTCTAGCCAGGCTCTGCCTGTATTCACCTCTAGCCCTCCAAGCTGATAAATCTTCAGTCAGTCAACTCTGAGCAGGGAAGCTGGGGAAGAAAACAAGAGACGGGATGGTGGGAAGGCTTGGAGCCCTAAATCTTGCCCCTGCCTTCCCAGGTTGGGCATGCAGCCAAGGGGCTGAAGGAGGTGGGGCTACCAGAGAAAGGATTTAAAATTCAGGGGTTGGAATTAATGGAGGTGTGGCCTTAAGGGGTCCAGGGTCAGGATGAGAGATGTCAAGGGGTGCAGCCTAAGATAGGGTTGGGAGCCTCTGAAAAAGGCCTTCTCCCAGAGGGAAGTCCACCTCGACAGGCCCTGCCCCAACCCACATTGTCCTGCAGTCCTTGAAGGGGGACTGGGCTCAGGAGGTAGAGTGAGTGCCAGAGCTGAAGAAAAGGTGACAGGGTTGGGGTTGGGTAACAAGAGGGGGGAGTAACAAAGGCAGACCCAGAGGTCAGAGGAAGAGTAATTGTAGGTGAGACAGAGACTCAGGAACTATCCAAAAGAGACAGAGAAAACTGGATGAGAGACAGAGACAGATGGCAGCAAGAGACAGAAGGAAAGACATCAAAGGAAGCAGGTTGGGCTCCTGAAAGGCAGAAAAGAGTCACAGGTACTAGGCTTGGGATGGGGTCAGGAGGAGTGGGGAGAAAAGGGGATCTTAGCGTGTGTGTGTGTGATATGAGTAGGCAGGGGTAGTCCTTAGCTGCGGAGGTCAGGCCCCGGCCGCTGGGAACTTCATTCTGGAGGAGGGAGCAGTCAGGAGGGGCTGAGGTAGGGAGAGGCTGCTGGGAAGGGAACGAGAGAGGACCCTGCCCACTTCTCTCTTCTCCCGCTCCTCCTAGCGGAGACCCCTCAGGTAGCTGCTGCTGTTGCTCCTCCTCCCCCAGAGCAGACACACACCTGACAGTCCGTTCCCTCTAGGGGAAGAGGGAAGCCGGAGAGAAGCGGGGTCAGAGAAGAGGCGCGACGAGTGGTAGAGAAGGGAGACAGAAGAGTGGGAATCAGGAAAGAGGGAAGGGAAACACAAAGGAGAGGAAGGAGGAAACGGGAGATAAGAGGAGCAGGAGAGGGAAAGGAGAGAGAAAAGCAAAGAGGGAGAGAAAATGGAAAAAGACAAGAGGAAGAGAGAAGGGGTCGAGAGACGGAAGGGGTAGAGAAGGCAAACAGGTAGAGAGAAAGAATGGTAAAGAGATATCGAAGAAGAAAATGGGAAAAAGGTAGAGGTGCGAGGGGAAAAAGGAGAGAGAGCGCGGGAGAAGGGAGCCGGCAGTGGGATCCCAGCCACGGAGCACACCGCTCAGAAGGCACCCGCAGGCTGCGGGCCGCTGCTGTCTCTCCGCAGGTTCCCGACCCCGGATTCCCAGGCAGAAGTCTTTACCTGGCAATGCCGAGGGTCCAGCCTGGAGGGGCGCGCCCCTGCCCTTGCCCGCCGCGGAATCTCTAGGACGCAGCCTTTTGCTGATCGGAGCCGGCGCCGCGGCTCCGCGGCTCCGCTGCAGGTCTGAGCGGCCCCGGCGAGAACAAGGGAGCGAGACGGAGGGGGCGGGGGAAGGAGGCTCCGCCTGCGGAGGAGCGAGACGACTCCGCGCCGCGCGGGAGAGGAGAGCCCAGCC
>NW_006408535.1:29335219-29362629 GCF_000296735.1 Chrysochloris asiatica | reverse complement strand
GCGCCCGCCCCTCAGTGCTTCTGGGCTGCCGGACGCATACAGATGCAGTGCCCCTCCCGGGCCGGGCCCGCAGCGCCAGGCTGGGGCACTCGGAGGCCCGGGCCATTTCCAAAACACTGGCTGAGAAGGTGCGCCAGGGTACGGGAAGCGACCTGCACACTCCGGAAAGGGACAAAGGGCGAGCACATCGCTAGTCCAAGAATGAGCTGCTCACTGTGGGGAGGGCCGGCGCCCCGCTCCGGGACCTGCGTTTGGGACTGCTGTGGACCACGGTCACAAGCCAGTCGCGTTTTGGAAATCCGTGGAGGGCACAATAGTAGGTCTGTTGGGTTGTGCTTAGAGAAGGCAGAAGGGTCCAGGTAGTCTTCGAGTTGGTCAGCCCAGCAACACGGACGCGCTATTGGCAGGAGGGGACAGAGGTGGGGAGTGGAGCCTTTTGGGGAAGCTCTTATACAGGCGCCTACTGGATGAGGGGCTACCGCCCCCTGGTGGCAGTTGTGGGAAGCACCCCGGAAAAGAGCAGGTGTCTTAATCGCGCACAGGATGCGGACCTCATAATTAGAGCTTTGCCCTCCCAGCAAGTCTGGGTGCAGTCGCGAAGAGCCACAGTGGTGCTACTTCTGGAAGTTTTCCTCTCCCCTTTCCATCCTCCAATAAGTAAAATCCACAGCTTTAGCTGGATTAGAACCAAGGCCTGAGTGGTAGATGGAAGGAAGCAACCTTCCGTGTATGAAATGCAAGCCCTCCAAGCTAAGGCCACCCTCTCATTTGGCTTACCCACGTCTTGTTCAACGAAAACCACTCACACACGAATTAAAACTAAGTCAGATTTTTTATTATTTTCCATAGACCACATCATTTAATAAAAAAAATAAAAATAAAAATCAAACAAAAGGAAAAGGTGGCTATAAAGTGGAACCAGTGGGCTTGGTGGTTAAGAGGCAGGGGCTGCAGGGCAGAAGAGACTGGGAACTGCAGGGGCCCGGGGACTCAGGAGGAGATGCTGATTCAGCTCATAGGTGACCCAGTCCTGGCCCCGGCTGTTCCCAAAAGGAGGCTGTTGAGTACCCAAGGAAAGTAATGAACAAGATGAAGGAAAACTGCAAAAGACTTGAAGCCACCACCTCTGGGCCAATCACCTCCCTCCCTAGACTAGCTCTTTCCTCTCAAAGACTTAATAGGAAACAGCCAAATCCCAAGATAGGTTATGGAGAGGGTGGTGGCCACTGCTTCATTTGGTATGTGGGGACAGGTGGCAGCCATACTTCAGCACTGGGCAAATGGTGTGAAAGACCTTGGTTCCAGGATGGTGGAGATTGTACCTATCCCTCTGTGGCTTTTTAGCCCTCCTGGGGCAGGGTGGCTGAGGCCTGCAGCTCTATCTCGTTTTTTTTGTTTTTTTCCTCCTTGGCTAACGACGCCCACCCCGGTCCCTCACAGGTGTGCTACGACTCCGGCTCCTGCTGTGGCGCTTGGTGTCTCGGCGATCTCTCTCCCTGCCTCGTTCCCGGTCCCTTTCTCTATCTCGATCCCCCCGGTCTCGTTCCCTTTCCCTATCCCTCTCTCTTTCTCTATCCCGACTGTGCTCTCGACGTTTCTCCCGCTCCAGCTGTCGGTTCCGTTCCCGCTCGGCTTCCTTTTCCCGCTCCTTTTGCTCTTCTTCTTCTTGCTCCTTTCGACGCTTCTCTCGCTCCTTGGCCCGTTCAGCCCGCTCTGCCTCCTTCTGAATAATCTGTAACCAGGCAGGAGAGACAGAGATCAGGTATCTTAGTTCTGCCCCCATCAGTCCTGCCTTGTCCATCTATATCTGGATCTCTACACCCCTTCACTGAGGGTCACTGTCAGTTTTGTTGCTGTCTCCACATAGGAAAAAACAAAATAGGAAGAGGGGAGTATTTCTAGCAATTGTACCTGTCCCTATGTCAGAGCATCCTACTCCCTCCAAGTTTTTAACTTTTATACTTACAAAAGGTGCTAGCACCATCTGTATTTAGACTTGTGTTTCCCTAGCTATCTCCACTCACCCACCTTTCTGGTTAAGTACCACCCATGATAGATGCGAACAAATCTCTTTTTAGTTCAGTACGGAAGCCTAAAGTTCCCCAAAGGCTCATCCCTTAAGAAACTAAATTTAAAAAGTAAAAACTCTAAATACATAAAGCATAGAAACGGATGGTGAGTTTATAAAACACATTTCTCAGCTAACTAAAATCAAGCTCTAAATAGCTTGACTGGCACACACACCTCAGAGTTCCTGTCTCATATCTGGTTTCCATATGGCCCACTATCTCTGAAAACTGCCTATTTCTGTTATGCTTAGTTTCATCCCTCTGCACTGACCCCAAGCCTCTACAATTTGGAGCAGGTCAGAAAGGACAGTACTTACCTGGCTGTCAGTCAGCGGGAGCCAATAGATGCAAGGGGCTGCCTTGGTTTTGCGGAAAAGGTCATCTAGCAGCTTGGCGGGTGGTTCCTCCTGGGTTTTCTCTGGGGTGGAAGAAATCAAACCAGATTTAAAGTGAATGTTCTATGTTCCATCCCATTGGGGGTCCCATTCCCACCTGCTAGTGGGGCTACACAGCTAATTACCTTTCTTCTCACTCTTCTTTTCTTTAGATTTTGCACGTTCCTTACGGCGGCGGTCACGGGACCGTGATCGGGAACGGGGTCCTTCTCGAACTTTGTCACGATCCCATTCACGCTCGGATCGAGTTCGCTCCCGCCGCTCCATTTCCCGTTCCCGCTCTGCCCATTGTTCCCGCACCGCCCGCTCCTGCTCTCGTTGCTCTGCCCGGGGATGCTGTGGTGGTTGGGCTGGGGGTGGGGGTGGGGGGTGCAGGGGCCGTGGGACCCCCTGCTCCTCTGCCTTAGTTTCAGAGGGACGGTCCACCAAGAGGCCCCGGTGATAGTCAAGCTGTGGGTAAAGGAGGGACAAGGGTAGTCGGTATAGAGATGACATCACTCCCACAGAAAGAACCCAGGTATCAGGGGTACAGAGACTTACAGTCCCATGGCTTAACCAAAGGAACCAAAACGGAGGGAAGAGGGTAGAATATGTTCTCTTTCAGTGACTTACATGTTGGCATGTGCCAAATATCTCAGCAGGAATTTAGCAGAATGGCCTCCCCTGCCCCTCCCTCATTCCTTTCCTAGGTTTCTTACCTCATCTTGCTCAGCATAGTCAGCACAAAGGAATTTGGGATTGGACTGGGGCCATTTGACTCCATGCAGAGCTGTGCGGGTGGCAACAGCTTCTTCTACTGTTGAGTACTGGTGAAGGAAGGGAGATTGCAGAGGGTCACAACATGGCTCCAACCCCTCCCACTTAACAAAATGTCCTTTTATTTGTCCACATTGATAACAAAAAGCAATATATACCACAACCTACAGAATCAGATTTTTCTCACCGTTACAAAGCAGTGAGATTTAATCTTATCAATCCAGAAGGCCTCTTCCACCAGGGTTCCTGTCCTTCCTAACAACTCCTTCAGTTGGCCTAACGTGAAGGGACGAACCTGCCAATGAAAATGGGATTTTAGGGACTTAAAGGCAAGAGAACACACATGTTGTTGTTAAGTCGATTCTGACCCAAAGTGACCCTGTATATGGTTTCCGAGGAGCAGCTTGTGAGCTTGAACCGCCGACCTTGCAGTTCAAACGGCTTTGCAGTCTAGCGCATTAACCCACAGCAACACACCAGAACTCCAATACATGTTGTTGTTAAGTACGGTGGAGTCAGTTCCGACTCATAGCGACCCTGCACATGGTTTCCAACGCTGCAAATCTTCATGGGAGTAGAAAGCCTCATCTTTCTCCTGTGGAACAGCTGGTAGTTTTGAACTGCCGACCTTGAGGTTAGCAGCCTGATTTGTAACCACTACGCTACCTAGCTGGTCTTAAAATTTCCCAATCTGCTCATGGGGTTGAAGGATGAAGGTGAGAGCAGAGGTTAGGAATCTTCTTGTAGGAACAGGAGAAATGTGATAGCATTTATTGAGACATGATGTGCTGGGCCTTTTGCTAAACGCTTTTACATAGATTGCTACATCAAATCCCTCAGAACAACCCTGAAAGTGGTACTTTGTTATTCTCATTTTTCCAATGAGACACATTAAGAGATTAAATAATTTGCAGAGGGTCAGTGGGTGAGTAACTTGGCAGGTCTAGGAAATGAACCGAGGAAGCTCAAACTCTTGAATCACTAAACAAAGATGGAATGTGGGAAACCAAGACTTACCAAATTGGAGATGTGGACTATATTACTGATCTTGCCCCGGGGTGGGGAGGGCACCTGAGCAGTTCTGACAGGGTCATCAATGGTAATGGAGACTCCAGACTTTTGCTGGCTAATGGAACGTCGAGTTAAGGTATCTCCTAAAGTCACTATCAAAATACACAAATAAATGGCTTTTAGTATGGAGCAATGCTTTGGCTGTCACCTCTAATTGTTTCCTTTTATTTCCTATCCGTCAATCTTTGGATTGACGGATAGGAAATAAAGGTCCACGTGCCAAGTTACTATGCAAAGCTAATCTCGCTGTGTTGATTCAAAGATTAAACAGATTCAAACCTAGCCCCAAAAAACCTCTATAGGAAGGGGAGATAAACTAGATCCATAAAATACTATGAAAAAAAGCAGAAAATCTTAAATGACTTAAAGGAGACTGAAATAAATTGCTCTAGGAATTCACGGAACTGCATGATGTGTTCACCTACCTTTCTTTACTTCATGTTCCACAGGTGGGGGCAAGGCCACCTCTACTGAAACCTGGGGAATTACAGGGGGTTCTGCTTCAGGTTCCTTCTCTTCTTCCTCTTCTTCCCTTTGCCCATTCTCCTGGCCTTCTGCAGGTACCACCTGTAAAGGTATCAGACAATATAAGGGGGGGTCTACTAAATACCAAGTTGGCATATTCTTGACTTCTGATTTTCTAGTGAAGAGAGAGCAGAGAATTGATCTAGTATGTATGTCCCTTCCACTGGGGAGAGGTTGCATTATTAAGTCCTTTTCAACTAGACACTAGGATTGTTAGTGCTTCAACTTTGCCATGAAGAAATCTAAAATAAGAGTTGGTAAATGTTTTCTGTAAAGACCAAGACAAATATTTTAAGTTTTATGAGTCATACAGTCTTGGTTACAACTACTCAATTATGAGTTACAGAGCAAATGCAGCCGTAAACAAGAGGAAATTAACTCGGTGAGGCTATCATGAGAGGCAGCAGAATCAAAGCGCTAATTAACCAAACTTTTTGGACAGATGGGAGATTTCCCTTAAATTTATCTTAGCTTCTCAAATGCCTGATTCGTGATCACTGATCCCTTCTTTTATGGAATACAGAAACCTTACCTGAGTGACTGTTCGGCATATCTTCAGCCCTTTGTCATGGGTCGCATCATCACCATTGCGCTCGGTCTCATCCTCAGAGATGCGGGAGTCATCAGCATGAAGATCCACAACAGCCTCCTGCCCCGCCAGGGGTTTGATGTCGGGGATGAGGCTCTGGGACACAGATACCCCCCACCCCGTTACACTGGGCCCATGTCTACTCCCACCTTAACTTGTCTCCTCCTCCCTTCCCCGGCTCCTCCCACCTCACCTTGAGTGATTCAGTGGTGATACTGATGGAGGGTTTCTTCTGTGTGGTGGCTGTGCTGGCTCCCCAACGTCGTTTCCGACCAGGCTGGCACCCCTCTGTGTCACTGTTTCCAGCTGGTACCCCCTTGGTAGCTGCTGTCCCCAAGAAATAGGACCCAACAGTTAGATGGCCTCAGGCCCACTGCTGGTTCACACCACAACACCCACTAGGCACTCTTCGGGTGGTTTTAGTAAAAGGTTAACATAAGGAAATTATGGTTGGGGACTGGGAAAACCATGGCTTCAGAATAAACAATAAAAGGACCAAAGGCATTTCCTGAGAGATGGAAGCGACTCATCAAGACAACAGGGATGGGTGAGACTAGTTTGGTAAGCAGTTTACATTTCCAGTGGTAGGCAGGCATATCTGAAGTAGCAGGAAAGACTGAAGAGGACATAGAAAATCAGAAGAAATAACATGACTATGCTGTTGTTGTTAAGTGCCCGTGTCGTCGTGTCGGTTCCGACCCATAGTGACCCTGTATAGGGTTTTCCGAGGAGCAGCTGGCGAGTTTGAACTGCACACCTTAAACGGCTTTGCAGTCTGGCGCACTAACACACAATGCCACACCAGGACTCCAAGATGACTATAGAATTACCAAAATAAATCTTAAGTAATATTAACTAAAGATGATTGTGATGTGGTCACCCTTTAGGGTCATTTTCATAAACTATGATTTAAGTTAACAATGTTCTCTTATACATCTAAGTGTGTGGTATCCTGGTGTGGCGCTGTGGGTTAATGTGCCAGACTGCAAAGCCGTTTAAACTGCAAGGTTTGTGGTTCAAGTTCACCAGCTGCTCCTCAGAAACCCTATACAGGGTCGCTATGGATCAGAACTGACTCGATGGCACTTCACAACAACCTAAAATTAGTTTTCCATTAGGAACATGTTTAAAAAACTACTATTTGGATGCTCTTATGTAACAAAGTGGAGTGCTGGTGAGGCGCTGTTGGGCTAATGCACCAGAACTGCAAGGTTGGCGGTTCAAGCTCACCAGAGGCTCCTCAGAAATCCGATACAGGGTAGCTATAGGTCGGAACGGACTCAACGGCACTTCACAACAGCAACAACACATAATAAAGTGTAAACTGTAGAAATCCCCACGATTATAAAGGAGTACCTCAAACCAGCTCTTGATTCTCTAAGTGTTTGGATATCTAAAAGGATAAATGCATCTAGGACAGATAAACAATAGTGTGAAACTATTCACTGTGTATCTCATTAGTGATGGGAAAGGAACCTAACTGAGGATACAGGACATGGATTATTTAAAGTTTGGAATCTCAAAATGGAACCCTGCCTATATCAAGAAGATGTAGATTCTATGGGGGAGGGGGCAGGATGGTAGAGGTGGACTCCAGAAAGGCACGGGAAGAAAACGGGAATCTATTTTCTTAAGAACTCTGATTTTTATGGCATTCCCTGATCTTTACCAAGAATTCGGGGTAGACTTACAGACAACGGAGATCTTCCTCTTGAATGATTTGGGCAGCAAACTCTGCATAGAAGAGAAAAGGGGAGAAAAGAGAAAGAGACATACCCCACAGAGAGGGGGGGAAGAGGTTAGATGGGGCAGTCTTAGCATATGCTCCAAAGACATAGAGAGAGAGACACAGAGACAGACAGAGACCAAAACAGAAGCGGCAAACGGCAAAAACGAAGCGGAATCAATGCAAGTTAGAGAAAAAAATAAAACATCACAGCAGGGAAAAATCATCTAGTCCATACCACACTTGCGTATTAGCTTAACCAGAAATAAGCTGACACAAGAAAAGGTAGCCTCTCAGCCCTTCCAAAATGTTGCTTATGCCCTCTTCTACTGTCTCTATGGGTTGGGGGCTACCAAGTCCAATAAGCTGTGTCTCGAATTGGGTAATCTAGTCTTCCTGGGTCCCTCCCTTGAGGAAAATCAACTTTGGAATGGCAACTTCAACAAGGGAGTCCTCCTCTTCTCTATGCCCATCAGGATTTCCACCAACAGTGACACTGAGTCACTTGGGCAGCTATTTTTCAAGACTGCCCGGATGTCCACCACACTGGAAAATGGCAGCACCAGACTCATTGGAGATGAGGCTCATGAGCCAAGTACTAGCAGAAAGAATTTCAATGTGTTTTTAATACAGGTTTTTATTAAGGGCTGACTGTCCCCAGGAAGATTCGCAAACCTTCCAACCACCTTATGTGGCTCTAGCAGAACCTCTTGTTTCCTCTCCACTCAGGGATCATGCCTTAGGGGTCCTGCCAAGGATCAGAAGGCAGTCTGGGGAGCAAGTCCCTTTCCCAAACCTTCAGTGGGAGATAGACTATAGACAAGAGCAAAAAGTGGGAGAGAGAGAGAAAAGGGAGATGAAAAAAACTTTTAGATTTAAGTGCTTATTTCTGGGAAAACTAAGACCATCTTACTACCCTACCCTTTTAAAGGGTAGGCTAGGATGCTCTTGATGAAATCCATTCTTCCCATCCACCCCCAGCCCCGTTTGTGTCGTCAAACCAAGTCTCCTTGGTCTCCGTTAAGGGCCAGCCTGACCCCTAGCTGGGCCGCTCTTGATGGGTTAAGTTAGTGAGAGAAGAAAAAAAAAAAAATCTTAACTTAAACAGGAAAAACATGAACCAAATAATAAATAAACCCAATAAATAAATCAGGAAAATAAAGATAAAGAGAAAAAAATTAAAATATACAAAAGGAAAAAAAATAAAATAAAAGGAAAACAAGAGAAAGAAAATAAAGAAGAAAATAAACTAGGAATATGACAAATGTTCCAGGTACCATCTCACACCTGGGATCTTCAGTTCAGCCAATCGCACCTCACTGTGTACTGTATCTAGTCAACCGACGGTCCAATCAGAATGAGCCCTCCCTGCTAGGCGCTGTGCAATTGGTGGGGGGTTGGGTTGGCAAAAAAGGTGGGCGCACGGCGTGGTGGTCAGCACGGCATTGCCAGAGTCCTCCCAGGGGCGCAGGGGGGGCGGGAGGGAAACGTGTGGGGGTTACGCTGCCCAGTTTCCATAATGTCAAGACAGTTCACTGGTGGTGGCTAGGCTCAGCCAGGGAGACAGGGGGGAAGGGGAAGAGACATCAGTCCTGGCCCTGGAGGGGCATCACCTTGCAGTCCCTGATGAGACGGCTTGTGAGTAGCAGGAATGATCCTTGCCTTTTATCGTGACAAGCAGGCAGGACCACATGTCCACATGCAGCGGCAAACTGCAGCAATACCACCACCCAATACTTGGAATCCAAGTGATGACTCCAGAGTCCCTTTTTCCTCTGCCTGGGTAGGAGGTCTTCTCACCGAGTGGGATCATGGAGCCTCTGATGACGGTAGCCTGGGAGTAGTAGATGGGTATTCCCAGGACCTGGCACACATCAGCAGCAAGGTGGAAATACTTTTCTTCTGAGAGTTTTATGTGGCATTTCTTTACGGACTCCAGCTGAGACAGTGGCTCCAGTCAGGTGGAAGGATGAGCCCCTGCCCCCAGGGACCAAAGAGAAGTTGGAGCAACCAACATGTGGCCCTTCACCAGATGCAACAGGGACCAAAGGAAAGTCCATCTGATGAGCAAGTGACGATACACGAGCTGTGCTGTCATCAGCATTAAATCCACGGGGCTCAGACCCTAGACGGTTCTGCAGGTTTCCTAGTCATCACAGCTTAAGTCAAGGGCCCCACTCGGTATTTTACAGCATGGCACTGTGATCACAACATTGACTCTTTAGGTCTTGGTGCCCTTGATAGGGATCTCAACAGTCCGCAGCAAGGCAACCCACAGTCCTCAGAAGGGCAAGGGCATGTGGGCAGGCGCCCCAGCACTGATACAAGCTCTTCTTGGGGTGCCCCAAGTAGGGAGAAGATGCCAAGTCCACCCCATTCCAAGTGCTTTTTGCGTTCTTAATACAAGTCTTTCCAGAACAGTGCTCTTCTTGGCCCCCTGATGTAAGCAAGACAGGGAGGCAAAAGGGGGCCCATCACAGGAGCCCATATACGTGCCCCCCTCTGGCCAAGACACCTGGATAGCAGACTCGGCTCTGATTGGGCAGCTCAGTAGCAGCGGGTGGGTCCAGAGGAAGAGGCGGCATCAGCGATTGGCCAGTTGGGCAGGGTTATATTTTACGGGCGGATTATCGTACATGAGGTACTTGGACAAAGTTTTACGGGGAAGAAGGACCTTGTAATAAATAATATTCTGCACATCAAATCACTTTCACCGGCCCCCGCCCCCGCAACACACACCAGAGAAAGGCTACACACACAACAGTCCCTCCCACCCATCCCCCAGCTCCCAAACCCAGCTAATTCTTTCTCTATTACTCTAAGAGCCAAGAAGACTTCGCTGGCTCTGATGGGGGGAACCCCCTGGATTGGGTGCAGGATACAATATATATATATATATACATATATATATGCCAAAAATGAGGTAGAAGGATTACAGATATGGAGAAGAGGCCTTCAGGATGATCCCAAATCTGGACTTCTATATAAATACATCTCTGCAGAGAGACCACTAGGGGGCAAATGAGGAACAAAAATTCCTCAACATGGCTAATCTGGTGGGAACCACCAAAACCCACTAGATGGCGCTGAACTCCATTAGGCTTTTAAAAAGGAGGGAAAACTAGGAGTTACCACCCTGAGAAGCTTGAGAAGCTAGCAGGAAAAGCTGAGCCTAGGTCTTAGATAAAGAAAGGGCCATTAAGTGACTTTTCAATTCGTTTCAAAATTCCAGGAGTCTGGACTATACTACTCCTCCCAAAAAGGAAAACAGAACAAATGAACCCTGTCCCCATCACAAAGGGTCTTCCCTTGTTAAACCAGCGAATTCTCCCTTGGCCTACTTCTGATTCAAGTCCCTACCTACTCCCTTCTTTAACTTATCCTATTATGTAAGATTGATCACTAGAGTGATCTACTCTTTCCCCTAGACCCACCCTGGCCCACCCACCCCAATAGGTGACTTGGCTATTTACCTCTTTCTTCTCCTCATCTTCCACACTGCCCTCAGGGCGGTCATCATTGCTGACTTGGTCTGCGACAGGCATGGGGGGCTCTGGAACCTCATTTTCAGGTCTGTTTTCAGTTGTGTCCATGTTCACTTCCTCCTTCTCCTCACTGACAGTATGAGGAGAGGTTGGGAAGGAAGGGCAGGAAAGAACCAAGGGGAAGAGAGAGTAAGACGTTAGCTTTAGGTCAGGAAACCCCCATGCCTCATCACTTGAGTGGGATTGAAGGGCTGCTTTTCAGATCAGAGTGAAAAAATCTACCCCCACAGGAAAGTGGGAAACCGTTCTCCTTGGGAAAAAAGTATGGATCACAGAAACCACATCCACCCACAGCCCATATGTGTGGGGACAGGACTCCAACTGTTCTGAGGTAACTCACCAGAGTACTCTCATGTGAAGAGAAACATCCTACTCTGAAAACAGTCCCATAAAAGTAACTGTGATTGGACCACAACCTTTGGCTACAATTAACTTTATCTAACAAAACTGCATTAGATACTAAGAGAAACCAGGTTTCTGGGAAAAAAAAAAAAGAGAGAGAGAGAGGGAAAGTATGGTCATGGTTGTGGCAAATGATCCCGACCTTGTGTTTAATTAACTGCTTAATAAGTAAAGGCCTGCTAACCTGTAGAATCTGGAGACACCAGGAATAGAGAAAACGTGGGAGTAGCAGGAAGAAAAAGTAAGGTTGGTGAAGGTTCACATTTCAACAAGGACCCTTTCTCATCCAAAAGGAAGAACTAAAACTGCTGAAGACAATTCAAAGCTCAGACAAATCAGATCACTCTTACTGGCTCAAAGTATAGAAATGTCGTTACAATCAGCTTTCACTCACTGAATTTCTCACATACTCTCATTCCAACTTCCAAGAAATAATGAGACCAGGCCTCTCAGTCAGGACACCCCCACCCCCATATTATACATCTTTCTCCAACACAGAACCCACTCACTCTCCACTCTTAATCACACAAGTTAGCTTCCATTTCAGAGTTCCAGAGATTTACTTCAGATAAACTATCTTCCCATCTTCTTTTCTGTCTTTTATCTTTAACTTCTATCTCACTTCCCTCCACCCAAATACGAGAGAAAAATTAAAATGACCAGAGGCCTAAGCTCAGGGGAGGGGAAACCAAGCCTCCCCAAGCAGATAACCATCACCACCAAAATCCAGCTCTCCCTCCCAACAACTCGTAAGGCTGACACACTCAGAGGTCAGATAGCCTCCCTGTAGCAGTCAGGGAGGGATGCACGCGAGGGGGGAGGGGAAAATCGGAACTGTGCCCCCAGCTAACAGGCCCCCACAGAAACACACGATTCAACTGCCTAAGTCTCCAGAACCGGCTCTTATCCACAAAGTACCTATTTCCCACACAGAGAGGGAAAGTGGGACCAATTAGAAATCGGGCAGGAAGGACAAAGGGGGAAAGCAGAATGACTGAAAACAAACCTAAACGAAAAGCGGAATGGAAGTCATGGGGAAGAGAAGGAAGATGAGGTGAGCTAGAGCAATGGGGAAAAGGGATACGTGGAAATGTGAAGCTCTCACCCTTCTTTGCTTTCTGATAACATGATTTTTTTTCTCCCCCTGGAAGTGCTGTTTATCCCTTTCTGGAATGGAAGAAATAACAAAAAACCAAACAAAAAAAATACTAAAAAAAAACAAAAAAACACAAAAAACACCTTCCTTGGTCCAAGATCCCACCACCTCCTCCCCAGTCACCCGATCCAGAGAGAGAAAATCGAGATGCAGCAACTGGGGAATCCAAAAAATGGTAAATGGAAGGGGAGGTGTTGGTGAGGGGAGGCTAAAAGATCTGGCTTTTAAGAGATAAGCGTTAAGTCCTCACGGCAAACCCCGAGTTCGGCTGGACTGGTCTCTCTGGAGGAGGAGGAGGAGGAAGAGGGCCAGGCTGCTGGTAGTGGCTGGCTCTATTGTATTGGCGGAGCAGCAGCGATCAGCCGGAGACATGCAGGGGAGCCATCTTGCCACTTACCCAGCAGCCCGTGTGTGCGGATGGGGGAGGGCCCTGCTGCAGCAGGGGAGGGGAAAGTAAAGAGGGAGGGAGCTGAGTGAGCAAGGCTCTTATCCTCTGGCAGGCCTCAGGGAGCCGACTGCTGGCTCTATAAGCCTGGCCTTTTTCCTTTTCTCAGGTTACAACAGCTAACCAAGGCCTAACTCCACTGGGAGAGGGTGCTCTGTCTGTCTTCCCAGGGGGTGGGGGAGGGGGCTGGGTGGAGAGGACATACAAAGTTACAGCTGCTTGCTTGGAAGATTCCAGAGAAGAGGAAGGGAAGCAGCAAAGCTGGGAGTAAAAATACATTAATCTAGAAGGAAGATAACAAAGCCCAAACCCAAATAGGCACAGAGAAAAGGGCATGAACAATTTTCAAGGCCCACCACCTTCTACCCAGAAAGCCACACATGGAGTATTGACACAGATCAGCCAGGCAGATGTTCAAGGCGAGAGTGGGACTGGTACTACTAGTCACTATACTGATCGGCTGTTCACCCCTGGCGATGACCACATGCTACAACTCCAACCTCCTCTTTCGCTAGGGAAGATAGAGGGAAGTGCATAAACAAGGAAATGCCTTTTTCAAAGTGCTGGTAACAAGGGAGAGGGGTTTCTGAAGAGATGACAGACAACTTTGTTTCATACAGTCTTTAATAAGGTCACCCTGCCCCAGGGTTTACTGGAGATAGAAAGGAAAAGGATAAACAGGGCATGGGGACCTGGGGACAGTTGAAGCATGAAGGCCACTTCTTGGAGTAAGGACTCCAAGGTGAGGGCGCATGAAGACAGTGAAGCAAGAGAGCTGTATTATGGGAAATGGGGAAGCATCTGCCTGGCAGAACTTGATTGGGGACTAAGGTACTGTCACCAGACCAAATGGGAAATGGGAAACAAACTCTAGCCATACAAGAAAATTCTCTGAAACACAATAGATGCTCAAAATGCTTATCTGTTGACTGCAAAGGCACTCCTTTTTCATCCTACTGACAATAAATATATGTTTAACACCAAGACAAGCTTTTGATAACAAAAAGTTCCATCTCCTTTACAAAATCAATTTTTAGTCATAATTAAAATTTCTCCCCTGCTGCTTAAAATTTTAAACCTACATGCCAAATGCATGCTAAAGTGAGCATGTTTACATTTTATTTTTAAAATTTCTTTTCACATTGCAGTCCCTGTCTCCTCAGAAGTAATGCAGCAACCAACTGTGACTTGTAATGTTTAAAATGGTAAATTTTAAGTTATGTATAATACAAAAAAACAAAAAAGAGGGCTCTGAAGTCAAGATTGGCTAGGTTCCAGTCCTGGTCCCACCCCATTACAAATAGTCTAATACTGGGTAAGTTTCTGATCCTGTTGTTTCTTAATCTGTAGAGTGAGGATAATATGTAGCTCATGGAACAGTATCTAGCACATAGTATGTTTTAATTAATGTTAGCTCTTACACTCTGGCTTGGACAACATCCAAAGTCAAGGTAAGGGCATGTATAAATGAATGTACACTACATGTACATTTAATAAGCCATTGTTTTATTTGATGCCACCTCTGAAGTTTTAGTTTCCTCAGAAAAGACTGCACTTTCTCTAAGGCAAAGGCATTTAGTGACTGGTGAGACGGTTTTCCAGCAGCACCTATTACTCTGTATAAAAGCTACTGATTTACTTGCTCTCTACCCTCCATCCTAGTCCTGGTGTGGCACTGTGGGTTAATATGCCAGACTGCAAACCCCTTTGAACTGCAAGGTTGGTGGTTCAAACTCACTAGGTGCTCCTTGGAAACCCTATACAGGGTCACTATGGGTCGGGATCGACTCTACAGCACTCAACAACAGCAACAACCCTCCAACCTGCAGAGCCCCTCAAAAGCAAAGACTGCATCCCTTGGCTCATGGCCCAGGGCCTGGACATGAGAAATACTCAATAAAATATTTCTGAATTAGGGTCATTAAGGGTTCAAAGTGGACACTTAACAAATACTTGCTGAACTAAAGTGGTCCCCGCACCTTTAAGAATTATTTTTGGATAGAATTTCCACAGAGAATGTTACCTTTGAATATCCTAAAATAAATACCCTCTTCCCCAATGTCCTGAAATATTTTCAGCTCTCCAGTAGTAGCTTCCTTGGAAGGAGAATTTTGTTACTAGAAACATTTCTCAAATATAATTTCTCCATGTTCTCTCAAACCTGAAGACACAGCAGGTTTGTACCTTCTAGCTTCCCCACAATTAATTCAGTGAGACCTAAGAATTCTCAAGAGTTGACGTGTAAGATAATGAATCTTCAATGACTTGCAGGGTCAGCCCCAAAGGCTTGTTACCTATGTGTCAAAGCCCTACACAGCTTTTTAGTCCCTTTTAGACAAAAGGTATCTCCTTTTCCTACATTTAAGTTTTTGCACAAAAGTTCCTGATATATTTGAAAAACACATGGAAGAGCATCATGAGAAGAATTCTGTCCATAATTGAACAGTTTAGTAAACAAAGCATTTGTAGCCAAGAAGATAAGGATAGAACTACTTGGAGATTAATAATATCACATTATAGTTCCTACCTGAATATGAATGAAAAGTTAATGGGAACATGAAATTTCTGTGGGCATATGTTTGGATTTTAGTTATTCTAAAAATTCATGAGAAGCTATGGAACTGATGTAAAAGTTTAATTAAAAATAGTAGAACTTGACTATCCTCAGGCAGTGAGATTTAACTATAGAATATCCTTAGAAGCATATCAAGTCCAGAATAACCAAGAATAGTATGCTTTGGGGTGTTTGTCCTTAGGTACCTCTTTCCCAGGGAGCAAACACCATTGTTGACAACAAATTCTAGTTTTTCAGTATGTATCATCTGGGATAGTGACATTGTAAGTCCCCTGGGGAGTACCTATTACATTGTCACATTGGCTTCACGGGGGAGTGTGGTGGCTCTGTAGGATAAGCACTGGACTGCAAACCACAAGGTTGGTATTTTGAGCCCACCACCACTTGGTGGGAGAAAGATGAGGCTTTCCTTCAGAAACCCTAAATATAGGTATGGCAGTGTAGTATCAGCACTGGACCGTAAGGTCGATTTGAACTGCAAAGTCAGCGGTTAAAACTCACCAGCCGATCCTCCAAAATCCTATATAGGGTTGCTATGAGTCAGAATTGACTCAGTGGCACTAAACAATAGTAACATAAGTTGACACTTAAGAATTGACTTCAGGAACCATTTCTTTCCTCCTACACAGTCAAAAGGATAAATAGTGTCAAGAGCCTAAATTTGTTACTGCCTGCTAAGAAGGTTGTAGCTAGAAAAATTCTAGTTTAAGTCAGTTATTGCTGGCACCCCCTCTATATTAAAAAAAACAAACAAGAATAACACTGTTTTCTTCTGTATGAGAACATTTTTTGTTGTATCTAGGCAGGCATAAGACTAGAATTTGGAATAGGGCTCAATTCAAATAGGACTGAGGGCTCACAAACAAAGAAAAAATGAAAAACACACCCTTACCTCAGGACACAAACAAAATTAGAACAGATTTAACCAGGCACAGCAAAAATTACGCTATCTCTTCGAAGTGGCGGGAAACCTTAGCAGTAAATTTTTTCTAACCCTTTCCTAAATTAATATAGGTCTCAGCTGGCTTTTAAAATCATGCGACTGTGCTGCACTATGCAGGAAAACCAAGGCTAACCCACAAATGGTCTTTTCCACTTAATGCTGTTGAACCTGGCCTTACCAAATCCAATGCCAGAACAGCCTATGAGTTTAGGTCTTTGGGTATGTCTTTTGGTTAAGCTGGCAGGCAGGTAAGTAGAGTATGTATGAACTACTTCTAAGCTCAGAATGCATTTCCAATCTTTACACCGCTCCACTGAAGCTTGCCTAATAAAAATGGACAAGCTCAGTATTTACCCAAGGTGCCACTTCTTATCACCTTGTGAGAATCAATGTGACTCTATTACCTCAGTCATAACATGAAGATCAAAGCCACCTTTACCTAAGGAGAAAAATTCTGTACAGTCAGGTGTTGCATAGCATCCGTTCAGGCAATGTGCAACCACAGATGTCATTAGTCCCATAAGGCTAAACAAGTAGTCTCTATGAATGAGATCCATTCCTAAGTCAGTCTTTAAGTCAGATTTGTAGGGAAGTTGGAACAGGTACATAATTAAATCAAATGTTTGTCTTAGTATATAGAATATATTTTCCTTTTCTATGCATATAAAACACTTCCAAACCTTGCAATATTTTCAAGAAATGTCACAAAGTAATGTGTACATTCATCATTCGTATGTGTCAAACTCAATTTTTCAATATAAGGCTTTAAGGCAGTCCATTTATAAGTATGAGTTGTCCAGAAATCAGACTTTCATATTTGGGGACTGTCTGCATATAGTATGCACAAAATGTCCAAATCATATACCGTCCTATTTTAGAGATTATATCATGGACATTTAGTGACGCATGACTGTATGACTCCAAGCTTCATTTGTTTTAGGACTTGTATGGGAAAGTCCAGAAATACAGATGTTTCAAAACAGCATTAAAAGCCTTTATGAATGATAGGATCTCATAGACTCACAGAATTTTGGAGATGAGAAAAGTTTTTCAGAAAACTACTTTCTTCTCAAGGTGCCTAAGAGGCAGTTCCTCAGGTTCAATTAGTAGCAACTTGTTAACACCTACTTTGAAACTGCAATTATACAAAGGGTATGCTGTAATCCATGGGATGGGTAAGGGAGAAGAGGATAGGTATTATCTCTGGTTGATGCATATGAAAAGGAAGATGTCACCCCAATTCCTCATCGATGGTGTAGCTGGGGAATCCTGAACACCTTCCAGAATCCGATGAGTTTTCACTTTATGCTCCTAGAAGAAAAACCCCTCTCCAAAGAATAATGTACCCATCCCAAAGGAAAGAACAAAAAATTTTCAAAGGACATAAATGAGCTCTTGGCTTTAAAACAAAAAATATTATGGCCACAAGATGGCAGCAGAGGCAATAATATTAGAATGGATGGTGGTAGTGGTGGTGGTGGTGGGCTCTGGAGTCCTTTCGGACTCACAGCAACCCTGTATAGGGTTTCCAAGGCTGTAAATCTTTAGGAGAGCAGAAAACCTCATCTTTCTCCAGTGGAATGGCTCGTAGTTTTGAACTTCTAACCTTGAGGTTAGCAGCCAGACTCGTAACCACTACGATACCAGAGCTCCTTAGAATGGATAGTACTGAGGGTCTATCCCAGGGCACAAGCTCTAATAGTCAAAAGTATAAAACTATTATTAAAATTATTTCACTGCCTGAAACCCTCCAAAAATCAGGGCCAAGACAGTTTAAAGCCTTCAGAAATGTAGAAATTATTAAGTATTACATACGCTGTTGTTAAGTGCTATAGAGTCAGTTCTGACCTGTATAGTGTCTGAGGAGCAGCGTAAGTTAGAACCACTGACCTTGCAATTGAAACTGAAGTTGAGCGCTTATTCTACAGAAACACACCAGGACTCCTAACTACTACATACAGGGAATAATTATATGGTAGT
This sequence comes from Chrysochloris asiatica, assembly GCF_000296735.1. NCBI lineage: Eukaryota > Metazoa > Chordata > Mammalia > Afrosoricida > Chrysochloridae > Chrysochloris > Chrysochloris asiatica. Next base: position 29,344,452 of record NW_006408535.1, on the reverse strand, counting down.
ATTTAAAGGAGTCTTGATAATTCAGTGGGTTAAGCGCTAGGCTGTTAACTGCAAAGATGAGGCTGACTGCTCCCATGAACGTTTACAGTCCCAGAAACCAATGGGCCAGTTCCAATCTGTCCTATAGGGTTGCTCTGAGTTGGAATTGACTCAACTGCAGTGGGTACCATTAGTATTAAAATGACATGAGAACAAGTGGGAAACATTTGGTGAACTGTCTACAGAGGACATTCTCCAAACAATTAAGGATTCCTAACGTCTAAAAGCTAAGCAATCTTATCTGCACAATGCTTCAATTTCTCATTTCCCATGGGAAGCATCATTGGGAGACTCTGAAAACAGAAATTTTGGCTCAATTGCTTCTAGATTGTGATATCTAGCTTAGAATAATGAATGACACAGCTGTTCAATTACAAATTTACCCTGATTTAAAAAAAATGTATTTCTCTATGACTGAATATAAAGATTTAAAAACTCACATTAATTAAAATGTTGGTAAGATCAATCAAAGGATCTCAGGGACCCAGGAATAAACTTCTGACTTAATATGGACCTTGTAGTCTGCTGTACTATATGCTATAGGAGTTAACTAGGACAGACTGAGCTTAGTAAAATATAGGTAATAATGTGGGAAAAAGCCCATTGCTGTGCATTTCATTATAAACTTTATTGAATTGTTTTACCAAGATCAGATATAACTGGTTTAAGTGTAAGCTAAAGATTAAGCTCTGAGGCACAGTCAATTCTTATACTTTCTAAGAAAGCAAAAAGCTGTACCTTTAAGGAGTTGGCTGTTCTGGTCAGATGCTTTGATCCCCGATGTGGTTTTCCTTATGACCTCAACACCACTTTTCAGACTACCTAAACAGTTACTCTCGAAGCTGCTCCCAACAGAGTAACAGAAGTTTAACTTTTGTCCAGATAAAGATCTGCCTTAATATTTTAATAAGGAAACTAAGACTGCTTACTCAAGAACCCTAGGGAGCAAAGAACTATCTCCCACTCCTAGCCTAGTTCCATATTATAACCCAGTGGAAATAGTCACTTACATAGTGTGCTGAATTCTTTCTGATTCTGGTTGTTGAGAGGTCTGAATCTCTGAAGTTTGGGGTTGTGTAGCAGCTGGTGGCTCTGCCTCTTCAGCTTCATACTTCTTTGGGCTCTCCTGTCAGGAGGTAGCAAAAACAAAATAGCAAAGTACTTAAATCTTAACAGTTCCTTTTCTTTACCTGGAGCTGGAAAAAGGCAGAGTAGAATATACAAAGTAGAGTACTTATCAGCTCCACATATAACTCTCTGGTATAATTTCATCTAAGAAAATGAAATGGAAAAAATATGATTTAAAGACAGATTCTTCAAGAATTTTTACACCAGCAATCATTTTATGAAAACTTAAATCTTTTTGAGAGAGCTGAAAAAGGTTTCTTTTGGGACAGAAAAAAAGGAATTCTGAGGAAGAACTGACCCCAAGAGCACTGAGGTGAGAAGCCTGCTGCTCAGCATCATGTCGAGCTTTCGTAAATCAGGGCGTTGGAATGAGTGAAGTGGGATCTAACAGTTATCTTCAACCTTCTGTATTTCTAACTGAACCTAGCCCAGACCAACTTTTCAGTTTTGTAGCTAAGACAAAATGGAAAATCATGCCTCATCTTCCATGTTCCTCAGGGTAGAATGGGGTGTTGGGTTTAGTAGTGGGGAGAATCATAATAGCCTACCCGCTCAGGTTGTAACCTCTGGGTCACATGCTTTTCAGATGACTCAGACTGGCTCATGCACCTCACTTGGATAGAGGAGGTGGTAGTCCTCTCCTTTGGCTCAAGGACCTGCAGTTGTGGCATTGGTGGAGTTGCAATCTCCTGACCAGAAGAGAGATCTTTGGTTTCAGTGTAGCTGGTACTGCTGTCCCTGGAGACTCTAGGGCTCAGAGACTAAAGAAACAAAATCAAGTATTATAATAAGGTACATTAATACACATGGTATAAATTCAGCACATCACAGAATTTTCCAGCCTCCACTGACCCAATTTAATACACTGGCTCTTTCAATCCTATGTTTATTCTTATTTGAATTAGTTATCTCCTGATTTACTAGATTTTCCAATAAATATTTAGTAAGTCCCAATAAGATGTGACGAGCACTATAAAAAGACATGTTCATACCCTCAAAAAGTTTACAATCTAGTAGAGACATTGATACATGGATTCTTTCTCTGGAATCAAAGGGATTTAGAATGAAAAAGTACCCCATTTAGAAATCAGTGAATTAAAAATCAAGACTCTGAAATGGGAAAATTAATCATTTGCTAAGGAGTCCTGGTGCGGAGTTGTAGGATAAGTACTGGACTGGTAACCACAAGGTCGGCAATTTAAACCCACCAGCTTCTCCTCAGAAACTATATAGGGTTGCTCTGAATCAGACCTGACTAAATGGCACTTAACAATAACAATAAGGTCTATAAGCGACTTCCCCCATGCTTGTCAGAAATTACGATGGGCTTTCCTAAAGGTTAAAAAATACTGGAGTACAGACAGAACATCAATGCACATAGGATTGACCCATACTCACTTTTCTGCTGTTGCTTGAGGCGGAACGAGAACGAGAACGTGAACGAGAACGAGAACGGGACCTGGACCCTGATGTTGATCTAGAGCCCATCTTGGGTCTACTACGAGGGTTGGAGTGAGAATGTGCCAGGGATCCATCTCTCTGCTTGGATCTTGGAGGTGAATGAGATGGAGAGCCTGAGCTGTCAGGAGAGCGAGATCGTGATCTAGAACTGGAGGACGAAGATGAGGAAGACCGGCTAGACGGTGAGGAATGAGCTGACGGTTTCAATCTGTGGCTCAGGAAAAGAGTATGTGTAGCCATTCTGCCCTCTTGTTCCAAAGATGGCTGTTTCTGAGATTCCTCAGTGATCTCTTTGGCTGGTGCTAATTCTTCAATGTTTAGAGGGAGTGGCTGAGCTGATTTTTCTGACTCAGATTCAAGACCTTTCTCTACTGAGGATTCAGCCAGTGTACTTTTCTGAACTAGAGATAGGACACTCTCCTCTGGTACTTTCTCTGCAGGAGATTCTACTTTGGTGTCGGTAGGACTTGACAAAGGAGACAGGCCTCCCACCAACTGAACAGAATGCTGAGATATTAATAGCTCCTTGGTCTCAGTATCTGTATTTGGAGGAGATAACTGAACAAGAACAGGGGGGGCTGGGCCTCCCATGGGCTCTACTTCTTCTTCACTCTGGAGTTGTGTAATAGGTGGTGGTGAAGAGGCTTCCTTGGTAAGTAAAGGTGGAAGAGTCTCTTCCTCACTGGCAGTTTGCTCTGGTTGTAGCACAAGAGGGACCTTCTCCAGATCTTCAGTCAACTGAGGAGGAGAAGGGGACTTTGATTTTTCCTCCAAGCCTTTCAAAGATTTAATTTCTTTTTCTTCCTCTTTAAGGGGAGAAGCTATTTTTATCTCGTTCTCTTGCTGATACCTGGCCAGATGACTTCTTCGAGCCTCTTCCTGGGACCTTGTTACTATTCCTCCTCTCTCTAACCCTTCTTGTTCCTGGGATCTTATGGGCTTAGGTCTCTCATCCACCACTTGCTCTGGCTTTGCTTTGGACATTTCCTCCTCCTCCTCTTCTGCCTCAGACTGTTTCAAGATGGGTGCTTCTTTAGATTTTTGTCCCTCATTTTCCTCTTCTTCCTCACCCAAGAAAAAAAAGTCCTCCTCTTCCTCCTCCTCCTCTTCTTCCTCCTCTGCTTTCAAATTTCGATCTGCTCTGATCCTCAGATTTCTGGATGGTGTTTCTTGATCTTCTTCCTCCTCAGCAGCCTGGCTGCAATCAGAAAGTTTAGCTGCTCTTGCCTGAAATAAAAGATATACAATGGCTCCAAATATATTTGGATCATAATCAGAGAAGGAGAAGAAAAAAAAAATCTCACAAGACACTCCTAGGAATAAGAAACACAATGATACGTACTCTTAACAATACAGAAACAAGTATGAAAGCAGATAATCATGATTAATATGAACATAGGGAATCCAAATACACCCAATTCCCACTTATTGACATGGTTAGGTTCCAAAGACCAGGTTGCTTTACAAAAAAATTGGTGTTATGCAAAAATAGAGACTTTTCACTCCATTTTCTGACCATCCATTTATTGGATTTTTTCAGTTAGAAAATACGATAATAGAAATAATAACAGCTAAGTTTTACTGATATGATGAGTCCAGTTATGGATCATTCCTCTGTGGAGGAGGTGGCTTGGAGGAGACAAAACTTGGTTGTGACTGGAGGACCCATGGCTTACCCACTTTACCTTCCTTCTGTTTTGGATGAATTTTCCTTTCAGAGTCAATCCTGCAGCCTGCTCTGATCTCTGGGTCTGGTGAGTCACCAAGGGATAGGGGCTTTCTGCAAGGCTGTCTCATACCCAGCTCCATCAAAGCAGCGGGTTCAGGCCCAGTTTGGTTCAATTTGGGATGTTACTAACTCACATCCACTTATAAACACCCTCTCCCATGCTTTTTTCCCCTACATTCCCATCCCATAGCAATTTTGAGCTGCAGGTTCTCAGAGATCACATTGGATGGTGTTTGGCCCAGGTTCCTAGAAGATGCCAGGAGACGATTCCTGAGGGAGGGGATGCTCCAAGACATTCCCATCATGGCTGATGTCTTGTTAATACACAAAATAGTTGGATAGCACATTTTATACTATTGTCACAAATGTAAAATAATGGATAATGAGATCGTTGATAAATGAGAAATAGGTATAGAAAGAATGACCAAAAGGAATATAATAATAAAGCTGCTGTTAATTCATTTTTTAACTTCAAGGTTCTAAAATAAATAAAAACAGAACATCTAAAAAAACAGGAGAAAACTGACCCACTATCACCATTTTGGTGTAATTCTTTTCATTCTTTTTCTTATTTTTTTACATAATCATAATTTCACTATATTTTTGTGTTCTATTCATACCATGTTTAAGAATTGAATGAAATAATTCATTATGTCATGTTTTTCTAATGTTCTTTAGGAATACAGACCAGCTTGCTAGCTTTTACAATTAAGTTTCTTTATATATACACTTAGAGATTTGAAAGCTAGAGCAGACCTAAATTTGAAAAGAGGAGAAAGATGACTGTACAGAAATCTAGAAAGATACTAACTCTAAAACATTTGTGAAAAAGACATTCAAACATTACCTAAAGAATGATGGATGTTTTAATAGGTATCTGAGTTACCTGTCTTACTCTAGATGATCGTCTTTCCCCTTTCCTTGGTCTCTCATCATCAGAATCACCTTTATCTTCAGAAATAGAGGCGCTCTTTCCTATCAAGTGAAAGAAAGTCAGTTAGAATCATATGAATACCCTTTCATGACTGCTTTCTAAAACTCAATCATAGAATATGAGCTGGTTAATGTGTATCTATGCAAATTTCTTTAATTTCTACACTGAAAAAAAGACTGTATAAAGCCCTATAGTTAAGAGCCTTACTGCCAATCCAGATTGTGTACCTCTGGAATATTTCAGTAATCCAGAGTCAATTCACATACTGTGAATGTACACGTTGTTGTTGTGAAGTGCTGTCGAGTTGGTTCCGACCCATAGTAACCCTGTATAGGGTTTCTGAGGAGCAGCTGGTGAGCTTGAACCACCGACCGTGCAGTTCAAATGGCTTTGCAGTCTGATGCATTAACCCATAAAGCCATAAAAGATATAAGATATGTAACAACTCTCAGGGGTTTCAAATTATTTTGCAAAGATATACAAATAAAAAGTGCACTAATTTCTATAAAGTTCATTGTGCTCTGTACCTGTATTTTTTTGGACGCTTATTGCAATGTATATATGGTAACTTGAATTTACTTAATATGGCTTTTTTATCCAAAGTCTTAATTTCTACCAAATTATTGGGTGGGACCATGCAAATAGGGTATACAGGACTTTAATGCTGTGATTGTTTAGTTTTGCCATCTCTCTAGGTTTAAAAGAATCTATCTCAGATGCAGGAAAAGACAATTCCAGGACCATCAAAAAAGAAGAGCATAATCCCTACCTAGAAAAGTGGTGACAGCAGAGGTGGTAGCACAGGCAGCGGCATGGAGAGAGCAGCTTTGGACTTCTAAGATCACTAAGTAAAGCTGAGTGCCTACAGGTAGGAGGCTGACTTGTAGAATGTGTCCTTTGGGCATTTAGAAACTGGCTAAAGGAGCTTTGTTAACACTTGCCTGAGCAGGGCAGAAGCCAAGGGGCCACATGGCTGAGAGGCCAAAGACAAGAGTGACATGTACTTGCGGTACAGAAGCAGCAGCATTCCTGATTGGAAAACTGCTGCATCTTGCGTTATTTCTTATCCTGAATTGCACCCTGTTCACTTCCCTGATAAATCCTATAATCGCGAGTATGGTTATGAGTTGTGTGTGGCCACTGCAATGGATTACTGAAATCAGATGTGAAGCAGAGTGCTATGGGAGGGATGGTTGGGGTCAAAATAAGTTAAAGAAGGTTGTAGGATAGAGGCATGTCTGACCTTTGCTTCACAGGAATCTGCCTTGGACTGGTTTGAAGTTTGATTCTTTCCCTCTTACGAAGCCAGAGGAAGTTAGACATGGCTCCCATACAGTTTTTGTAATGACTTGGAGTTTTGACCAAAATACTAGGACTAATATACCAATCACTTTGTGAAACTACAATTCATGAAGAAATTAATGGTGGGACCCTAAAGTTCCTAAAAATTACATTAAGCCAATCAGATGGCACTTCAGAGTTAGCTCCTCTCAATTAGGCATAAATTCAAGGTGAAATTTATTTTTAAGGGGAAAAAAAAAATTATACTATTAAAAGAAAACTTGGAAACCACCAATCTAAATCATCCTGATTAATCTAGGTAAACCTGAAAAAAAAAAAATGTCACATTCCATGAAAGAAGATGACTGTGGCTAAATCCCTTCACTCATTTGGATCTCAATGTTCTGAGATCCTGCCAGTACTAGAGTAGCAATGCAAACAGTGACAAGAACAAAGTTTAGATAACAGCCTACAGGTAATCATATTCCAAATACCCTGCTAAACTAGGACTAGTTTTACTTATAGGACAAAAGGTTTAAATGATATAGAAAACCATGTTCTACCTAATAGTATCTAAACTGTTCATATATACCAGATGGTGGGTGAGCTCCAACCCACGGTATCCTCCCTTCCCATAAAACTAAAATGAACTGCAAGGTAAAGTCTACACTTATTTATAAAACTTTGATGATTACTTCATTAATGAGATCGGAGTATATACGTTTCACCCCAGAGTGAGTAAAAACAACCTTGTTATGGATGTGTGTATAGGAGCCATGGTTATAAAATATGGGGACAAGGCCATATTCTTTTTTAAAACATCTGAAGAATAATTTGTAAGCAATCCATAGTGTGGTGGCTATAATTATATAGTAATTTCATAATTCACTGACCAAAAGGAGGTTAAATTATAAAATTAGTCAAACCCAAAGAAAATAATTTTAAGCAAAGCTCCTTTGTGAACACAAGAGGAAAAGGCTAATTTATCTTAGTTTTAAAAAAAGATATGTACAAACATGGCCAAAAACAAATGTGTTAAGGTCAAGTAATAGTTTCAGAGTTGAGATTGAAATTTTAAAATTAGGTACATACAAGCAAATAGTGTCTTTCTCTACTTATTGCAAACTGTGTGCTATTTTACCAGATTATAGTTATTTTCATACTATAAAACTGCAGTGACAGAATCCTAAATGATTACCCTTCTAGAAGCACTTGAGTAAAAATCACCAAAGAAATCTGGGAAAATGGGCAGAACTGTTCAGAAAACTTTGGTTGTCACTATTTCCCAAAAAAGTGGTAATTGGAAGGGACTCTCAGACATGAAACACAAAGTTAAGTAACACAAAATATAAGGTAAAAATTTTAGTTTTTTTAGTTTCTTTGTTTTTTTAGTCTTTTTAGTTCCTTTGAAGTAACTGATATAATGCAGACAAGTTCCTGGGAAAGTTGACATGGATCATGAGCACATGGCCACAACAGTGTCTTGTACCAGATGTTAATAATGTATGAAGACACTGAGGTTTAGCAAAAGGCAAAACCAGTATCGATAATGAATGGGCTAATAAATATATTTTAGGAGTTGAAAACTAGTCAGGGTGAATGTAAGCTTTCCAATGTTCCAGAGCCAGAGGGAGAAGTTAGCTACTAGACAGAATGGTGGTTGGTTGTGGTTGTGTGCTGTCAAGTGGGTTCTGACTCTCAGAGACCCTATATAACATTTCCAAAGTTGTAAATCTTTACAGGAGCAGAAAGCCTCATCTTTCTCCTGTGTAAGTGACTTATAAATTTGAACTGCTAACCTTGTGGTTCATAATCCACTAATCTACCAGAGCTCCTTGCTCTTGTTGTTCAATGCTGTTGAGTCGTTTCCAACTCATAATGACCCTGATGGGGTTTCCATGGAGGAGCTGGTGAATTAGAACTGTCGACCTTGCAATTTAAACTGACCTTGCACATTATGCTGCAGCAGCACACCAGGACTCCTAAACAGTATTGTTGTTAAATGCTGTCAAGTCAGTTTCAACTCTTAGCAACTTTGTATAGGGTTTCTAAGGAGCGGCTGTTGAGTTCAAACGGCTGACCTTGAGGTTGAGTGCTTATTCTACAGTACTATACCAGGAATCTTACTAGACAGTATAGAAAGCAATAAAGTAAGGAAAGTTTAAAGGACACATAAGCAAGTAATTTCTTCTTCCTAAAAAACTGGAACCTGAACAGGATTTGTAGGACCCTCATATAACGAGTAGTTAACATATTACAGGGTCACTTATGAGTTGGAATCAACTCAACAGCACATAATAACAGAGATCATAGCAAAGGCTGTGGCAGAGGGATTAAAAGGATTTAAAAGTGAACTGTGAGATCTGGCAAATGATGCCAAACCTAAATCTGATTAATGCTAGCTGTACTCATAATTTAACTGGCATTGCTCTAGAACAGGGGTTATTGTTGTTAAGCGCCGTCGAGTCGTTTCCGACTCATAGCGACCCTGTACAGAGTTTCTGAAGAGCAGCTGGTGAGCTTGAACGACCAAGCTTGAGGTTCACACTGAACTTGCAGTCTTGCAGCGCCATGCCAGAACAGGGGTGTTGTTGTTGTCAGGTGCCATCGAGTCGGAACTGACTCATAGCGACCCCATGCACAGCAGAACGAAACAATGTC
>NW_006408535.1:29332152-29334178 GCF_000296735.1 Chrysochloris asiatica | reverse complement strand
TTTCTCAGAAGTACAATTAAGTGTTCTGGAATACTCATACTTCTCAATGTTGTCCATAGCTTGTCATGATCCACACAATCGAAAGCCTTCGCAGTCAATAAAGCATAAGTAAACATCCTTCTGATATTCTCTGCTTTCAGCCAAGATCCATCAGACATCTGAAATGATGCAAGGGGTAGGGAACCTTTTTCTGCCAAAATTTGGAACATCATTTGCGGCTGTACAAAATTATCAACTTAAAAATTAGCCTGTTATATGGAGTCCTGGCGTGGTGCTGTGGTTTAATGTGCTAGAATACAAAGTCAGCTTGAACCACAAGGTTAGTGGTTCAAGCTTGCCAGCCGCTCCTGAAAACCTTATACAGGATCACTATGGGTTGGAACCAACTCGACAGCACTTAACAACAACAACATATTTAGTCAAACATTTAGTTAACTCACTCCAATATGATGTGCTGCAGGTTAATGCTAGATTGCAAGGTTTGATTCATAAGGTTGCTGGTTCAAACTCATAGACAGCCGCTCATCAGAAACCCAATATAGACTCACCATGAGTTGGAATAGACTTGACGGCACTTAACAACAATGTGATGGCTGGAGTCCTGATGTGTCACTGTTGGATAAAGCACTGGGCCGCAAAGTTGGTTAGAACCACAAGGTCGGCGGTTCAAATTCATCAGCTGCTCCTTGGAAACCCTATTAACGGTCCCTATGAGTCTGAAGAGACACAACAGCACTTAACAATAATAATGTGATGGCTGGAATGCGGTTGCACTGGCAGGGTCAGACCAAATGATTTCTCGGGCCTATATGGCCCATGGGGAATCCTGGTGTGGCGCTGTGGGTTAATGTGTCAGACTGCAAAGCCGTATGAACTGCAAGTTCAGCAGTTCAAGCTCACCAGCCGCTCCTCGCAAACCCTATACAGGGTAGCTATGGGTTGGAACCGACTTGACAGCACTTAACAACAACATATGGCTCACGAAGACAGATATTCTCCACCCCTGCTCTACAACCTCAGCATTCATGTTTGATATTAAAAAAAATAAAAATAAAAAAGGCTACATGCACATGCTCTGTAAGTCGAGGATCAACTAAGATCACCTGTCACTATATCTATGTTTTAAACATCTGTATTGTGAATAAATATCCCTTTTAATGTTTTTGCATCTTCATAGATTGAGCTCTTTTTGAAAAAAAAGGTATGGCAACAAAACTCCAGACAACTTTGAACTATGGTAATGTATATTGGCTCCCAAGCCCGTAAGAAAAATCTGAATGTGGTGGTTCAGAGCAAGAAGTCAAAGGAAAGAGTCAAGATAACAAATAAGATGGCGGATCGGGTGGAAGAGCAATAAGGAGCTCCATTAGCAACAACACAGAATACCTGACCAAGTAGGCTCAGGGGCTGGTCCCAGAACTCTGAACCACATATAAAGGAATATTTAGAAGGTTGGAGGGCTTACACAGCTGGGATAATTTGTGACAGAAGCAAGAAATCCATTGCTTTCTAGTCTGGGATGCTCAGCTGCTCTAGGAGCTGCCATCTTGGGTGAGACAAAGCGGGGGAAGGATTGGAGCAACCACAGACACCTGGCAGAACAGCAGAGATAAAGGTGCCGAAATTCTTTTCTTTTGGTTTCTGTTCATTGGTCCCTTGCTGTCTGCGTACCTCCATTCTGGTGATTGTACGGGTGCCTGAGCTAGTGGACACCTCAGCCCCACCCTCAGAGGGTTCTACTATGCATGCACATAGATCTCCTCGAAATTTAGAGAGAAAGTTTCCAATTAAAACCAAACGGCCACAGCCAGCCCTGAACTGTTTAAAACCAGAAAAAAGGCCTGAATGGGGATTGTGGAGTGGGACAAGCAGACAAAAAAGGAAATAGTCTGAAAATTAAATCCTAAGTCAAGTCAAAACGACCAACAGTGGCATCTTGAAATTTCTCAAGAAGAGTGAAAAGGGAAGCCCATTTCCTGATCACATCTACCTGGAGGCAATCAGAAAGCATAAAAAATACCAAAAT
>NW_006408535.1:29286737-29330462 GCF_000296735.1 Chrysochloris asiatica | reverse complement strand
AGACTGGAACAGCTACAGTGACAGAAGATACATCTTCATGATGAACCTGACCTATACTCAGAGCGGTAGTTACTCTAAATACCAACAGAGAGGGACAGTCTTCAAATCAAGTTATCAATGCTATCCGCTCTGTACACAGGATAAATAGGGACGGGCAATTTAGACATTGGCTACCTAAAATGAGGGGGCAATAAAGGCACAAAGTGACTGGCTTACAAGGTTTCAAGAGGGAGTTTAGTTTAAGAGTATGGGGGGAAACAAAGAGTCCCCACTGAATAGCTATCATCTTGTCTAGATGGGTCTGGTGAAAAGAGATGGGGGTAAGATTCGTAAGATTAAATAGTGAATAATTGTTATTATGACTAATCACGACTGTCACAATTGTAAAGGTAGAAGTTTTGTAACAAAAAAAGGGGAGTGGTTAATCTTATAGTCCAAAAAGAGAGGACCCTAGGACCATCAAGAGAGGAACGCACAAGCAGAATGCGGGACCTTATCCAAAGAAGCAGCAGAGCCAGAGATGGTGGCATAGAGAGGGGGAGTGGCTGATGACTCTAGATTCATGGACTAAGAAGAGAGGGACTAAGAGCTGGTGGCCAGGAGGCAGACTTGAGGAATGTGCCCTTTGAAGATGTAAATTATTATATGCCTGAGTGTTTTTTTTTTAATTTTGTTTGTTTTTTAAAAAGCTAAAGTGGAGAGAAATGTAACTGATGATACATTTCCAGTCCTGTATCTGACAGTGTTTCTCTGCTATTCATAGAGTTTTTAGTGACTAGCTATTCAGAAGTAGTTCGTCACTCTTTCTTCCTAGTCTGTCTTTGTCTGGAAGCTCATCTGAAACCTGTCCACCATGGGAACCCTGCTGGTTATTTAAAATACTAGTGGCATAGCCCTCAGAATCACAGCAACTCAAGCTACCACAGCATGACAGACAGACAAGTGGTGGCCGTTTGGTACATGGAGGGGATTATAATCAATGTAATGAAACAAGGTATATGATTTGTTGAATGTAAAACTGATGATATGCCCTGTAAACTTTCACTCAATCCACAATAAAAACCTTAAAAAAAAAGAGAGGGACTAAAATCTGGTGGCCAGGAGGCAGACTTGAAGAATGTGCCCTTTGGAGATGTAAATTATTACATAAGACTGAGTGGTTTTGTTTGTTTGTTTAAAAAGCTAAAGTGGATAAAGAGAACTACTGTTAACTGATGATACATGGAGGGGATTAATGAAACAAGGTGTATGATTTGTTGAATGTAAAACTGATGATATTCCCTGTAAACTTTCACTCAATCCACAATAAAAACCTTAAATAAAAAAAAAAGAAAGAGTCCAGGAGAACTATATGAGTATGAACTATTTCTTCCTTACTATCAAAGGTTTCGTCAAAAGCAGTACACAGGAGGCTCTGGAATACAACCCAAAGATACTGATTAAGTATGATCAATCCTAAAATCTATACTTTCAGTTAGTGACTCATAAAATGAGAACAACTGGTGATGGTGATGGTTATATGCTGTGGAATCAATTCTGACTCACGGCAACCCTGTATAAGGTTTCCAATGCTGTACATCTTTATGAGAGCAGAAAGCCTCATGTTTCTCCCACAGAGCGACTGGTAGATTCGAACTGCTGACCTTGTGGTTAACAGCCCAGCTCATAATCCACTATGCCACTAGGACTCACAGAATAACTGTTGTTGTTATGTGCCGTGGAGTCGATTCTGACTCATAGCGACCCTATACTGGGTTTCTGAGGCTGTAAATCTTTACGGGAGCAGAAAGCCTCATCTTTCTCCCGCGGAACAGCTGGTAGTTTCGAACTGCTGACCTTGCAGTTCGCAGCCCAATTCGTAACCACTATGCTACCCGAGCTCATTCACAGAATAACTAGGGAACTTTAAAAAAGTACAGAGTCTCAGGACTTACACTTCTAAAGATTTTCTTGCAGAAGGGCCAAGAAATTAATATTCTTAAATATACTTCCGTTATTGTTAAGTACTGTCAAGTTGGTTCTGACTTACAGTAACCTTATGTAAGGTTTCTGAGGTTGTAAATCTTTGTGGAAGCAAAAAGCCTCATATTTCTCACAGAACAGCTGGTGGACTTGAACTGCTGACTTTGCGGCTTGTTGTTACTGTTTTTAAGCACCATCGAATTGATTCCAACTCATAGCGACCCTGTATGGGTTTCTGAGGAGCAACTCATGGGTTTGAACAGTGATCTTACTGTTCAAATCAACTGTGCGGTCCAATACTTATCCTACAGTGCCACATCAGAGCTACTTTATCATCTAGAGCAGGGGTGGGGGACCTTTTCTTGTTTGGCCAAAAATTACAACTTCATGGGCTATATAAAATTATCAAATTGAAAATCAGTCTGCTATATTTGGTCAAACACTGAATTAACTCACCCCTAATGTGATGGCCAGAACTATGGTTGCTTCAGCAGGGCCAGACCAAATGATTTCATGGGCCCACAGGCTAGACATTCCCCATGCCTGCTATAGAGCAATTGCACTCCCAAAACATACTACTACTGAAAAAAATAAACCTCATGTGACACTGATGATCAACAAAATATGTTACCAGGAACCTTACTTTTAATTTAAATATGGTTATTAAAGAAAGAACCCATGAAGATTCCATCAAGGACATCCAAAGCTAACAAATAAGCAGCCATTAAAATAGTTTACTCACTTATGTTGTTACTGTTAAGTGTTGTCACGTAGATTTTGACTGACAGTGATCCTGTATAGGGTTTCTGAGGAGCAGCTGGTGACTGTGAACCACCAACCTTGTGGTTCAAAGCGACCTTGTGGTGCAGTGCATTATCTTGCAGCACCACAACAGGCCTTCACAGTGGGAAGATGCTCTATACTTCAGCAAATCTAACGTCTAGTTAGATAACTGAGCTCTGCTAAAACTCCAAAATACTGCTCCATTTACGATCATGACACAAATGTACTGAATCTACACTAAGATTCACATTCCATCCAAGATAAGAAGTATAAACGTTTAGGGCGTAGAGTGCACTGAATATGCACTTGAGGCGATTGCAAGATGCATTCTACAATTTGTTGTTATTAGAGGCCATTGAGTCAACACCAACTCATAGTGATCCTATGAATAACAGAACGAAACACTGCCTGGTCCAACATCAACCTTATAATCGTTGCTAAACCCGAGGCCCATTTGCTGCCGCCACTGTGCTAATTAATCCATCTTGTTGGGGGGGGGGGGTCTTCCTTTTTCTTCAACCTGCCATAAAGTACTACATTTTTTTGGCCACAATTTTTGCCACAAATTCTAATTTTTGTTTTCACTTCTCTTTCCCTTTTTATTTCTTGTCCCAGCAAAGACAAAGCACTGAAAAGGCAGTCTTCCCTCACTCGAAATCCTTATTAGCTTTTGAAACCTCATTTCAGAATCCAATCCTCATTTCCATTTAGAACTGAGAGTCTCATTCTTTTTAAAGCAAGGTCGTTATCAAGAATTTTCAATGGTTCCCCTATTACCGACAGAATAAAAAAAAAACCTCATACTCTTCTGGATAGATGAATCTACACAAAGAGCTTCAAAAAGTATCTTTTTTTCTTTTTTTGGTGGTGGTATAAAAGTAAGGAGTTACGGTTAGGACTATGCTTAGGTCTAGACTAGGCCTAAGAGTAAACCTTTATCTACTTTTAGGGTTGTAGTTAGATTTTTTTCCCCTTGAAATCTACTCGATACCCACTTCATTTGAAAGTTCTGCAACTATGCTATTTCTTCTTAACTTTTTGTTGTTGTTGTTGCAGATTGGTATCTCTGGTTCCATATTTTCAGTCTTAAAAGGTTTGTTTTACTTTGAATACTTCTACATCTAGGTTGAGTTCTTGGCAATATTGTTAATCTCAGGTTGTTGCCTGATCTTTTTGGTTCTTTATCCAAAGAACACTCTTCAGTATTTTCTATAAGGTCGGTTTGACTTTTACTAATGCTTTTCATTTGTTTATCTGGAAATGTCCTAATTCACCATCATATGTGATGGACAATCTTGCTGGACATATAATTCTTGGTTGACAGCTCTTTTCTTTCAGAATTTTATCTATATCATCCCATTTGCCTTCTTGCCTATATAGTTTCTGCTGAAAAATCCAAGCTTAGTCTTATTACTTCTTTGTAGGTAACTTTTCATTTTTCCTGAGCTGCTCTCAGGATTCTTTCCTTGTCTTTGGTTTTTAAAAATCTGATTATAGTATGTTTTAATGGGTTTCTTGAATGCTATCTACTCATCTTTCATGATGTTAGGAAAGTCTTCCAACAACTCTTGTACAGTTTTTCTCTATGGCTTTTTTGGTCACTTCCTGTTGTGGAATCCCAATCATAAATAAGCTATTCCTCTTGATAGTATCCACATAAATCTTATGCTTTCTTCAGATTTCTTTTCTTTTTCTTTTTTTTTTTTTATTGTTGCTCTAGCATATGAGTATTGAGAGATTTGTCTTCAAGCTCACTAATTTGGCCTTTCATTGATTCAATTCTACTTCTTTGCTTTTTCAATATAATATCTTAGTATTAACCTGGTTTTCTAAATGCTGCTTTGTATGGTTTCCAATTTTGCATTTATTTTGTCCTTGTTGTGTTTTCCTGAATTTTTCTAAAGTTTAGTCTGTGTTTGATTTGATTTCATCTGCAGTTTTCTCAATCATTATCTTGATCCACTGAAGGAACCTAAATATTCTTTAAAATTCCTTATCAAGTAGTTTTGATACCATTTCTGATATATTTTCTGACTGTATTTTGGTCACTTGTTTGAGGCACCGTCTTGTTTCTTTGTGTAAGCTGAAATTGTTTTTCTAAGACATTGTCGTGTTGTTTTGTTTATATTTAATTGATTGTATGTCAGTGTGTTCTCAGGCATTCACCACTCAGTAACTCACAACCTCTCTTCTGGTGGATGTAATAAGACTGGGAAGTGTGAAAGTAGGTTTCTGTTCATTGTTTAGTATGGTGTAGTAGAGGCCAGGTTCATGTGCTTCTGGACGTTAAGGGTGGTAAGCCAGATCCAACCCCAGGCAGAGCAGAGGCTGTGCAGGAGGGGATGCCATTGGCCACAGGGGTGGCAAAGGTGGAAACTGGTAGCCACATCTCCGGCTACCAGGAGGAGAGTGTGGGGAACAAGGGAGAACTGTACCCCACTTGCTGCCAATTTCCAGCTAGGTCCTATAACTTCAGGCTGCTGTTATTGACAGTTGCTGCAGAAGCTCAAGATGGCTGCACCATCTTGTTCCAGAACAGCCAACAGCCTGTCTACTTTTCTGCTCTCACTGCTCCTGTTCAGCTTCCTATTCCAGTTGGTATTCGGCCCACATTTGTCCAGTCCTCTGAAGCTCAGGGTTCCAAGATCACCATCCGTATCTGTTTCGCTTGGTGTCCTATGTCTTTGTTGCAGAGGTTCTGCCCAGCAGTCTGCCTATACTGTCATCTGTCCCAAAGTCTAAAGCCCATTATCTTTTCATTCTATTTTTCCACAAACTTTCTGAAGCCCCCTCATACCTCTAAAATACATTTACTTTTTATATACTTTTCTTTCCTAAACACAAGAAAATCCTTTTCTACCCTCTCTAATGCCAATTCTATACATTTTGAGGCACAGCTGAAAATCTTTCCTCTATCACTAGTGCTCAAAGAATTTCCACTCTTTCAAATTACTGTGGTCATGTACCTGTATCATTTATATCACATAAAAACCAGCTCGACAGTACTTTAATAACAATTACATATTAAAAGGAGCTCTGGTAGCACAGCGATTAAGTACTCAGCTGCTATGAGAAGAGTCACTGGTTTGAACTCAACAGCTGCTCCACAAAGAAGTGGCAATCTGCCTCCACAGAGATTTTTGTTGTTGTTAAGTGCCGTTGAGTCGATTCAGACCCATAGTGACCCTATATAGGGTTTCCGAGGAGCATCTGGTGAGCTTGAACCACCCACCTTGCGGTTCAAATGACTTGGCAGTCTGACGCATTAGCCCACAGTGCCACACCTTGTAAACCCTATAGGACGGTTCTACTGTTCTATATCATTGCTATGAGTCTGAATTGACTCAACAGCAATATGTTAATCATATGCCTTTAATTGTTTTTTTGTGTGTGTAATTGTCTTCTCTCTTCCTAATAGTCTTTACAATGTTACAGTGCTAACTTTCCATATATGCTAGCACAGAGATTCATTACACAGCAGGAAATCAGTAAGTATTTCTGACTTATTTAAGAAGAAATACCCAACAGTTTATAGAATACATTCTCCTCCTCTTTACCAAGAGGAGAAAAAGAGAACTAGCAGCTCAGTGGCTCCATAGAAAAAGCATTGGACTGCATGACACAAAGTTGGTGGCTCAAGTCCACCAGCTGCTCTGCAGGAGAAAGATGAGGCTTTCTTCTGTAAGACAGAAAAAGCCTTAGAAATCCTATATAGGATCGCTATGCGTTGGAAATGACTTGATGACACTCAACAACAACAGCAGTAAAGTAGAGCCATTAAATGTCTACTACACAAACCACAAGGTCGGCAGTTCAAATTCACCAGCTGCTCCTTGGAAGCCCTATACAGGGTCACTATGAGTTGGAATCAACTCGATGACACTTAACAACAATTCTCGTATTTGAGAGAAGCCAAAAATCAAACCTTTCTATTGTCAAATCAATTCTAACATATGCCAAACCCATGTGTTAATAGAATAGAACTTTGTTCCATATGGTTTTCTTGGCTATAATCGTTATGGAAATAGATTGCCAGGTCTTTCTTACACAGCACTAGTGGTGGGTTCAAACCAGCAAACTTTCATTTAGTAAAGTGTAAGCAGTTCGAAACTACCAGCCGCTCCGCGGGAGAAAGATGAGGCTTTCTACTCCCGTAAAGATTTACACCCTCAGAAACCCTGTACAGGGTCGCTATGGGTCGGACCCGACTCGACGGCACTTAACAACAACAACAACAACAAACCAATTGAGGGGAAAAGAGATGTCTAAAAGAATTTATAACATTCCAAAGTGTTTGCCAGTATTAATTTATTAAAAGACTTCAAATTTTTTCTCGAGGCCTAAGACTACGATCAAGAAAAATATGCACTGAACAACCGAGGAGCTTAAAATTAGCTTCAACCATCCTTCATTTTTCCTAGCCTTTCATGAAATTTTTCTTCTCCCATTAAATATCTCCTAAAAATCAATTTCTGTGAAGGAAATTATTAATTACAAGAGCTCTATGTTAATTACAAGAGCTAGCAACTTTCATATATTTACTAAAAATATCAAGTATAGACTGACTCCACCCCACTACCACTCTCATAAATGATTCAAAATATAGTAATCTCTGCAAAAATCAGAACCTGAATGAGGTAGAAAGCTGTCAGAGATGGAAAACAAACAATATTTTCCACTAAGACGAGCAACAGAAAATAATTATGACTGAACCCTGTTAAAGGTGGAAAACTTGTAAGACACAGAAAAACAAACAGTGCCGTTGAGTTCTGATTCTCATAGGTTTCACTGCACTTACCAATTCACATATTGGTTTAAAATATCTGCGTATCATCCACATGTCCTAGGTGCATATTTTCCTGAAAGCACACTGTCTTAGACAGGTAGTTCCTAAAACACAAAGGCTGCACTTTCAGACTCTGGCTTAAGATACTATGTAAAATTGGGTGCTTAACAATTATTTTTTATTTGGAAAAATTAATCTTGCCTAAACCAACCACACACCTGATTAAAACTCCCTATAATATGCTAATACTCTGCACTGCCTCTTAATAGCACTTAGCACAACTGTTTGTTTAATGTCAAGCTGTTTACTAAACTAAGTTTCTTTTATTAGGACAGGGCTTGTTTATCTTTATTATACTTCTGGTGCCTCACATGTGCCTGGAGTATAACAGACACTCAATAAAATTTCCTGAACGAACTAATAAAATGAGGTAAATGCTCATTTTTGGGAGGATGACTGAATATCCAACACATTATACAATAAGTGAAGAGATAAAAGAGTTGTGACTATTTCCAAGTTCAGAGTCAGAGAAACCTAAAGAAGTACAGATGAGAAGGAAAAAGAAAAATCACTAACTCTGCCTCATAAAACACGATGAGAAGTTACACAACATATAGGTGAAGGCAGACTTTAAAAGGTCAAAATGTCCATGAAAAACAGATGTCAAACATCAATATCACAGAATTTCCCTGTGACTTTCATGGAGGCTTAGCATGAAAGGAGGCATAACTACCTCCCCCCACCAACTACGCAGGATTGACAAAAAGCGCAGTGGGGAGGGAGATACGTACGGGGCGAATGTCTGCTGAGCTCCAGCTCTGGTCTCTCCAGGCTGCTCTGAAAGTCAGGAGGCAGCAGGGAAGCCACTCCCTCAGGATGGATCATCTCGTCCTCCGACTCAGCTGAAGCTTCTGCAAAGTACAGATTGGGTCGGGGCAGGGAGGGAGTGAAGGGCTCAGCATGTGGGACTATGTAGACGAGTGAAGGAAGTCAAAGTCATGGACAGAGAGATTTATACCAAAAAGAGGACTGTGGACACAGGAAAAAACTCCCTAAGCTTAAGCTCTGCTTCATTTAGATAGCAGCAGCTTAATTTACTTAAAACTCTTCTTGTTGGCAGGAAGAATCCTCTTCTAACAAGACAGTTACATTAAGTGTCCTCTTTCCTGACAAAAGGTAAACAGTAACTCACTTGAGTTCATAAACTACCAAAGCAAACAAGTAGCAGTCTCAGCCTGACTTATTCCTGAGATTGCCTCATTAGACAAACCCATCTATATGTAGACAGGGATAAGAGATAAGAAAGAAGAACTTGTAAGAACTGACAATTTGAGCTTACCTTCAAGTTCTGCAGCTTCTCGAGCTTCACGTTCCAGACGCTGCCTAAGCAGCTCCTGCTGCTTTTCCAGATACTGCTTTATGAAACTGTTCTGGCTCATTTCCTCACCAATCTGTGTAGAGGAAACAGAAAGTCTAAGAAAGCAAACCAAGAAAATGGAGGGGAGAAAATTCCATTGAGCTTTCAAAAGTCTACTACCCCTTATATATGGACCCAAGAAAGATGAATAAAATGCTAGAAGAGTTTTTCTAAGGCACTCTTTTGTAGTTGTTATTGAGTGCCGTTGAGTCGTTTCTGACCCACAGCAACTCTGTATAGGGTTTCCAAGGAGTGGATGGTGAGCTTGAACTGCTGACCTTGCAGTTCAAATGACTTTATAGTCTGACACATTCACCCACAGCACCACACCAGGACTCCACAAGGTACTCCTTTATTGAGGGTCAAAATATGTAGCCCTATGATTCACAAAGAATGATGTGGACTCCTGGTGTGGTAGTGTAGGTTAGCACTAGAATGTGAACCACAAGGTTGGTAGTTCAAACCCACCAGCTACTCCAGCGAAACCCTGTATAGGGTTGCTATGAATCAGAATTGACTTGATGAAATTGAATTGACTTAATAATATGATTCACAAAAGATGGCAACAAAAAGGAATTGCACATAATTTTTCATTTTAAATATTCAGTTTCCGAAGGAGCTCTGGTAGTGTAGTGGTTACGAATCAGGTTGCTAACCTCAAGGTCGGCAGTTCGAAACTACCAGTTGTTCCGCGGGAGAAAGATGAAGCTTTCTGCTCCCATAAAGATTTGCAACCTAGGAAACCCTGTGTAAGGTCACCATAAGTCGGAACCGACTCCACAGTACTTAACCACAACAAGTGACAATGGTAAACATCTTTCAAAGAAAAAAAATCCTGTAATTAAACCTTTTAACTAAAGATAAAATATATTTCTCTTTTAATAGTATCAAAACTGAGGGAGGGAAGAAAAGTATTTCCTCCAGAAGATCAATCTCCTATCCAGGGGATACTATTCTGTCAATAACGGACAGAGTTCACATCTCCAAAATTGAAGTATAGAATTTAAAAGAAATCATGAAACTAAGAAAAGGTACATCCATTCAGCACTTAGCCAAATTTGTAGTTCCAACTGGGTGAGAGTAAATCCTTAGAAATGATATTTAAAGTCAAGTGGCTTATCCCTTTTGACACTTTTCTGAACAAACATTTCTACATCATTCTTCTGCCCTTAGTTTTTGCTTCACCTTTCTTACCGAGAACCTTCTTGTTTAGCAACTCCTTTTGCTGTTGGTGTTGGTGTGCTATGGAGTTGGTTCCAACTCATAGAGACCCTGTACTGGGTTTCTGAGGCTGTAAACCTTTACAGGAGCAGAACGCCTCATCTTTCTTCCACGAACAGCTGGTAGTTTTGAACTGCTGGCGTTGAGATTAGCAGACCATTTTGTAACTACTATGCTACCAGAGCTCTTAGCAACTCCTATTAGTTGAAAAACTATGAATCCAAGCCTTTCTTGTATAAAAAGGAAAACAACCTGAGTAAATACTTTCTGTATCACTGGTAATCTTTTCTAAGCACAGTAAATGTTTATTTTCACCTAAGGTAGAGTATTTGGTACTGAATGGACATTCATAAAGTGTGGTGCATGTATTAGAGAAATCTAAGTGCTCACTTCAAAGATCACTGAATGTTAAAAAAACAAAACTTTCAAAAACTAAATCTTATCAGGCAAAAGAAATACAATATCAATGTAATTAATGCAACACCTTATGCTTATTAAAATAGTTAGCTAACCTCTGCTGGCTGACTAGATTATAGCATTGTTGTTGTTATGTGCTGTCGAGTCGGTTTCGACCCATTGTGACGCTGTATAGGGTTTCCGAGGAGCAGCTGGTGAGCTTGAAATGCTAACCTTGCAGTTCAAACGGCTTTGCAGTCTGGCACATTAACCCACAGCGCCACACCAGGACTCTAATACTTACAGTTTAATAAGGTGGTATCAAGGGAGTAGGAAGGCCTCTCTTGTTTTTCCACAGTATCCTGGGACTTCTATTATTGGAGCTGTACACTGCATTGCACTAACAAAGACCTGGATATTTCTTTTAAGTGTATGAAACACTTGAATAAGGGAATTTTAAAAGCTAAAGAACCTTAAAAAGTCACCCAGTCTTTTTGTTGTTTTTTTTTTAAACTATGAAATGATTTCTTTGAAACTCTTATTCAGAAGCTTAACATATTAAGAAATTAAAAATAGATCTAATCTTGTTTGAGAGGAGAGTATGAATCCTAGAAAGTCCCCCAAACAGCATTGTAAAATCCAGCAGGGCAGTTAAAAAATTATGAATCCAAGCCTTTCTCTTATACAGATAAGGAAACTAAGGAAACCAAGACCTTCAAAGGTTAAGTTTCTTGCTCTAAGTAGCAGTTAATTTGTGAAATTTAAGAGTAATTGCAAAAAAAAAAAGGTAATTACAAAATTTGTTAATGCCACTAAAGGTGGGTGATACACAAAGGGTTGAATTCTTAGAAAACCTGTCTACAAAAAGATTTCTTGATCAGCAAGTATTTTCTCACAGTGCTCTACTAATTGTATACTTCATATTTATATTCAAAGACTTTTCCTATCAATGGCAAAGAAATGACTAGATTCTGTACTATACTTCATCAATTGAAGACACCTTTCTGCACACATCATTTCAAGTGTCAGAAATAAACTAATAGTACCTCTAATTCTGTTCTTTTCTAGATGCCCTTATGTACAAACGGGCTTGAATGAAATACAACAATTCTGATATAAGAACATTCTAGATGAAGGTAACTAAGAAAAATCCTGGTAAAGAATTTAACATTAAATAAAACACCATGTTTTTTAATGTGTTTGCACACCCAAACAGCCCAGCTCATCTAACAAACCTTTATCCTTACCTGGGAATTTGGCTGGAATGCAGCATGGGGTGTTGAATGTTTCTGTAAATTTTCTAGCATTAGAGCCTGGTGTAGAGAAGGGCAAATGTCAGGTATCAAGGAAAACAACAACAAACCAAACCACTTCTCCCTGAGCCTCTTCATCAAATGCAGTGACTAACCACTATACACACTTAAACTGTCTTTTCCAGGGTCCTCAAAGCCCTTTACTAACATTGTTCTCCTTCATGCTGAGAAGACCCTTCAAGGTAGCCATGGTTACTGCTCCCAAATGCACTGATGAAAAATGCAGGCAGAGAATCAGTAATCTGGCTATGTCATAAAATCAGTGACAGAACCAGTACTAGAATCCCTATATCTCTGAACGTTTGACTAGGACCCTTCTAAGTTTGAATGGGTGAGAAGAATCACTTCAAATATTTAAGTCAACTTCAAACAGATGATGATGTCAATATGGAGATGCTGGTTTTGGTTTGATTGAATTATTTGGTCAAACAAATGACCTAATCAACATCTACATGAGAGAACTTGTAGAGTTTTTGCAGAGTGTCACCTCTATCAAATATATTTTAAAAATTCAAAGGAGGCTGCAGATAAACTGATCACAAACCCTGCAAACTGTGGTCTGACTCAAGCCACCCTCCAAAAAGGAAAACAAAACAAACAAAAAACCTCCTGCCTCTGTATTAAGCAATGATATGTCAGTGAATTCTTGGGCCAGCCTAGCCCAGATCTGTACTACCTGCCACATATCCTAATGAAAACGAAGACAGTCTCATCTTTCTTTAGTTTACACCAAACCTATACACACCAATCCATCTACCTTATGTCAACCCCACCCTAAATCTACTCAATCAGATTCCAAACCCCCAACATATACCAAACTGCCTCACCTCTCTTACCAAACTCTTTTCCACTCAAATTGCTTGTGGATCCCCTATATATTATACACAACTCTTGTAAAAGTCCGTTCAAACGAAGGTTTATCTTCATCTCACCTCCTAATCTAATCAAGCAGACATTTTACTCTATCCTAATCCTATTCTTCCGGATGCGGCTATCAACCCCATTAACCCTCCTCCCAATTCTACCCCAATTTCGACCCAGCCCAACTCGCCCCCCTCAGGCCAACAACGCCGGTGGTTGTAGTGGGATTTAACTCCTTCTGCAGCGCATGCGCCGAAACCACAGACACAAACAAGGAGGGGGTGGGGGAAGGAGGTTAAGACACTCCGGGAGAGTAGTGCGCACCCTCCCATTTGGACTCGCGCCGCTGCCGTTAAGGCGGGAACCGGCGCGATCTCTATTCCAGCTCGAGCCTCACCAACCACCGTGCGCGCGGATCTCTAGGCTCGCGCTGGCGGCCTGAGCGAGCTCGCGCCGAGCCCGGACACTGCGCCTGCGCCGCGGCAGAGACTCGTCTCTACCGGGTCCGCTTCCCTCCGACACCCCTTTGAGCCGTCTCCTCACCCCTTTGAGCCGCTTGACCAGGGTACTCTTCTGCCCGCTCTTGGCTAGGCCTCGCTGCTCCAGTGCGGCCTTCAGGTCGGTCACCCGCAGCGCCTGAAGAGGCTTCCCGTCCAGAGTCACCTCCTCCAGTTCCGCCATCTTGCGTGAGGTACTCGGGTCCCGTCCCGACGGCTTCGGGCATCTTCGGTAATTTCCGCCAACGCCCTTTGAACGTACCCAGCTGACCCCGCCCACTGCCATAGTCAACCCCTCGATTACCACTCAGAACTCCCCGGGTTCCTCCGAAGCTGTTCGGGTGCTTCCGTCTCCACATCGGCACCAATCGGTTCTTTCTATCGTCTCACGCAACTTCCCCCCCCATCCTGTTTTCAGAGTTCGGTTATCTTCGTCTTACCGGGACTTTGAACCGAATCTATTCGGAAGCCCTCGACTCTGGCATAACCAAAATCGGATTTAATCGGCTATCTCCGGTCCTGGGGCTGCGGCGCTGAGGCGCTTGGGTTTCTGGGCTGTTCCGAGACCGGAAGTACGTGGGCTGCCTAGCTGGCCCTGCTTAGGTTTTTCAGGAAATATGGAAGCGGCGGCGGTACTCGGAGTTCAGGGACTCTTGTGACGGTGTTCGGGTACACTCTAAAAGAAGAAAAGGAGGTAAGTCGGGTAGGAGCCCCAACCTGGGCCGGGTCTGGCACGGAATTTGCAGATCACCATTAGCATGCCACCCTCATAACCGAGTCTTCGCCACTCCCCTGTAAGGCTACGTTGCTCTTTGGGAACCTCAAAATGCTGGGTCCTTTTCCGTCTAAAGTGGTCAGGTGGCAGCACCGCGTCTTTAGACCAATGTGTTTGATTCTCAGCCAAATTTTAGGTTTTTTTCTTTACATTAGCTAACGTAATACGAATGCAAGCCTCATTGTCGACGTCCTTAACGGGCCAAAACACTTGTGCACCAGGGCATTAAACTAACCGGGGTTACCCAGATGTTTACAAGGTGGGCAGAAGCAGAAGAAAACGAGGTAACTAATTTGGAATTTAAGTAAATGACACTGAATTTGAGTTTTGTCCTTGAAGCCGTGCCAAGTGCACCCTTTCCCTAAATAGTAAGTTCCTTTAAGAGGGACTGCTTCTTACAGAGACGTTGTGAAAAAGATCATCCCACCCCCACTGCCACCCCAGATTTAGTACTGATGTCAATTCTTTTTCACAGTTGAAAGTTCCAGAACTATTAGCATATAGGCCTGAATCAACTTCTTTGAGCTAGATTTTAAAAATGTGTGCCTTTTTTTTTTCTTTGTGCTACAAATCATTCAGTTTTCAACAGAAGAAACAAACAATAAAATAGGTCATACACAAGTAGTTTCAGGTTTTCATTGTTAAGAGATTCAAACTCTGAGACCTGAAAATGTTCTGTGTTGGCTTATTTTCCAGTTGCATTGTTAAGTGCCATTGAGTTGGTACCTACTCATAGGGACCCTTTATAGAGTTTCCAAGGAATAACAACTTTCCATGCAAGTTCAGGCTGAAGTTGAAGAAAATTTAAACAAGACGATGAGAGCCAAAATAATGACCTTGAACATATCCCACCTAAATTTAGAGATCATCTCAAGAACAGAGTTGATGCATTAGACCCTAGTGATGGAAAATCAGAGAGTTGTGGGATGTCATCAAGAACATCATACAGGAAGAAAGCAAAAGGTCATTAAGAAGAAAGAAGGGAAAGACCAAAATGGATGTCAAAAGAGACTCTGAAATTTGTTCTCTAGTGTAGACAAGCTAAAGCAAATAGAGGAAATGAGTAGGTTAAAAGCTGAACAGAAAATTTCAAAGGACATCATCAAGAAGACACAGTATTATAATGAAATGTGCAAGTACTTAGAGTTAGAAAATCAAAAGGGAAGAACACATTCAGCATTTCTCAAGCTGAAAGAATTGAAAAAAAAATTAAAACCTCTACTTGTAGGGCACTGGGTTAAACCACAAGGTTGGTGGTTCAAACTCACCAGCGGCTCCTTGCAAACCCAACCATAGGATTGCTATTGTAACTGACTAGAATTGTAACTGACTCAGTAGCCTTAACAAATAACAGTGGGCAAAATGTTGAATAATGCCGAAAACGTCAAAAGAAGATGGAAGGAATACATAGTCACTGTACCAAAAAGAAATGATCAGTGTTCAACCATTTCAAGAGATAGCGAATGATTAAGAGCCAGTGTTGCTGAAGGAAGAAGTGGAAGGTGCACTGAAAACATTAGCAAAGAACAGGACTCTGGGAGTTGATAAAATACAAATTTAAATCTTTCAACAAACTGATGTAGCACTGGAGGTACCCACTCATCTATGCCAAGAACTTTGCAAGACAGCACCTGGTCAGCTGTTTGGAAGAGATCCCTATTAGTAGCCATTCCAAAGAGAGGTGACCCAACGGAGTGTGGAAATCATAGGACAATATCTATCACATACACGTAAAATTTTGCTAAAGATAATTCAAAAACAACTGCGACAGTACATTGACAAGGGAACTGCTGCCAGAGGATGGAAGGATGGGGAACAAGGAATGTCATTGCTGACATCAGGTGAATCTTGGCTAAAATCAGAATACCAGAAAGATGTTTACCTGTGCTTTATTGACTGCAAAGATTTTTTTTTTACTGAATGGATCATGACAAGCTATAGATAACATTGTAAAAAATGAGTATTCCAGAATACTTACTTGTGCTTATGGGGTATCTGTACATACACCAAGATGCAATTTCAATAGAACAAGGAGACACTGAATGGTTTGAAATCAGGAAAGGTGTTATGTCAGGGTTGTATTGTTATGACATATTTATTCAATCTTGAATGCTGAGCAGATAACCCAAGGATTATATGAAGAAGAACATAGCATGAAAAATGGAGGAACATTAACAACCTGTGATATGGAGATGATACCATTTTGCCTCCTGAAAGTGAAGAGGTCTTAAAATACTAATGAAGATGAAAGACCACAGTTTTCAGTATGGATTGCACCTCAATGTCAAGAAAACAAAAATCCTCACCATTGGACCAGTACATAACATCTTGAAAAATGGAGAAAAGATTGAAGTTGTCACAGACTTCATTTTGTTCAGATCCACAGTCAACTCAAGGAAGCAGCAGTCAAGAAATCAAATGACATATTGCATTAGGCATATCTGCTGCACAAGATCTTCTTAAAGTGTTTGAGCGTAAAGATAACAGTTTGAGAACTAAGGTAGACCTGACCCAAGCCATGGTAGTTTCAAATGCTTCGTAAGTATGTGAAAGTTAGATAGTGACTAATGAAGATCATAGAATTGATGTATTTTAGTTGAGGTATTGAAGAATTAAAAGAATTATAGACTATCAGAAGAATAAATAAGTCTTTGTTGGAAGAAATATACCAGGATGGAGAGCCTTTATCTCATTCTTCAGATGATATTACCAAGAGGGACCAGTTCCTGGAGGCCATCATGCTTGGTAAAGTGGAGGGTCAGTGAAAAAGAGAAAGAACCCCAATGAAATGGATTAGCACTGTGGCAGCAGCAATGGTTCAAGCATAATGACTGTGAGGATGGGTCAGGACCAGGTAGTGTTTCATTTTGTTGTACATAAGATGAGTCATAACCAACTCATCTAACAACAAGTGGTTGGTGGGTTTGAAGGGCCAATAGTCCAATACTTAACCTACAATGCCACACTAGGACTCCAGTTGCATTAATGATGTAAGATCAATCAGAGGGGATCAGTAGATACTATTCTAAACACTAAGGAAGATTTTCAGTAACATGAATTGTCATACATGTACAACAGTATGGAGTTCTGCTTCCAAAAAAATCAAGGCAGTAGAAACCCTGTGGATTACAGCAGTCCAATCCCTTTGGATTGTCAGGAGTCTCTCTAACTGGGTCAACAGCAGATGATAACAATGCACAAAGCAAAGAAAGCTCTTTCATCATACATGGTGTTTTTTTCCTTTTTCACTGTCTATAGCTCCATAATGATTAGAATATAGGCCTGGATTAACTGCTTAAACTAGATTAAAACCTGTGTGCTTTTTTTCTGATGTGGCACTGTAGGATCAGTGGTAGACTGTGAACCACAAGGTCAGCAGTTCAAACCCACCAGCTGTTCTTGGAAACCCTATACAGGGTTGTTATGAGTCTCAACCAACTCAACTGCACTTAGCAACATTTGGGGACACCACTAGTCATTGTTGGGTCTTTTTTTTTGCCATGGGGGGGGGTGTCATTTACCCATTCTGAAGTATGGTATAAATAGGAGGGAAAGAATGAGCCAGACACTGACAGTTTTTAGAGTCTTTATAAGAAAGATGGAGGCGTTGGCTGGGGAGGGTAGTAGATTTGAGAGAGAGGGGAAGGTTGGCAAATATAAAATTGTTATTCTATGGTGATTCCTCTAAGGAAGTTGATAATCTGTTGTTTTCCTGTAAATTGAATTGGTGAAAAGTAATTTTCTATATAAATGCTAATTATTGAGCTAGATTCAGCTCCTGCCTGTTGTTGAAGAGTTGTCTTTTTTTTGCTTTATCCAGAGAGTCTATAACACTGCTTTTTTCATTTCAGGATGCCACTGAAATCATCATCTTCAATACCACTATCCTTGCCTTCTCCTTTACCCTCAGTGCCAGACACGATTACTAATGCTTCCCCTCCTCCAATGTCTTACATTACATCCCAGGAGATGAAGTGTATTCTACATTGGTTTGCAAGTTGGTCAGGTCCCCAGCGGGAACGTTTCTTACAGGACCTGGTGGCTAAGGCAGTGCCAGGAAAATTACAGCCACTACTACATGGTCTGGAGCAGCTTACTGTGTCTGGGGCAAGCCGACCACCTTGTATCTTTGAGTGCCAGCTACGACTTTGGGATCAGTGGTTTCGAGGTTGGGCCGAGCAGGAGCGCAATGAATTTGTCAGACTGCTGGAGGTCAGTGAGCCAGACTTCGTGGCAAAGTTTTACCAAGCTGTGGCTGCTACAGCTGGTAAGGACTAATAAACATTAAAACCAAAGAAGACAACTAGAACTGGAGTTTAAGATACAATTTTACCGTGAGACCTCAATTCAGATATGCCACTCAAAGATCTAGAGATAGTAACCTGATCAGCTGACTGAACTCGATGACAGCACAGATATGTCGTGTTAACAGTAGCATATCAACTGCATTCCTAATGTCAGTGTCAATGTTTTTCACCTAAGTAAACACAATCATCAGTCTCCCTCCTAGCTTGCTTCTTTCTGAGAGACATCAAGCCCCTAAGAATTTGATGGCTCCTTTTGCAACTATATCCAAAAGGAACCAAAATGTAATTCAAGTTTGTCCTACTACTAGCTCATGAGGGTTATAAAGTAGAACCCTCCTGTTATAACTATGTGACATCCTCACTGCTAACTTTCCCAGTGATGATTTAGTAAAGTTAGGGACAATCAGAGAGATAGTTGGTTATTCTCTCTTCCATTGAATCCAAATAGCAAATGTGTTTGTTTTTTTCCCAAAGTGTATGTGATATCTTTGGAACTGTTAGCAGGTGTTTTTATTTGTAATTTTACAATAATGTAAAAATAAGTGACTCTTTATAGGTTGGAGAGTTTATTTTTTATGTCAAAATAAACAACAGATACTCAGACTCATAAGTCTTTTTTTTCTTGAGAAAGGCATTGTGAGAAAGTAAAACAAGTCTAGATACTAGATAGACTTTTCACTAAGTTGTTTTCCAAGAAATAAACCTCTACCCTACTCCTCTCATGTTCGGGGTATCATCATACCCCCCTTATTCCTCCAACTGGACCACTTGTGCCTTGAAGTGCTGGTGAATGATAAGGAGCAAATGGTACCACCTGAAAGGTAGCTCGTTTCTGATAGGCTATAGTTCCCAGTGTACCCATCAGGATGAGCAGCATTAGGCAAAGTCCCATAGACACACCTACATGGGTCATGGAATGATTAGGGTCCGAGGTAGCCAGCAACCTAAGAATGTGGAAGATAATTGGTCTAAAATAGTGCATTGGCTTAGGCAGTGACTGTCTTTACTTTTACTATATAAAATTCATGAAACTGTTATCCACACGAATATTAATCTAAACAGGAAATACAAGGGGGAATATAGAACCTGAAAGTAAGAATGCAGCCAAAATCCAGGTCATTAATTCAGCAACTTAAATTTGAGAAACAGATTTAATTTGGCAATGAAGAAAGTAACTTAAAGGAAGAGTCAAAACTGGTAACTAGACAAGATGCTTGGGTAGTGCTTAGTAAAAGAAGGGGACTCTAGCATCCTTTCATCCTAGAGATGAGGAAACACCATTATTGGCAGGGAAGAGGGGAGCAGCATGGACAGTGATTCTCCTAAGTGATCATTTTAGTCTCACCAGTTGCCTGAAATACTTTGTTAACTTACTTGTATTGTGTGGTAAAGCTGACTCCTCCATAATATACTTGTAGAGGCTTCTCTTGGAGACTCAAGGTCAAGTTCCTGTGTAGCATACCAACTAAAGGCCCTTGGCAGCCAGGAGACTTCCACATATGCACAGTGAACACGAGATCAGCAGTAATTGATGGACTGTGGTAATAGCACCTAAATGGACATTTGGATCTTTAGTCTGGAAAAGAATGTCTCATGAAACATGCAGGTTCAGGAGAGGGATGAACAGAAAGACTAAAGAGGAGGGATAGGAAATAAAGACTTTAGCATTTGTCCTCACTCATACTCATCCTGAACCATCCCTTTACCTGCCAGTGCCGCCTCTGTTCA
The DNA here is from genome assembly GCF_000296735.1 of Chrysochloris asiatica. NCBI lineage: Eukaryota > Metazoa > Chordata > Mammalia > Afrosoricida > Chrysochloridae > Chrysochloris > Chrysochloris asiatica. Next base: position 29,310,416 of record NW_006408535.1, on the reverse strand, counting down.
CCAGAGCCTGCAGTACTACTTCTGTCAGCTCTGCTCGATGTTCCTTCCCCAGGGAGTGGTCTCGGGGGGCAGCTAATCCTAAAGTGAACTGCAATAGCACGTCTTGGGTTGAAAGAATCATCAATGGAAGAGTAACATTGGCACCTTCATTAGTCTGACACAGACGACCCCGGGGACAGAAAAGAAGACCATAGTATCCAGGTATCTGCAAGGAAGTATGTAGCATGGTACCATTATGTTTGTTGTTAAGTGCTGTCAAGTCGGTTCTGACGTAGTGACCCTGTATAGGGTTTCCAGGAGCAGCTGGTGGGTTTGATCTGCCAACCTTGTTCAAAGTCCAGTACTGATGCAGAGCATCACATCAGAAGTGCTTGGTATAATTATAACCTTCCTTAATTTATTGCTTAAGCAAATGTATTATCTAGGTCAGGGTCATGGACTTAGTTGATACTTGGTGAAAAATGAATGAACATCGAAATTCTTTCTACAAATGTGCCACAGCTATCCCACTTAAAGTACACACCTGAATAGCCTTTCCTGGAAGGCATGAGACCCAGGGTGATCCCTCCACCTGCACCTTGTATGCTCCCCTCTCTGTACATTGATGTAAGTAGCAGCGACCCATGAGCTCTTCCTCTTCTTTGAGGGATAGGATCTGAGAGGGATGCACGGCCTTGTCCTTAGGGAATCTTTGTGAAGTGAGGTTGGCAAGGAAGCAGCGACTCTGGGAATGGTAGATTTCCCCATGTGGATTCTGTGCCCCAGGTGGGAATCCGTTTTCCTTTTTCCAGCATTCACTCTGAAGGGCAGGGGAGAGTAGAAGGTAGATGCTTTAGAAATTGACTCTTCTCTAGGCCACTCAGGTTTATTTTCTGCTGTCTAATCTACTCACCCTATTGACTAAAGGCTTGTACATACGGCAACCTTCCAGCATGGGGTCTGAGGAACAGTGTCCCTTGTCTAGGTGTAGATAGTGGCAGCCCAGCCCACTGTGTGGAAGAGATGATAGAGTGACACTAATATCTCTGACAGCCGTACTGACCCTCAAACAACACACAAACCTGCCAGTACAGAAGAAGTTTGAGTCAGTTTCACATGTGGTCAACAAGCCAAATTCCAGGCCAGATCCTGCTTAAGAGAGAGAGAGAGTCTTCAGAACAAATAAATCTCAACCATCACTTGAGTATCAGCTATGCTTACAGCTTCAATTGCCCAATAGCAGCCTGCATCCAATAATCCTTTTTTTCTTTTAAATCTTTTCCCTCGTTTATCTTTTTTTTTTTTTAATGCTTTATTGTGAATTATATGATAGTTTACATGGGAGAATATTAGCTTCGCATTCGTCCTATCATATTAACGTTACCTTGCCATGGTTACAATCCCCTCCATACATCGTCAACCAACCAGAGAGTATACCCTGCAAGCCTGCCCCTTGGTCGTCAACACACAGCCCCTCTCCCTCTCTGGGTTCAAAGTCCCCAACAATAATCCCTTTCAACTTCCCCCAGTTTCCCCTGATCTTACTTGGGTCATGAGTGCCCTTCTGCAACTCTCTTCCTTTATTCCTCACCTTGGCCCCATACCAGCTCCTGTGCAGCACTGTAGTTGACTTGGTACCAGCCTGAGTCTTGGAAGGCAGCAAGAGTGATTGGGTCAAGTTGAGTACGCTGGGCACCATCAAAGGTAGCAGTCATTATAGAGCCCTGAAGCAGTCTGGCTTCCCAGTGTGAGGACAAAGGGCCCTACTGAAGAAGTTGGCAGACATCTGGTTGCTACCTAGCTACTCCCTTCTTTCTTCCAATATCACAACATAATCTCATTCTCACCTCTTCTTCCAAGGGAGCACCCAGTGAAACTCCTAGCACTCCCAAGTGTTTGGCCAGGCTGTGGCTAACAGTTGGGGTGGTAAGAAACAGCTGTCCCCACTTGTCTCTCCTTGTCACTTGTGCCCTTGTATAACAGTTCTCTCTCACTGAATATAGAAATAGAAGAAGGTAATAGGAGAAGGAAACTTAGGAAGGGTGAGAGACAATCGGAACAGTTCATGAAATAGTGATTCCCTCTGGTTGATATGGGAAGGCCCTCCCTCATTCCTCTCACCACTGGGTCCTAAAGGGCAATCCTTCCACATCTTGAAAAGGTGTCCAGAGAAACCCAGGGTATGGAACAGTTCATGTAGTGTGGCCTAAGGACAAACAGTAATCGGACAAGAGTAGCAGCAGGACTGACCAATCTCTGCCAAATCAGCTCTTAGATTTTGAGATACCTTCTATCCCATCTTCAATGGGTTCTTCTACTTCATAGAAAGTTTAGTTACCTCCCCTGCTCCAAACCTGTTTGTGTATAATACTTAATATATGTTCATCATGCAGCAATCACCATAACAATGTCACCATAACTGAGGCTGGGACTGGTGAGATGTTGGGCACAGTAGACTATGGTACCAGCAATAGGCCTGTCTTCTGAATCCAGCTGGCAGCAGGCAGCATAAGCTATTACAGAGGGCTGTAAATAGGGCAGGACAGGTAGTGGTGGAAACGGGCATAGTGGGGTAACAGATGAAATCTTATTGAAAATAGAGACCCAGTGTACCCTGGGGCTCTTCAGGGATGGCACGGGTGTTTTATTAACCTCCCACCAAACTTTATCAGCATGTTCCAACTTACCCCAAATAAGTACAATTTAATAATAATATATAAATAATAAACTTATTTCTATGCAGTTTATTTCTATTTCTCACCATGACATTTAGGATTAAGAGAGGCAGAACAGGGGAAAATCATTTGCTTTAAATCTCACCTCTTGGTGGCACTTGGAAGTATGGGCAACCCGCACATAGAGAAGAAAATCAGTGTTTTGGACCCCAGGCCCATCCGGCTGGACCATTTGTGGGGGACCCTGCTCCGGCCACAAAGTATAACCATGGAGATGGGCATCAGGAATCTGGCAGGGATTGAAATGTAGCATCTAGCTTAGCAGATGGGCTGGGAGATAGGACAGTAAGAACCTGGGCATTAGGTATATGAGGACAATGAGTCTATTTTTCGTCTGCCTATTTTAGTCTGTTAGTGTCTCTGGTGTCCTGGTATAGTGCTATAGGATAAGCACTGGACTGCTACTTGCAAGGTCAGTGGTTCAAACCCACTAACCAGCCACTCCTTGGAAACCCTATACAGGGTTGCTATGAGTCAGTACCAACTTGACAGCACTTAGCAACAGTGTCATTAGGCAACGGGTTAGAATACAGTGTCCTGAATCTAATCCTGTCCCCTGAAGTGTCTAATTTATTAAATTGTGGTATGAATCTGCATTGTTAAAAAGCACATTAAGGACTTCTGGGGCAAGGTGGTGGAGTAGACAGATGTACTGAGCATCAAGGACATGGGAGATGAAGTAAAACAGATATGATGATGATCCTGGAAACCTGAGCTTCAGAAGATAGTACAGAGAGGTGGATTGAGTGATGACTGGAAATAGAAGCTTAACAGGAGGAGGAACAGCAAAAGAGAAGGAAAATGGGTAGGCAGTTAGTTGTCCTGGAATGGTGTAGCCATCTTGAGCTTTTGTGGCTGGCTGTTGATGAAGCAGCCTAGAAGCAAAGGACACAGCTGAAGGTTGGCAGCAAGGTTAATGCCATGCCCTTGTCATCCTTCTGCATAGCCTATGCTCTGCCTGGGGGTTGGGCACTAGACATATTACCCCTGGTATCTGGAGGTGAAGGTATGACCCCTCCCTGAACAACACTACACAAATAGCTAACAGAAACCTGCATTCACACTTCCAGCCTATAACATCCACCAGAAGACAGGTGGTGAGTGCTTTAGAACACACCAACTTATAATCATCATTTACATATAAATACAATGACACCACAATGTCTCAAAGAAAACAGATAATTGTAGTATACACAAAGAAACAAGACAGAGTGCCTCAAACAAGTGACCAAAACGCAAAGTCAGAAAATAAAAATACCAGAAATGGCATCTGAACTACTTGATAAGAAATGTAAAAGGATGATACTTGGTTACCATCAATGGATAGAACAGTCAAGAAAATTGCAGATGAAATCAAGGCAAACACAGACAAAACTTGAGAAGAATTCAAGAAAACACTATAAGAACAAAATGAAAAACAGGAATAAGAAAACCAGCAGATTAGTACTAAGACTTCAGAAATAGTTAATACATTGAAAGGCAAAAAAGTAGAATCAAGGGAAGACAAAATTAATGAGTTTAAAGACAAATCTCTCAATAATCATCTGCTAGAGGAACAATCAAAAAAAGGAACAAAAGTATCTGAAGAAAGTCTAAGATTTATGTGGGATACTTATCAAAAGGAATAACTTACGTGTGACTGGAATTCCACAACAGGAACTGACAAAGCGATAGAGAAAATTGTACAAGAGTTGTTGGAAGAAGACTTTCCTAACATAATGAAAGATAAGAATATATTCATTCAAGAAGTTGAACAAATGCCAACAAATAGGACAGATCCCAAAAGATAATAATCAAGAAATAATCAAACTTCATTGGCTACCCAAATGGCCGGGGTGGGGGTGGGGGGCTAACAAAGGCAAGAAGTGACTGGCTTACAAGCTTTCAAGAGGGAACCTAGATCCAGAGGGTGTGGAGGAAGGTAGAATTTCCACTGAGTAGTATCCAATCTGTTTAGGCGGGGCTGACGAAATGAAATGCGGATAGGTCTCTTGTGATACAATTGTGAATAATTGTTATCAGGACTGATTGTAAGGATTGGAAATGTAAAGGTAGATATTTTATAGCAAGAAGGGGAGTAATTAACTTTTCAGTGTAGGAGTGAAGGTCCCTGGGACTATCAAGGGAGAAGAGCAGAGAGCAGGACCCTACCCAGAGAAGCAGTGATGTCTGAGATGGAGGCAGAGACAAAGACGTGGAGAGATGGAGCAGTTGGGGACTTTAAACACAGGGAGAGGGACTGTGTGCTGATGACTGGGGGGGGCGGGGGCAAGCTTGTAGTGTATACCCTTTGGTTGGTTGATGATGCATGGAGGGATGCATGGAGGGGATTGTAATCATGGCAATGAAATGATATACGATAGGATGAATGTAAAACTAATGTTCTCCCATGTAAACTATCACATAATTCACAATAAAACATTAAAAAAAAAAAAAGAATCAAACTTTTCAAAACCAAGACAAGGAAGGAATGAATTCTGAGAGCAGCTGAGGAAAAATGAAAAGTTACCTATATGGGAGAATAATAAAATTAAGCTCTGATTTTTCAGCAGAAACCATGCAGACAAGAAGACAAATGGGATGGCATAGATAAAAGTCTGAAAGAGTTGTCAACTAAGAATCTTATAGCCAGCAAGACTGTCCATCAAATATGATGGTGAAATTAGGACATTTCCAGATAAACAGAAATTAAAAGAATTTGTAAAAACCAGACCAACCTTAGAAAAAATACTAAAGGGAGTTCTTTGGATAGAGAACCAACAATAGCTGATGATAACCTGGTTTAACATACAGGACAATATCGCCCAAAACTCAACCTAGATGTAAAAATATTCAAAGTAAAACAAACCTACAAGACTGAAAATAGGGAACCAGAGATACCAATTTATAACCAAAAAAACCCATAAAGTAAAAAGAGGGAATAATGTAATTTTAGAACTTCCAAATGAAAAGGAAATCAAGTAGATTTCAAGAAAAAAAATAAACCTAATTTATTATAACCCATAAATAGACCAATCCTCTTAGCTGTAACCCAACTTCTACCCTTAATCTAGTCCTAACCATAGCCCTAATACTAAATGAAGTCCTAGATCTAGCCTAGACCTAGTCATAGTCCTAAACCTAATTCCTTATTCCTACCCCTTGGCAAAAAAATTAAAAGCACATTAAGTATTGTTGAGCTGTTGGTCTTAGAGAGGTCTAGAGATCATCAGATCCCCAAGTCTAAGAAGTTGATCTCACCTTTGCACCTAGGCAACTCTCTCCTTTGTAACCTGGATTCAAGAGGCTGCACCTATCAAGAATGAAAATCTGTAGGTGAGCTGGAGACATTTTAGGGGTATCATTAAAAAGGTAACAAATGCTCAATGACATGACCTCACCTGTGGTAATTTGGGGTATCTGGGTCTCCCCAGACAGCATGGCAATACTGAACAGGGTCTCGATTCAGAAGCAGAGGTCCTTGCACTGGAGAGACTTAACAAGACAAGTGGCAAGTTTCATCTCATCATCTTAGAGTTCCAGTTCCTTTCCTCCGTTAGTCTTCTTCCCTTAGACCTCTCTGCTCCTCATACTCCCTGACCCTTTCTTTTGCCTCCCTTACCTGCTAGAATATTCTGGATTCGCTGAATGGCCTCATTTATTGCAGCCACTGCTTGAGAATCCACTTTCATCTCATTTCCTTCAGGATCCCAGGTTCCATCTGATACAGGACCTCCAATATAATAGGTTTGGATTCGGAGGGGCTGTGGATTACAAGAACCAAGGAGGGTGCGGAAGGAAGAACGGACATTTGGGAGAAGTTTGGAGAAGGGGGGCCTGAGAAGATTCACAGACTTCTGTGTTTCATCATGTAAACATCTGCTTGTGGCAGTCGTCAGGAATAGCAGCAGCAGCAGCAGCAGCAGCAACATCCTCCTTCAGGATCTCCCTGGAGTCTGCCCTGGATCCTGTCTTCCGTCTTCTCTCTTTTTCTCTGGTTCACTTGTTTCTGGCTTTCCTCTGTTTATCTCTCTCTACATCCCCTCCACCACTTTTGCTTATTTTTCAAGATTTGAGTGTTGTTGACTAAATCTACAGTTTCCTGCCAGGAGGTCGGATGTGAACCACGAGACCCAAAGCTGCCTTCTTCCCAGGGTGCCAGAGATGGATATCTGGGGTAAGGGAAATCTTTCTAAGGCCTCAGAAAGAAGCCTGTCTCATTCACAATGAACTGCCTCCTAACTCTCTCCATCCCTCATCCTAATTCCTCTGCTTTTCTAAGTGGGAAACTTTGGAAGCTCCTGCGACTAAAAGATTAGTGCCAACAGCCACACTGCTCAAAACAACTTGGTACTGGTACAATGAAAGATACATAGATCAATGCAATAGAATTGAGAACCCTGAAGTAAATCCATCCACACATAGTCAACTGATCTTTGACAAAGGGCCAAAACACATTAAGGGAGAAGAGATAGTATCTTCAACAAATGGTGCCAGCAAAACTGGAAATCCATTTGAAGAAGAATGAAACAAGACCCATATCTCACACCATATGCAAAAATAAACAACATAGATTAAAGACCTAACTGTAAAACCTAGAGCTATAAAGATCATCAATGAAAAAATAGGGACAAACTTAGGGACTGTAATACTGGTATACATACACTATCAGACACTATCAAAACCTCACAAACAGTAGAAGACAAAATAGATGACTGGGACCTCCTAAAAATTAGACACTTACATGCATTAAAAGATTTTGCTGAGAGAGTGAAAAGGGGAACCACAGAACGGGAAGTTTTTGTTTTTTGGGTTTTTTTGCAACAACATATCAGACAGACAAGGGACTGCTATCTAAAATTTACAGAAAACCACACCACCTCTATAGTAAAAAGACAAACAACCCAATTAAAAAATAGGCACAGGACATGAACAGACATTTCACCAAGGAACGACATTCAAGCAGCCAACGAAGATAGGATCATTAGCTGTTGTTGTCGTTGTTAAGTGCCACTGAGTCAGTTCCAACCCATAATGACCCTTTATAGGGTTTCCAAGGAGCGACTGATGAGCTTGAACTACCAACCTTGTGGTTCAAACTGACTTTGCAGTCCAGCACACTAGTCCACAATGCCACACCAGGACTCCCAGTCTATCCACACCTTTGGCAACATTTGTTGTTGTCTGTGTTTTGAACTTCGCTATTAATGTCGGTGTAAGATGATATCACATTTTTGTCTTGATTTACATCTCTCTAAAGGAGTCCAGGAGCCCTGGTGTGGCACTGTGGGTTGATATGCCAGACTGCAAAGCCGTTTGAACTGCAAGGTCAGAGGTTCAAGCTCACCAGCTGCTGGGTTGGAACCGACTTGAAGGCACAACAACAAAGGAGTCCTGGTGTGGCGCTATGGGTTAATGCACCAGACTGCAAAGCCATTTGAACTACAAGATCGGCAGTTCAAGCTCACCTGCTGCTCCTTGGAAACCCTATGCAGGGTCACTATGGGTTGGCACTGACTCGATGGCACTTCACAACATTACAATGGACTCTAGTCCATTGCTGTTGGGACTGTAAAATGAATGGTTCAACCACTTTGGAAAATGGTGTGGTGCTTCCTCAGAAAGTTAGAAATAAAAATACTTTAAGACCCAGCTTTCCCTCTGCTTGGTATATATCCACAAGAAATACGAGCGAGGACATGAGTAGATATATTACAGCACTATTCACAATAGCAAAAAGATGGAGACTGCTTAAGTGCCCATCAATGGAAGAATGGATAAACTTTGTATACGCACACAATGGAATATACTCTGCAACATTGAATAGATGGTGCTTTGGATATAGTCCCAACTCATGAGACCCTGTATTGGGTTTCCCAGGCTTTAAATCTTTACGGGAGCAGAAAGCCTCCTTTTCCGGAGGAGTAGCTCAAAGATTTGAACTGCTGACCTTGTGGTTAGCAGCTTAACTCGTAACCCACTACACTAGGGATCCTAATATAATATGTTGTTTCCAAGGCTGGTGAGTTTGAACTGCTGACCTTGCAACTCAAACTGACTTTGCAGTCAGTCCCATGCATTATCCTGCAAGTGCCACACCAGGACTCCAATATAATACGTATGTGGCAGGAATTCTTTGTTTCATAGGTGGTGTCTTATCGCATCAGAGATGGGCAAACAAGGCTTCTGCATTTCATAAGTCCCATTATCAGATCTGGGTGGACTCTAACTAAACTGCAAGACTTTGAGGCCTATCTTACATCTGTGTAAGTTACCAGGTAGGTACTCAACAAATACATGCTGATTGAATGACACCTATGGGAGATTGTTATATTAGGTCTGTGGGGCTTCTCAGAAGACACTTAAGACATGCAGGGGAGGAAAAGTAGTCTCTTAAAAGGCAGATCAATAGAAAATGTTTGAAGATGTCCTTACAGAATTCTCAGAACCTCTTTGTTTTCTTTGCTTAAGCTATGTTTTCACATCCTGTTTCCCCTGGATACCCCATCCCTCCTGTTCTCCCTGGGTAATTCCTACCTTTCCAGTAATTACTCTGGGAAACCTTTTTTTAACACTGCCTGCCCAAATTCCACACCTGCCAGATAGGAGGGAGACTACCTCACAGAGAAGCTGCTTCTCCCAGCTTCTCAGAAAACACTTGTCATACTCTATTAAAATTGCTGGCTTATGGCTCTCTCTCCACATCCTGAGCTCCTTAAAGGTGGGCCTACTTCCTGTCGGTCTTTGTGTCCATAGCACATGGCACAGCCCACAGGGTCTAGTCTACAGTTGATGGATAAAAGAATTGAAACTAATCCTGTTATTTAATTTTTGAAGAAAAAACAAGAGTGAGGTAATGTGTTCTTAAGGCAACATAGTTAACAGTGACTGGATGGTGGTGTTAAATGCTGTCCAGTAAGTAGTGACTAATAGTGACCCTGTCTGTATAGGGTTTCTGAGGAGTGGCTGGTGAGTTTGAACTGCCAACCTTACGGTTCAAAGCAACCCTGCAGTCCAGCACATTAACCCACAGCACCACACAAGTGCTCCAATAGTGACTGGCATTTAGAGAAGGACTGCTGATTTCTTAGGAAGGTTGTCTCTTATACTTGTAAATTCCAGATCTCTGACTGGAACTGTTGGTTAAATAGGTACCCCAAAAGACTCTACAATTTCCTACTTAAGTATTTCTGGCCATGTGCCTCAGTTTCCCCATTTGAAAAATAGGGATGATAACTGTACTTATCTGATAGGGTCATTATAAGGAGTAAGTGAATATTTGTAAAGTGTTGAGAAAAGTGTCTGGTTCATGGTAAATATTAAGTCAGGTAAAGAGTATACTCTCACATTAGACATACACTTTCAATTTAATAGAGAACTGTTCTTTTATTATTATGTGTACAAATCTTTAAGGGACTCATATTCTTTGTTTAAGGACCACTGGTGGAATAGAACTTTTGGACTACTAACTGCAAGGTCAGCAGTTCAAACTCACCAGCTGCTCGCAGGAGAGAAAGATGAGACTGACCACTCCTGTAAAGATTTCGTCTTGGAAACCCTAAGGAGCAGTTTTACCCTGTCCTATAGGGTAAAAGAATTGATGCACTTGAGTTCTGGTGTTGGAGAATACTGAAGTACCTTGGGCTGCCAAAAGAACAAGCAGATCTGTGTTGGAAGAAGTGCAGCCAGAGTGCTCCTTGGAGGCCAGGATAATCAAACTTTGTCTCTCATACTTCAGACATATTGTCAGGAGGGACCAGTTGCTGGAGAAGGATATTATGTTTGGTAAGGTGGAAGGTCAGAGGAAGATCCCCAGCGAGATGGATTGGCAAAGTGGCAGCATCAATGGGCTCAAGCATGGCAGCAACTATGAGGTTGGCCCAGGACTGGGCAATGTTTTGTTCTGCTATGCATAAGGTCACTATGAGTCGGTACCAACTCCATAGCACCTAACAACAACAACAGGGTTACTATGAGTCAGAATGGACTCAGTGACAGTGGGTTGGGCTTGGTCTTTATTTAAGACAAACCTTTTCTCCCAGTGCCCTAAGCTTTTAAAATTTTTTTTCTGAATGATTCAGTCAGTCCAATCTGGGAAGAAACTCCTTTAAGGATTCATGTGATGATTTCAAGGTCTATTTGGCTCTCCTTAGAATTTCTAATCTGCAGCAGCTCCTAATGTTTTGCTGCTCCCTTGTGGCCAGACTGCAGTAGGGCGTGCCCCTGCCTGAGTAGCGGTTGATTCACCTCTTGTCTTCTTGCTGGAGTACCTCTCTGCTGCTTTTGCCTGGCAAATTTTTCCTTTCAAGATTGAGTGGAATCTTGAGTTGAGTCTTTTCTTTCCTCCCTTAGGCAGAATTAAGTTTTTCTTCAGCATCTCTTTAGCATTTTTTCACATCTTTAAAGTTATTAGGTGCCATAGAGCTGGTTCACAGTGACCTTTCATACAACAGAACAAAACACTGCCCAGTGCTAGGCCATCCTCATAATCCTTGCTATGTTTGAGCTCATTGTTGATCTCCTTGAGGGTCTTCCTCTTTTTCCAAGATCCTCTACTTTACCAAGCATGACATCCTCTCCAGGGACTGGTCCCACCTGATATCATGTCCAAAGTATATAAGAGAATGTCTCCATCCTCACTTCTAAGGAACGTTCTTACTGTACTTCTTCCAAGACAGATTTGTTTGTTTGGGCAGTATATGACATATTTAATATTCTTCACCAACACTGTCATTTAAAGGCATCAATTCTTAGGTTTTCCTTATTCTTTGTCAAGGTTTCACATGCATGTGAAGTGATTGAAAATAACATGAGTTGGGTCAGGAACACTTTAGTTTTCAGAGTAACATCTTTACTTTTTAACACTTTAAAAAGATTTTTTGTAGTAGACTTGCCCAATGCAATGTGTCCTTTCATTTCTTTTTTTCTTTTTTAGCTTTTTGATATTTATTAATTAAAAAAACATTTTTATTGTGAATTGAGTGAAGGTTTACAGAGGAGATCATCAGTTTTACATTCAACATATATACTTCGTTTCATTACAATGATAGCCATTCCCTCCATGCCGCATCAGTTAACAGTATTTACCACTATTCACTTTAACTCTTGCATTCCTCCTGTGCCCTCTTCTAGCTTCATCTTTCCTCTGCCAACTTTCCTCTTAGATATTTCCTTCTCACCCACTCAAGTTAGTTAGTATGTGTCTACCATTTAGCTAGTCGATAGTTTCCCTTCTCTCCCACCCCTGATAACCATCATAGAATGTTTCTTTTATCAAGAAAATTTTTTTCTTAACTTTTTATAACAGTTGTTGTTGCTGTTGAGTGCCGTCGAGTCGATTCTGACCCATAGCGATCCTGTATAGGGTTTCCAAGGAGCAGCTGGTGAGCTTGAACCACCGGCCTTGCAGTTCAAATGGCTTTGCAGTCTGGTGCATTAATCCACAGCGCCATACCAGGACTCCTTTTATAACAGTAGTCTCATACAATATTTGTCCTTTTGTGATTGACTAATTTCATTCAACATAGTGTCCTCCAGGTTCATCCATGTTATCAGGTGTTTTGCAGCTTCATTGTTAATTCTTCAATGTTGAGTAGTAATATTAAATTGCATGTATGTATCAAAGGTTGTTTAAGCATTCTTCTGTTGTTGGGTATTTAGGCTGTTGCTAAATTTTTGCTATTGTGAACAGTGCTGCAATGAACACGGATGTGCATATGTTTATTTGTGTCATATCTCTTTATTTCTTGAGAATATATACCAAGTAGAAGGACTGCTGAGTCATCTGGTATTTCTATTTACAAATTTTTGAGAAAGCACCATACCATTTTTAACAGTTGTTGTTGTTGTTGCTGTCAGGTGCCATAGAGTCGGAACTGACTCATAGCGACCCCATGCACAGCAGAACAAAACAATGTCCGATCCTGGGCCAGCCTCACTACTGCTGCCACACTTGACGCCATCAATGATGCCACCTGGCTGATCCATCTCGTTGGGGGGTCTTCCTCTTTTTCTCTGACCCTCCACCTTACCCAGCATGACATCCTTCTCCAGCGACTGTTCTCTCTGGACAATGTGTCCAAAGCAGGAGAGACGAAGCTTAGCCATCTTGGCCTCCAAGGAACACTCTGGCTGTACTTCTTCCAAAACAGATCTATTAGTTCTTTTGGCAGTCCATGGCACTTTCAGTATTCTCCTCCAACACCACAACTCAAAGGCATCAATTCTTCTATGATCTTCCTTATTCATTGTCCAGCTTTCGCATCCATATGAGGTTATTGAAAACACCATGGCTTGTGTCAGGTACACCTTAGTCCTCAAGCTGACATCTCTGATCTTCAGTACTTTAAAAAGTTTCTGTGCAGCAGATTTGCCCAATGCAATACGTCGTCTGATCTCTTGACCACTGCTTCCACGAGTGTTGACAGTTGATCCAAGAAGAATGAAGTCCTTGACAACAGTAGTTACACCATTTTACATTCCCACCAGCATTTTAGGAAGGTCCCAGTCTCTCCACATCCTTGTCAGCATTTATTGTATTTTTCTTTTTTAACTTTGGTATTAATGCCATCTTAAGATGATATCTCAGGAAGTGCAGCAGCTCCATACAGTAAGCACTGGACTGTGAATTACAAGGTTGGCGGTTCAAACCCACCAGTCACTCTATGGGAGAAAGAGAAGACTTTCTGCTCCTGTGAAGATTTAAAGCCTAGGAAATCCTATACAGATTCACTATGAGTTGGAACTGACCGGACAGTACTTAACAATTACAACAATGGCTAAAGATTGAGAACATTTCTACATATGATTGTTGGCCACCTGAATGTTTTTGGTGAAGTGTCTGTATGTATCCTCTGCCCATTTTTAATTGGATTATTTATCTTCTTGATGAGGTGGTAAGTGTTCTGTATATTTTAGAAAGTCTGATGTATCATTGGCAAAAAATTTTCCTCCAGTCTGTGGGTTCTCTTAATTCTTTTGGTGAAATTTTTGATGAACATAAATGTCTAATTTTGAGGAAATCCTAGTCATCTATTATGTCTTCTGTTTGTGTGTTTTCCATTGTTTTTGATAAGGTATTTATGATTGTATTAGAGCCCCTAAATTTGTCCTTATTTTTTCATTGATCATCTTTATAGTTTTAGGTTTTACATTTAGGTCTTTAATCCACATTGAGTTCATTTTTGTATATAGTGTGCGATATGGATGTTTCATTCTTCTGGCAAATAGATTTACAGTGTTGCCAGTATCATTTGTTGAAGAGACTATCTTCAACAACAATATCATCAACTTTACATTCAACAAATCATACACTCTGTTTTTATCTCAATGATTACAATCCCCTTCCTGCAACAACAGTTAGCTTGCTTCCTCCCTGTGGTTCCTATTTGCATTCTACGTTCCTTTCAACTTTGTCCTTAGGCATATGTTGCCCTTTTGATTTTGAATGATTGACCATTTCAGGGTGAGCATGAGGAATCTGTACCTGGACCAAGAAGCAGTTGTTTGAACAGAACATGGGAACACTGAATGTTTTAAAATTAAGAAAGGTATGCAACAAGGTTGTATTCTTTCACCATACTTATTCGACTTGTATGCTGAGCAAATAATCCAAGAAGCTGGGTTCTATGAGTAAAAACGTGGCATCAGGGTTCAAGGCAGACTCATTAACAACCTGTGATATGCAGATGATACAACCTTGCTTGCTGAAAGTGAAGAGGACTTAAAACATTTACTGATGAAGATCAAAGAGCACAGCCTTCGATGTGGATTACATCTCAATGTAAAGAAAACAAAAATCCTCACCACTGGACCAATAAACAACATTCTTATCAACGGAGAAAAGATTGAAGTTGTAAAGGACTTCATTCTTCTTGGATCAACTATCAACACTCAATGGAAGCAGCAGTCAAGAAATCAAAGGACGTATTGCATTAGGCAAATCTGCTTCACAAGATCTTTTTGAAGTGTTGAAAAGCAAAGATGTCAGCTTGAGGACTAAGGTGCGCCTGACCCAAGCCATGGTATTTGCAATAACCTCATATGCATGCAAAAGCTGGACAGTGAATAAGTAAGACCGTAGAAGAATTGATGCTTTTGAGTTGTGGTGTTGGAGGAGAATATTGAAAGTGCCATAGGCTGCCAAAAGAACCAATAGATCCATTTTGGAAGATGTGCAGCCAGAGTGCTCCTTGGAGGCCAGGATGGCCAAACTTCGTTTCTCATACTTCAGACTTCTTGTCAGGAAGGACCAGTCTCTGGAGAAGGATATCATGTTTGGTAAGGTGGAGGGTCAGAGAAAAAGAGGAAGACCCTCAATGAGATGGATTGGCCAACTGGCAGCATCGATGGACTTAAGCATGGCAACAGTAGTGAGGCTGGCCCAGGATTGGGCAGTGTTTTGTTCTGTTGTGCGTAGGGTCGCTATGAGTCGGTACCGACTCGATGGTACCTAATAACATTTACTAGTATTGTTGTTCCCACTATATGCCTATCTACTACTTGACTAAAAACCTGGGCCACGGGGTGAGTTCCTTTCCAGGCCTGAAGGGTGGTTGAGGAGGACGATAGGTCTCAGGTTCCTCCTATCTCTTTGTGACCAGTAAGCCCAGTCTTTTATTTATTTTTAAATTAAATAATATTGAGGTTTGTTCCACATTTTCTCCCACTCTATTCAGAATCCTGTAACATGATCCATTTCAGGGTAGTTGGTAGTGGAAGCCGGGCACTGTCGAGTTCTTGTGGTCTTAGAGCCATAGACACTAATGTTCACATTTTTCATTAGTCCACTGGACTAATTGATTCCAAACTTCTTTAATTCTTATCACTCTTATTTCTTCCACACATGGAGAGACCAATAGCTGCACCTTAGACAGCTGCTCATGAACTTTCAAAATCGCAGATGCCACCCACCCAAGCAGTATGTAGAATATGTCTTTGTAGAGTGTGTTATGTCAACTGACCATGGTGTCCCCTGATACTATGATCCTGAGCCCCCAGGATCATCAACTCATTGCCTTAAGATGTTTGATAACATCTAGGAATTTTTCATCATAGTTATGTTTGCAGGAAAGGTAAATACTCATTTACAAATATCCTCTCTCAAACTCTTATACATTTGTGGGACCCACTCTTCCTCCATTTCTCATTCAGCCTGTGTCTCAATCTAAGTATCTACTTACAGAACACTGTTGTTCCAAGGTTGTGTATTTATTTTTATTTGCCTCTGTCCTCTTAAGCCCATATATACCTCCCTGTGTACACTTCACTTATCTTCATCCAATAATTCTCTTGCCAAGTCTTTGGGATTTTCTATGTATATGATCATTTCATCTGCAAATAGAGTTTTATGTTTTCTTTCCAATTTGGATGCCTTTGATTTCCCTATCTTGCTTTATACCTCTGGCTAAGAATTCTAGCACAATATTGAATAGAAGTGGTGATAAAAGACATTCTTATCTGGTTCCTGTTCATAAGGGGAATGTTTTCAGTTTTTACCATTCAGACTAATGTTAACTGTTGATTTTGTATGTTGTTAGGTGCCATCGAGTCGGTACTGACTCATAGCGACTTTATGCACAGCAAAATGAAACACTGCCTGATCCTAGGCCAAACTCACTATCGTTGCTACACTTGAGCCCATTGATGCTGCCACTTTGCGAATATGCCCTTAATTATATTGAGGAACCTCCTTCGATTTTGTTAAGTGTTTTCATCGGGAATGAGTGTTGGATTTTGTCAAATGAATTCTCTGCATCAATTGATATGATCATGTGTGTTTTCCCTTTGTTTTATTTATGTGGTTGATTATGTTGATTGTTTTTCTAATAATGAACCATCCCTTCATACTAGGTATGAATCCCACAGGGTCATGATGTATTATTTTGTACTGTGGGATTCTATTGGCTAGGATTTTATTCGGGATTTTTGCATCTGTATTCATGAAGGATATTGGTCTATAATTTTCTTACAGAAAATCTTCTTATATTGGTCTGTAATTTTTTTTTAAAGTGATTTCTGCCTAGTTTTGGTATCAGGATTAGGCTTGCTTCATAAACTGTATTTGGAAGTTTTTCATCCTTTTTCTATATTCTGGAATAGTTTGAGTAGAACTGGTGTCAACGCCTTTCTGAATGCTTGGTAGAATTCATCAGTAAAGTCATCTGGGCCTAGAATTTTTTCAGTTGGGAATTTAAAAAAATTGGTTAATAAATTTCTTCTCTTGTTATGTTGTTAAGTGCCCTCAAGTTGGTTCTGACCCATAGCGATCCTATATAGAGTTTCCAAGGGCCAGCTGGTGGGCTTGAACTGCCTACCTTGCTAACCCACAGTGCCATACCAGGACTCCTGTTCTAGTTTTCTACTTCTGTCTATGTTTGTTTAGGTGGGTCATGTGTTTCTAGAAATGTGTCCATTTCTTCTTGAGTTTCAAATTTGTTGGAGTACAAGTCTTTGTAGTATTCTGTTATTCTCCTTTTTATTTCTATTTGTTCTGTGTGATATCACCCATATAATTTCTTACTCATGTTATTTGTATCTTCTCCTTTTCTTTTGTTAGATTTGGAATGGTTTGTTGATTTTATTAGTCCTTTCAAAGAGCCAGCTTCTTCTTTTGTTGATTCTTTCTATTGTTTTTCTCTTTTCTATTTAATTTTATTTCTGCTCTAATCTTTTCCTCTGGTGACTATAGGTTTACTTTGTTGTTCTTTTTCTAATTGTTGGAGATATTGGGCTAAGGTGTTGATTTTGATTCTTTCTTTTTGGATGTGTGTGCTTAATGCTATACATTGCCCTCTGAGCACTGCCTTTGCTGTGCCCTAAGGTTTTTGGTATTTTGTGTTTTTGTTCTCATTGGATTCAAGAAATTAAAAAATTTCTTCTATTTCCCAGTAGCTTTTAAGCAGGGTGTTATTCCATTTCTATGTATTTGATTTCTTTCCCTTGATCTTCCTATTGTTGTTGTTGTTAAGTGCCATCGAGTCGGTTCCTATTACTGATTTCTAATTTTATAGCATCATAATCTGAGAAGATGCTATGTAGTATTTTGATGTTTTCAAAGTTATTGAGGTTTGCTTTGTGGTCTAAAATATGGTCTGTTCTGGAGAATGTTCCATATGCAATGGATAAGAATGTATATTGTACTGTTGTTGCTTTGAGTGCTCTGCATATGAGATTAAGTTGGTTGACTATGTTCAGTTCTTTGGGTCTTCTTTGAGTTTCTTTCTAGTTATTCCATCCTTCATCAAAAGTGGTGTATTAAATCGACTAGTATTGTATAATTGTCTATTTTTTTCTTCAGTTCTATTAGAGTTTGATTTGTGTATTTTGAGACTCATTAGTAGAATAGATATTTATTATGGGTAGGTCCTCTTGTTCAATTGTCCCTTTAACCATGATATAATGCTTTCTTTGTCTTAAAGTCTATTTTATCAGAGATTAATAGTCCCACTCCTTCTCAGTTTTTTTTGTTGTTGTTGTTGTTGTTGTTGTTTTTAGAATAAACACCTTTAATACATGTGCTGGATGGGAGGGAGGAGGATTTAGTTTCCTTTCTGGATCTTGAATTTCCTCAGATAGAACTCTAGTTCCTTGCTCTCTAGCACATAGCCATCTGCTTGGTCACACTGGCCTGGCCTTAAAGAGATACACCAAGAAGGTTGCTCTGCTGGAACTGCCCTTTCAGAAGACAGCTGATGTTTGCATTCTTTTTCTTTTCATTATATTTTTTTCCTGACTTTTCTTGATTGCTTTTTGTTTAATATCTCTTCCTCTCTAAGAGTCAGTTTGGCTCCCTTCTTGCTGAAGGCAAGTGCATAATGGACTCTTACACTGCCGATAAGGTGTACTGTCAAGGCACGAAGCAGTTTTTTACCAACCAGGATCTTGGTGTGGACCAGCTCATGATTACATGCATCGTAGACAACATCAACGATTCTTGTTTTGTAAGTACGACACCCTGAGCCCAACAGAAGTTCCCTCACAGCAGACTTAGGGCCTGGTACTTCTTGCTGCCTCCTCTAACCAAACTATGTGTCAGCAGTGGGGGCAGATCTTAGTGTTGGCAGTCTGGTGTCCCAGCTCAGACTTCCACTTCTTGTAACAGGGCTTTCTCTTGTACCTGTCTTGTGATGCTTGTGCCAGTTATCCCAGGAGATGCTCAACACTTGGCACTGGCTAAAAGAGCCACTTCTGCTCATTTTTGATTGCCGTTAGCTTGATATATATATATTTCAATCCTTTGATATTTTGTCTATTTTTGTCTTTGTTTGTAAGGTGTGTTTCTTATAGACACCGTATTGAAGGATCTTGTTTTCTTATCCATTCTGCAACTCGCTGTCTCTTGACTGGTGCATTTAATCCATTTACATTCAGTATAATTATCAGTAGATATGAATTGATAGCTGTCATTTTGCTGTGTGATTCCTTTGATTTCTTTAATGGTACTAACATGAATATTGGTTGTAGATCCAGGTAAAATGGAATCCTCTATTCTCTATTTATCATGATATTGCCTATTGAGGTAGTTATAAGGATTTTTATTTTCTTTATGTTAAGATGTAACCATACTGAAGGCTGTAGTTTTTTTTTTTTATCTCTATCAGTAAGTGCTTCTTCACTTTCAGCAAGAAGCATGTCACAGGTTGTTAATGAGTCTTTCTCCAGTCCTGATGCTGCAGTCTTCTTCCACCTTCTCAGATTATTTATTTAGCATACAGACTGAATAAGTATGATGAAAGGATACAACTCTGATGCACACCTTTCCTGATTTTAAACCATGCAGTGTCCCCTTGTTTAAGTCTAATGCCTTTCCACAGTCAATAAAACACAGCTAAACTTTTTGTTATTCTCTGCTCTCAGTCAAGGTCCATCTGACATTAGCAATGATATTCCTTGTTCCATGTCCTCTTCTGAATCCAGCTTGACTTTCTGGCAGTTCCCTACCAATGTACTGCTACAACTATTTTTTAACTGTCTTCAGCAAAATTTTACTTGTGTCTGATATTAATGATATTACTTGATAGTTTCCCTGTTCTATTGGATCACCTTCCTTTAGAATGAGCATAAATATACATCTCTTCTAGTCAGTTGGCCAGATTACTGTCTTCCAAACTTCTTGGCATAGATAAGTGAAAATCTTCAGCATTGTATTCATTTGTTGAAACATTTCAATTGGTACTCTGACAACTCTTGATGCCTTCTTTTTTTTGCTGAAGCCTTCAGTGCAGCTTGGACGTCTTCATTTAATACTGTCTGCTGAAATGGTTGAATGTTGACTATTTCTTTTTGATGCAGTGACTCTGCATTCCTTCCATTTTCTTTTGATGCTTTCGACATTGTTCAATACTTTTCTCATGTTGTTGTTAGGTGCTGTTGAGTTGGTTCTAACACACAGCTACCCTATGAACAACAGAAACACTGCCTGGTCCTGTGCTATTACCACAGTTGTTACGTTGTTGCTACTACTGTGTTGTTGGTGATTTTATTTCTTTGTTTTTTGGCTTTTTTTCCCCACCAAGCATGCTGTCTTTATCCAGAGGCTGGTCCCTTCTGATAACATGTCCGAAGTTTGAGAGATGAAGTCTTGACATTTTGACTTCTAAGGAGCATTCTGAATGCACTTCTTCCAAGACAAATTTGTTTGTTCTTTTGGCAGTCATGGTACTTTTTAATATTCTTCACCAACATCATAATTCAAATGCATCGATTCTTCTATGGTCTTGGTCTTCCTTATTCATTGTCCAACTTTCACATGCATATGAGGTGACTGAAAATACCATGGCTTGGGTCAGGCTCATCTTAAACCTCAAAGTGATATCTTTGCTCATAAAAACTTTCATTATTACAACTAAGGCTTGAATTTTTCTTCAGTTCTTTCAGCTTGAGAAATATTGAGCATGTTCTTCCCCTTTGGTTTTCTAACTCTAGGTTTTGGTACACTCCATTATAATACTTTGTTTTCTCAAGCTACCCTTTGAAAGCAGCTCTTCTTTTTATTTAGCCATTCTATTGTTCAAGAATAAGTTTCAGAGTCTCTTCGGATAACCATTTTGATCTTTTCTTTCTTCCCTATTTTTTTAATGACCTTTTCCTTTCTTCATGTATGATGTCCTCGGTGTCATCCCACAACGTGTCTGGTTTTAGATTATTAGTGTTCAAAGTGTCAAAATCTATTACTGAGATGATTTATAAATTTAGATGGGATATACTCAAGCTTACACCATCATCTGTTGGCCTGTCCTACTGTGGTTACTTGTATACTGCTGTGATGCTGGAAGTTATGTTTTTAAATACCAGCAGGTTCACCCATAGTGGACAGGTTTCAGCAAAGCTTCCAGAATAAGACAGACTAGGAAGGAGGAGAGGTTGATGAATTCTGAATGACTAGCCACTGAAAAGGAGCTCTGGTAGCGTAGTGGTTACAAATCAGGCTGCGAACCGCAAACTCAACAGTTCAAAATTACCAGCTGTTGCACAGGAGAAAGATGAGGCTTTCTGCTCCTGTAAAGATTTATGACCTCGGAAACCCTGTACAGGATTGCTATGAGTTGGAACCGACTCCATGGCACATCACAACAACAACAGCGACTGAAAACCTTATGAATAGCAATGGGACATTGTTAGATGTAAAGCCAGAAGACGAACCCCTCAGTTTCAAAGACCAAAGTGGATATCAAAAGAGACTCTGAAACTTGCTCTTGAAAATAGAGACATTCAAGCAACTGAAAGAAAAGATGAAGTGAAAAAGCTGACAGGAAAATTTCAAAGGGCAACTTGAGAAGGGAAGACAAAATGAAGTAGTATAATGAAATGTACAAAGACCTGGAGTTGGAAAGCCAAAAGGGAAGGACATTCTCAGCATTTCTCAAGCTGAAAGAACTGAAGAAAAAAAAAATTAAATTTTCCATTGTAATATTAAAGGATTCTATGGGCAAAATATTGAATGATGCAGGAAACATCAAAAAAAGATGGAAGAAATACATAGTCAATGTACTAAAAGGAATTGGCTGATGTCCAACCATTTCAAGAGATTCTATAGTATCAAGAACTGGATGATATTGAGGGAAGAGAGAGCCAAGCTGTACTGAGGCATTGACTAAAAACAAGGATCCAGAAATGCATGGAATACAAATTGAAATGTTTCAAGAAACTGATTCAGCACTGGAGGTGCTCGCTTTTCTATGCAAAGAAATCTGGAAGACAGCTACCTGACCAACTGATTAGAAGAGGTCTATATTTGTGCCCATCCAAAGAAAGGTAACCCAATGCAATGTGGAAATCATTGAGCAATATCATTAATATCACATGCAAGTAAAGCTTTGATGGAGATCATTTGAAAAACATTACATTAACAGGAAGCTTCCAGAAATTCAAACTGGACTTAGAAGAGGACATAGAATGAGGGATATCATTACTGACATCAAATGGATCGCAGAGACTACCAAAATGATGTTTACCTGTGCTTTATTGACCATGCAACTGCATTAGACTGTGTGGATCATAACAAACAATGGATAGCATTGTGAAGAATGGGTATTCCGGAACACTCAACTGTGCTCACGAGAAATTTGTACATAGATCAAGAA
Source organism: Chrysochloris asiatica (assembly GCF_000296735.1). Classification (NCBI taxonomy): domain Eukaryota; kingdom Metazoa; phylum Chordata; class Mammalia; order Afrosoricida; family Chrysochloridae; genus Chrysochloris; species Chrysochloris asiatica. The sequence goes on along the minus strand of NW_006408535.1, from coordinate 29,288,140 downwards.
GTAGTTGTTAGGCACAGAGTAGACAGGGATGGGCAACTTGGACATTGGCTACCCAAAATGGGGGGTGGGGGGCTACAAAGGCAAGAAGTGACTGGCTTGCAAGCTTTCAAGAGGGAATCTAGATCCAGAGGGCTTGGAGGAAGGTAGAGTCTCCAGTGAGTAGTATTCAATCTGACTAGGTGGGGCTGATGCAATGAAATGCAGACGGGTCTCTTGTGATACAATAGTGAATAATTGTTATCAGGACTGATTGTGAGGGTCGGAAGTGTAAAGATACACTTTTGTAGCAAGGAGGGGAGTGATTAACTTTTCAGTTTGGGAGCGGAGGTCCCTGGGACCATCAAGGGAGAAGAACAGAGAGTGGGACCCTACCCAGAGAAGCAGTGATGCCTGAAATGGAGCCAGAGATGATGACGTGGAGAGATGGAGCAGCTGGAGACTTTAGATCCAGAGAGGGAGAGCGACTGTGTGCTGAAGACCTGGGGGGTACGGGGGAAGGATTGCATGGAGGGGACTGTAACCATGGCAATGAGACGATATACGATAGATAGAATGAATGTAAAACTAATGTTCTCCCATGTAAACTATCACATAATTCACAATAAAACATTTAAGAAAAAAAAAAAAGTAGTTGTTAGGATTGTTGTTTTTAAGTGCTGTTGAGTCAGTTCTGACCCGTAGTGACCCTGTATAGCGTTTCCGAGGAACAGCTGGTGAGCTTGAACCGCCAACCCTGTGGTTCAAACTGACTTTGCAATCCAGTGCAATAACCGACAGTGCGACACCAAGACTCCATAGGACAGAACAAGGTGATACTGAATGGTTTACAATCAGACAAAGTGTGTGTCAGGGTTGCATCTTTTCACCATAATTATTCAATCTGATAGAATAAGTACTAAACTGCAAAACACCCCCAGGGAGGCTTCCGCTTTCTAGGTGGTTGGAGCTGCATGGAGGTGAATGCCAATGTTGTGAGCCCCCTGAAGAAGGGAGGAGCTATCTGTAATAACCTTTGGGCAAGCCCTGCCTCAAATCTGCCAAGTGAACCAAAGTTAGCCAAAAATCTGTAAAGGAGCAGCTGGGGTAGAATGGACATGTCGGGTAGAGATTAAAGAGCAGAATACTAGGAGAGGAGGAAGGGGGAGGAGAAGAAAGACTGATCATCTGTGTAGACTGGATAGGTACAGTGGGGCCATGTTGGACTTTCTCAGGTGACTATAAAAGCAAAAGACTAGTAGGTGGCACAGAGGCATGCTGTTTGTTGGTGTCAAGAGAGCTGTTTTTTTCTTCTTTCTTCATTGTTGTTGTTGTTGTTGTCAGGTGCCATCGAGTCGGAAACAACTCATAGCGACCCCATGCACAGCAGAACGAAACAATGGCTGATCCTGGGCCAACCTCACTAC
>NW_006408535.1:29243029-29285282 GCF_000296735.1 Chrysochloris asiatica | reverse complement strand
ACTTCTGAGAAATCTGTACCTGGACCAAGAAGCAGTTGTTCGAACAGAGCATGGGAACACTGAATGTTTTAAAATTGGGAAAGGTGTGCGACAGGGTTGTGTTCTTTCACCATTCTTGTTCAATATGTATGCTGAATTGTAAAATGTTTCAAGCACTCCTGAAAATGGCATGGTGCTTCCTCAGAAAATTGGAAATAGAAATACCTTATGATCCATCAATCCCTCTACTTGGTATATATCCACAAGAAATATGAGCCAGGACACAAGTATATATGCATACCAATGTTCATCACAGCACTATTTACAACAGCAAAAAGATACAGACAAGCCTACATGTCCATCAATGAAAGAATAAACAAGTTTGGTACATACACACAATGGAATATTATGCAATGTTGAAGAATAACGATGAATCAGTAAAACACCTTATAAACATGGAAAAACCTGGAGGGCATTATGCTGAGTATGGAGGCAGAGATGGGGTCATAGAGAGAGTGAGCGGCTGAGGATTCTAGATTTGTGGGAAGAGAGGGTCTAAGAACTGGTGGCCTGGAGGCAGACTTGCAGAATGTGCCCTTTGGAGATGTAAATTATTATATATGCCTGAGTGGTTTTTTTGTTTTGGTTTTTTTAAAAGCTAAAACGGATAGAGACAAATACTGTTAACTGATGGTACGTGTAAGGGATTATAATCATTGTAATGAAACAAGATGTATGATTTGGTGGATGTAAAACTGATGATCTTTCTGTAAACTTTCACTCAATCCACAATAAAAACCTTAAAAAAAAAAAAAAAAAATGAGGGGTGTAGGAGACTTCGCCATTGTACTTTGGATGTATTGGTGTTGGCAAGATAAACAACCCCTGGAGAAGGAAATCATGCTTGGTAAATTGGAGGCCACAGTAAAATACGAAGACTCCCCAAGGAAATGGATTGACACAGTGGCAGCAACATGAGCAAACAATTATGAAGATCACGCAGGACTGGGCAGTGTTTCATTCTGTTGTGCATAGGGTCACTATGAGTTGGAACCAACTAGACTGTATGTAACAACATTCTTGTATTTATATCTCTCCTTTCTATCTTAGGTTCCAGGTTCACCACTACAATCTCTCTTTTGAATGCCTTCAACTCATCTGTCCTTTCCAACTTTAGATGAATCTAACACTTACTCCCAAGCAACTGAGGATCACTGAAGGGAATAATCCCAAAGAAGAGAATCTGTTACTCTAAAATTGTCATGAACTTCAATTGGGTGCTCCCATGTCAGGAATCTCAGAATGAGCTCCCTTTTCACTCTCGGCAACTAGGCGTTTACACCCTCAAGCTCAGTTTCTTTTAGTTGTCTCTTCTTTCACAATGAAAATAGAAGCCATTGGAAAGGAGCACCTTCAGCCTGCTTCAAACCTGATTGTATCTGCTTCTATCTCTTCTGTTTCTAATTGAAAGAGAGGCCATGTCCTTTGGAAGCCTGATCCTCCCTCTGATGCTCTGAATACCATCAGAGAGAGATCTGCTCTTGGTCTCCTCTCTGATCTCACTTGTCTTCTCCTTGTCCATTAAGTCTTCTGTCAGTGAATGGAAAGGACCTGATTTGGGGCATATGTGTATATATGTGTATACATGTGTATACATGTGTATATATGTGTATACATGTGTATATATGTGTATACATGTGTATATATGTGTATACATGTGTATATATGTGTATACATATACACTAGTCTCTGATAAGAACTCTGCTTTTTTGCCAGACTAATGCCTTCTCACCTTTTAGATATCAGCTTATATGTTAACTTCGTCAAAGAAGCCCTCATGACTCCACATTGAAATCAGCTGCCCTTGTGAATATCTGTCATCTTCTCAGTTATTTGTTTATTTTTACCACATAACCTGATTCACAATGTAGAAATATATGTTTATTTGTGGTACTACGTTTGCCCCCTTTTTTATCCCGCAGCCCCTATAACAAACAAGGCACCTGGTCCAGATTAGGTGTTTAATAAGTACTTTGTCACCATGAGTTGGAATCAACCAAATAGTAACTGGTTTGAATTTTGTTTGTTTGAGCAAATTAATGAATGAATGGATGAGAGGAGAAAGCAGAAGGGAAGTAAGGGAGGAGGAAAGGTGAGCTAGAAGATGAAAGGAGACAAGAGGGAGAATGGTAATGGTGGCAATTTGCAAAGGTGAGGCTAGACAAGGAAAGGAAAAGAGGTCAGGAGAGGGTAAAGGGGTCTTGGTGCTGGGCCTGAGTAAGGCTTCCAGACTCCAAGTGGGCTTTCCCCGGAGTTTTGTTTCAGGAGGCCATGCTGCATGTGAGGTTTGAAGGCAAGTCCAGTAGGCGGGGCTAGACTTTATCTCCAGTGCACAGCCCTAACCTCAGATGGTGACAGAGCTGGAGCCGGCAGGGGTTTTGCAAACCGTCCTGATTGCAGCAGGCTAGCAGTCTCACTCGGGACAGGTGGGTGGGGCTTGGGCTTATCTCCTGAGCACAGTCCTAACCTCAGATGGTGACAAAGCGGGAGCTAGCAGACGTTTTGCAAACCGTCCCGATTGCAGCAGGGTTGGATGGCCTGGCCAGGGGTGACAGCACTAGGTGTGGGGGGCAACAGGGGCTTGGACAGTTTGGTGCTTCAGGGTGAAGTTTAGCTTGCAGGGTGTGAGAAGTGGATTCCTTCTATGTACAGCTTGTTCTGTCCCAAAGAGAAAAAGCAAGGGGTCTTCAGGTGAGTCTCTCCCTACAAGGGAGAAGCCGTAGGGCCATTCTGTTGCCCCCCCCAAAGTCAGAATTGATGGTTGTGTAAACAGCACTCATCTACTAACCTAATGGTTGGCACTTTGAACCTCCCCAGCACAGTGGAAGAAAGTTCTGATGATCTGTTTCAATAAAGATTACAGACAAAGAAACCAGACCCCCAAAAAACCCTACGGAAGAGTTCTATACAGTCATATATAGGGCCACCATGAGTTTGAAGTTTTGTATGTGTGTGTGTGTGGGGTGGGGGGGGGTTTGCAGCCATTTTATTCTGAAAATACTTGCCCTCTTTGAATGGTGGTTGTCTTAGAGTATTTCTCATGTGCCATTTAGGTTTTCTGAGACCAGAGCAGGCCTGCTCATGGGAGTAAGTGACAAAGGCCAGCTACAAGTTGTGTCCAGGTTGTACCACTCCCACTTTTGAGCAGCCCATGCTGAGTTCTGGGAGAAGAGGTCTGTCTCTGAGGGCTAGTGATGGGAAGTGGCTGTCCTGTGGAAGAGGAGGTACACAGGAACTCCCCCCAGCTCTGCTTATTGTTACCTCAGCATCTTCTAGACGCTCCTCTCCATCCCAAAGTCTTCTCACTGGCTTTGGGGAAACATAGGGGTTGGAGGTGAAGAGGCCCCTTGCCACCCCATAACCCCAACCGGGATCTTGCAACACTGGGATGGGGGCCCTAGGGGCCAGGCATGTGGCAATCCATGGGGGTGGAGGGGAGGTGTGCTCTGAACAGGGGTGGGGGGGCAGCTTTCACAAGTCACTGCCGCAGCCTCCGACTGACCTTGGCAGACTCACCTTGGGCAGCTTCCTCCCTCTATGTGGTATCTCCCCATGGCCTTCCTTCTCCTCAGCAGCTTCCCTATAGCCTAGAGAGCTTGTCTGTCAGCTCTGCTGGGACCTGAGCGGTGGATTCTAAAGCAGCGGGGATGCATGTTTGTGCTGTTTGAACCTTGATTTGCCAGTATTTGAAAGTAACCTCGTTCCCATCTTAGCTTTTTTCCCCAAGCAAGAGTTGAGCTTTTCGTGCCCTCAATCTGCCTTCTCCTTTCCTTGCAGCAATTCTGCAGTGGTGAAGGTGGGAGGAGGGGCTTGGGGTGGGGAAAAGCCAGCTTCTTAAGGTCTGTCCTTCTCCCTGCAGAGGGAGGGAAAAGAGTCATCTTCAACTCCATCCTGGAATGAAGAAGGAATTTTCTTGCTTGTTCCTACCTCTTTTCCATTCATCCCGGCTTCCTTTCTTTGTCTTGATCACCCAGGCACCTCAGAGCTTTTGCAGTTATTTCCCTGTTGCTCACCCTTCCCCCAATTTGGCACATATTCTTCATATTTTAGGTTTCAACTAAAATGTCACCTCCTCAGAGAGGTCCTTCCTTAACCATCCCAACTAAAATAGCCTTCCTAATGTTTGTTTTTCCAATGGGCATATTCAAATGGGGTTAACATATAATGAAGGTAATTTATGAAGGTGTGGACTGGATTGAAGTGCTCTGAGCTCCATCAGCAGGGGAGTCATTACTGCAGGAGTTAGTGAGAATCCGGTGAGATGGATCTGTGAGAGGGAGGGGCCCTATCAGGTAGGGAGCAAGGGGATAAACACCTAACTTCATTCACATCCTGCCCTCCAATCTCCTGCTGGTCTCCCCTTGTCCTATTGGAAGCCACTTCAGAGTAGGGGGCCAGAGCAAGGCAGTAAAGGGGAGAGAGGGAATCTGGCACACTTGTTTATTGACTTATTCTTCCATCCTTTCAGCTAAGAACTGGATTTGTATCGTTCACCACAGTATTCTCAGCACCTAGCAGGGAACTGGCACATAAGAAATGGTTAACAAATGATTGAATCAATTACTTTGACCAAACCCAATTCAGGTGAGAATAAAAGCCCTCATTTAGAATCGTGAGCTCCCGGTGAGCTAATCTGACATAAGGAATTGGATAAATCCAGCTAGTCTGCTTTGTTCTGAGCTCAGGATGCCCACCCCTCTCAGTGAGGCTATGCAGAGGTGGGCAGGGGTGTGGCTCTTAGCCAGATTCAGTGCCAGTCAAAAAGTCTTACCAGCCACCCACCCTGAGGACCTGCAGGAGAGGCAGCTGGGGACAGACACAAATGATGCTGAAGTAATTAAGTCCCACCACCCAGAACCTTGAAAAGAAGTCAAGGGGCACTGGTCTTGAGCTGCAAGGAAGAAACCTGGAGTTTAAATCACTTACCGTGTTTTATACTTACCTCCTTTACGCAGCCTAGACCCCTGGGCTGAAAGGAAAGTGTGAGGCTTCACCAGGCACCCACAGAGACCATCTCCTTCCCTTTCCAAATCCAAGCAACTCCCACCCATTTGTCTCTCATCAGGCCTTACACAGGTGAGGGAATAAACCATCTATCAAGGTTGAGATCTGTCTACCCAGACTAGAGCTGGGGAAGAGGGCCCAGGACACAGGCATAGGAAAGATGGTGCATGAGAGACATGGAGGCAGAGGCAGGAAAGGGATTGAGTCCTGAGTGAGGCAGGCATGGTATACACAATGCCAAGTGTGGATGGCTCTAACGTTTGCAGGGGCTTGGCTAGGATGGAGGTGAGAGGCAATGGAGATCCAGAAAACAGTTTCTCTTCCTGTCAGAAACTTAGTCCTTGATGCTTAACTCAGGCTTTCCCCACACTGGCCTAGAAGTTATTGGTGGCCTTTGAGAGGCTTTAGTTCTCAGAGGCTTAGGGTCTCTGACATTGTCAGACAATTCACAACTACCTATTGAATGTGATTCAATATACTCCACCCTGTGCTGTATATCCTTGAGGGGAAGGTGGATGCTCAGACAGAAAAGGGATTGAGTGTAAAGAGACGCTCTTATCCCCTCTGGCCCTCAACTGCTTTATCTATAAAATGTGGCTCACACTATCTTACTTGTCTGAGGGCAAAGCCCACTAGATGATCTCTTGAGGTCTCTCTTAGTACCTCATGAGATCTGTGATTTTATGGAGCTAATTTTGCTTCTGCCTCTAACCAACTGTGTGACTTTGGGTATGTCTTTTCCCCTCTCTGAGGCCTCAGTTTCCTCATCTATAAAATGAGAAGTTTAGATGAAATCTGTGAGGTCTTCAGTTCTGGCAAAATAAAACAATGTACAAATATTCATATGCAAGTGTGTGTCACTTAACTTCCATGGTACTGTCTATGAAATAGGATGTTATATGATTTGGATGTTATGCAAACACTAGATTAAAACCTTATGGAATCCTGCTTCCAGTCATCCTCACCACACTGCTGTTGCCACTGGGACTACTGGCAGAGACTGGAGGAACTGTGGGCAGAGTGGAGCAAAAGGAAGTGAGCAGGGAGGGAACAGAGTATACCCTGGTTACCTAAGGAGCAGGAGCAGCCCAATGCCAGCCACCACTACCTGCTTACTGGACAAAACCCAAGAGCCCACGCCTAAAGTCGTGTCCTGTGCCTCACAGCCTGTATTACCCCCATGGTTCAATTCTTCTAGTCTGGGTTTGGGATCTTTAAAACCATTGTTATTGCTAAGTGCCATCCAGTTGGTTCCTACTCACAGTATAGAGGTTCTGAGACTTTAAAATCTTTGAGGGAGCAGAAAGCTTATGTTTCTCACGTGGAGGGGCTCACAGACTTGAACCACAGACCTTGTGGTTCCCAGTCTAGTGCTTATCATAGGGAGCCACAGCACCCCTTTAAAACTATTAGGGGAAAATAATAAACAAAAACTGCTTTTACTTAAGAAAAAAACAATAGACCCAACCAGCCAAACAAAAAACCTTGGTGGTGGTGGTGGTGTGTCGTGGAGTCTATTCCGACCCATAGTGACTCTGTGCAGGGTTTCTGAGGCTGCAAATCTTTACGGGAGCAGAAAGCTTCATCTTTTTCCTGCGGAACATCTGGTAGTTTGGAACTGAGGTTAGCAGCCCGATTCTTAACCACTACGCTACCAGAGCTCCTTAGAAAAACACCTTATGGAACCACAAATATGCATATGGTTGGATGTTGACAGAATGGGTATTAAGTGACACATACCTGTAAAGCTTACCATATACAGGCTCTGTTTATCTATGAACTCAATCCTTATAGTACTATGAGTTAGACACTATGATTATTTCTTCTTTACAGATGAGGAAACTGAGGTACAGAGAGGAGAAATGATTGGCTAAAGGCCACACAGCTATTGAGTAGCAGAGGGAGATTCAAATGGAGGCCCTTAATTACTATATTACTCTACCTCTTAAGCTCTAATTCTACAAAAAAGTAAATGCTCTGAATTTGGGATTTTCCTGGCACAGACTCTTGCCCTTCTCTTCACTATCAATTTTCTCGTATACAAATCAGATCTCCAGGCTTTTCCCAACTCATGTCTCCCCCAAGCACTCAGATTCTCAAGCTTTAGGGCACCAGAACTCCAGGGGATAAAGGCCAAAGATGCAAGCGGCTCCATGAGAGCCATAGGGTGTTGATCTTGTTGAAACTGAGCTTGTAAAACTGGAGAGAAAAGTCTGAGTGCTGGATCAAGATTTAAGGGACATAAATATCACAGCCATCTGGAATTTTCCTTTGGACACCTAGGGCAGTAGCTCCCAGATCCGGACTTTCAGTTGTAAAAGACCAGGGCCTGAATCAGCAAGCTTGGACATAAGGGACTACTCATATATGGTGCTGGAATCTCCCTGCAAGCCTTTGAGATGCTCTTACTTGTCTTTCTTAGAAAAGCATCCAGAGACTGTTCCAGGGTCTGGGGGTGGAGGGGCTGGATTCAGTTTCCAGAGGACAGAAGTGGACCAGGAATGGGAAGAGCAGAGTAGCAGAGACACAGCCTGGCCATGGGGCAAGCTGTTCCTAGTAACTGTTTGTACAATTGCACATTCATTTGGGCATGGAAAGAAGAGGTATGCAGACCCAGTCACATACATTTCTCGCTCTCAAGTCCCCTATGCCACACATGCAAACATACAGAGGCACACGCACACATGCACACACACAGGCAGGCCCAGGGTACAGCCCCAGCACTGAGTCACAGTGCAATTTTATTCAGCTACAGAATCAGTATGCTGGGCCCACCCTCCCTTTTCATCCCACTGCCATCTGTCCATGGTTTGTATCTCACGCTTGGCCTATGAGGGGCTCTAGGGCCGGAGCAGGAAGGGGTTCCACAGGGTCAAGCTGGCCCAGGATGGCTGATGTCCACAGTCTTGCTAGCTGGGCTCAACTGCAATCCCCCACCCCCTTGATGAGGTTGGCGGCCTCAGGGATCTGGCGGAAGAGGTTGCGAAGCGTGTCCAGTTCCTGGGTGAGCTGCTCCACACGTCTGCGGAGGCTCTCATTCTCTGCCATGTACTCCAGCACCTTCTGCTGTGTCTCCAGAATCCGCCTCTTGGCCTTGTCCCGGCTCTTGCGCACAGCGATGTTGTTGCGTTCCCTCCGTAGCCTGTACTCCAGGCTGTCTTTGTTCACGGCTTTCTTGCCCTTGTGCGAGGTGCCAGCTGGGGAGGGCGCCTTGAGGAGGGGGCTGCAGGGCTGTCCACCAGTGGCCAGAGGGGCCTGAAGGGGAAGGCACAGAGGGATAGAGAGATGAGGGTTGGCAGGGAAGTGGAGTGGAGGCAGGTAGGAACCCCAGCAGCCACAGTGCAGTGGGGTATCAGAGAAATATAGGATTCAGAGCCAGCTGCTATCTCTCAGGTCAAATTAGTCATTGTCCTGAGGACGATGGTAGCCCAAATGTCCAGGGACCAGATGCTTGAAGCTAAAACTCCTTTTCAGGTATTCACTCATGGAAGACACTTTCCCTCAATCTATCTTCAGTCTCCTATTCTATTATCAGCAGGCATTTCTCTTCTAGAAACATGGCAGAGAAACAAGAGGTGGGGGCCTAAATGGAAAGCAGGGAAATCAGGGTGAGTCAGCTTACCACAGAGCTGCAGGACACACTAAGTTCCAGTCACATTATGGGAGTAGGGTGGGAGTGAATTTAAGAGAAGCAAAGTGGGGTCACAGTTGGATAGCAAGCACATAAAGCATTGGGGTGGGTCAATTTCACAGAACAACACCAAACACAGACTCATTAGTGGGAGCTCAAAGTTCCCCCACCCACGCCAGCCTCTCTCCAGTCCCTGGGTGACAGGGAGGAGAATTGACTTGCTCTTACCTTGAGGACGCGCAGGGGCTGACTGGGTGCAGCCAGGGCTGGGGGCAGGTGCATGGCCGTCTGCCCACAGTGTGCCACTTGGTACTGTAGGGGATTATAGCTGCTGCGGCTGGCACCTCGGCTGCCCTCTGGTCCCCGTGGCTCCTCCTTCACAGCCACAGCCCTGGGGTCGTAGCTCCCGGGACTGCTGTAGATGCCAGGGCCCAATGCCTTCCTGTCCGGTCCGAAGGTGTGTGTAGGATAGGCAAAGGGCCGAGGGTCAGGCGGAAGATAGTGGGGGAAAGCAGGGGTTCCTGGGCCCTTAAGGCCTCGGACCTCAGAAGCTGGCTTCACAGCAAAGAGGTCAGAGAGGAGCTGTTCCTCCCCAGACTCGATGTAGGCTGAGAGGTCGATGGAGGCCTCATGCTCACACATGTCTCCCAGGTCCCCAGGCCCTGCTCGGCCCCCTGAGAACTCGAGCGGCTGCTGGCCACTGCGGGGTTCACATTCATAGTAGGTCCCGTGGGACATGGCCGGCCCGCCCCCTTGGCTCCCCGCCCCTGCTGACCTGCTCTTGGGGCACCCCTTGGGATGCTTGGCCTGCCCTCTCTTGAGCTCCCCCTGCCCCAGAGCTGCCCAAGATCTGTCCTCTGCTCTCCCCTGTCACCCACTCCTGTGTGGCTTCTCTTCTCCCTCCTCTGCTCTGCTTCCTTTTCCTTCCTCTGTGGTCAATGCCTCTCCTCTCTTCCTTTTTTCCCCTTTCTCCTTGGGGTGACTAAGGGAGGGGCAGGGTACACCCCAGAGGGAGAGATGCTGGCCTTAGAGGAATGGGGTCCCTGGCCTATTAAGCGTTTGGTGGGCACTCTTTGGTCAGGGTCCAGGCCAGGGTTCTGGAGGTGCCTAGGAGATGCCTCCCCTTCTGTCCGCTGAGCCCAAGGGATTCCAGAGTCCTCACTGGGGACACCTCACTCTAAGCGTCCTTCTTCCTCTGACATCCAAAAAGTTCTGTGCAGTATGATGCCAAGTCAGAGTGATGGAGAAAACCCTCTTCCAGTGCCGACCCCCAGCCTAGCATGAGCTCCTCCCTTGACACGCCTCCTTTGGGCCCCTCAGAGCTGAGCTCCACCTACCCCCAGGGGCAGTCAGTTCCTTTTAAAGCCCCACCTCTCAAGGCATCCTCCTGGGTGCAGGCCAGGGGGTACTGTTTGAGGGGCTCCAGAAGTAGGGATAGGTTCTAGGAACAAGTCATACCCAGGGGCCTATGTTGTGGCTCAGAGCATGCTCATTTGCTAGGTGTTGGCATTCAGTCTGTGCAATAGCCCAAGCGCTGTTTCTAGCCCTGGCTCCCTCAAGCAGCCTGGTACAGAATCCTACTGGCTGCATGCGGCTGAGGTGCTTGCTCAGGACTTGGGCTCTATGTCCCAGACCCAGGCAGGTTGCTGTCTGGAACCAACATCCAAGCTCCTCTGGTAACTCCAGTGCCTCTCTCTTCCAGCTTCCCTGCTCTGTCAGAAGCTCAGTCAGGCATTTGAGTGGACTCTGGGCCTGAAACTCTGCCTCCCGTTTCCTGTGCCCTGGGTTGCCTGGCTCCAGGGTTGCAGGGCTCAGGAGCTCCCTGCAGCTCAGTTTGCTGTCTTTCCTTCTGCCTGGCCGTTGTCTGACCTCCCATGTGGCTTTTTTGGGCCCACTTCCTCTTATGAAGCTTGAGAAGCCTTCTCTTTTGTCATCACCTCTTCCTGGGGGTGATGTCTCAGGGTCTTTAGAAGAAGGCCATAGCCCTGGTCTCTGCACTTCTTGGTCCTGTGCTTGGCCTCTCTTCCCCTCTGCCTCCCTTCTCTTCTGTTTTCTTTTTCTTCTGGAAACTCCCAATTCCCTCCTGTCAGAAGCCCTGCTTTTTAATATGTTGCATTTTATCTCCAAATGGCATTGTGGATCCAGGGTGGGGTGTGTAAGTGTGTGTGTGAGGACACATAGGAATTGTCACTGCCTCAGAAAATGTTGTGGGTGCCCTTGGGATGGGCCAGGAATGACTACAAGCACACCAAGGGCCTGGTTGTGGCGCTGAGTGAGCCACAATGGGGAAAATATAGAGGGGACATGGGTGGCTTTGAATATTTAAATACTCAAATGTAGACAAGGTTGTCTACAAACCATGCAAGCTACCCACCCCTCCAGTTACCATCCTCACCCCTACCTCAGGAGCTTTTTGTGCACTGCTTGAGGTCTGGCCAAATGTGCTTTCTCTAAAAACCCTGACTTGACCTGGGAAACTAACTGTACATGCATCCAGAGACAGATGTCAGGAATCACTTGGGATGATTTCTGCCTTCTCCCTTTTCATAGAACTAGGAGTACTGGTGTGGTGCTGTAGGATAAGCACTAGACCGTAAGGTCTGTTTGAACTGCAAGGTCAGTGGTTCCAGCCCACCATCTGCGCCTCGGAAACTCTATTCTGGGTTCTCAGTGAGTGGGAATTGACTGGATGGCACAACATATGCCAAATAAGGCCAAGAGCAGAGCGCCATCTGTTTAGCTGCAGTTTTTCTATTTACCACTAGGTGGCAATATTTGCACTAAATTCTGGACTTGCAGTGGCTATTGTGCTGGGAAATCAGATGGACAGCAGAGAGCAGCCTCCCACATCCCTGACACACCACAGACCCCCCCTTGGGCAACAGGAAGAAACAGGAGGAAGAGGAAATAATTACCCGTTTTGGGGTTTGCAGTGCAGTTGCCAGGAGAGTGGGTAGGCTGGAAGGATGGGGACCAGACTTTTGTCTCAAGGGAAAATATCACCACCCCCTTACATTGAATTAGTGATAATGGTTAGGCCTTGCGTTTTGTGGTAAGTTATGCTTTTTCAGTCATTGAAACATACACTTTTCCATGCTGACCATTTCCCTGTGACAAATAGTATTTTTATCCCTACCTTATAAATGAAGAAAACAAGGCTGAGTGGCTAAGTTGCCCAAGGTCAAGGTCATACAGGGATGCCTCCTTGATCTTGGTGGAAAGGGCAGTAGGTCCTGGGTTGAAGGGATAGGCAGAAGGGGAGTGTATGACTCAGAAAACCTCCTTCCAGCTCAGTTGTCCCTCGAGTGAGCGGGAGTGGGGACTGAACAGGAGCCGGGAGGCTGCGTGCGTGCGGGAAGGCTGCGTCAGTAGTGACTGAACTGGCCACAAAAGGGAGATGTGCAAATAGAGCTGGCAGGAAATGAGAAAGGCAGCAGCTTTGGCTATGGTGAGATAAGTGGTCTCAGCAATTTACCTCCCAGGCTGGTAGCTGTGATGTTGTCATTGGACTGACATCAGTGTTTCCCAGTAACTGAGGGGTTTAGCTGGAGCAGGCAGCAAACACTCCAGAGCTGTCAGGGCAGGGGAGGATGGTGCTGGACAGGAAGGGGTGATAGAAGTGCCAGCCAACCGCTGAGGATTCTTGGTGTCTGGGGAATTGCTTAGAAGGGGAAAGGAACGGTCCTTTAGCAGGATAATTTTCCCTTTGCCTAGAGAGCCCTGGTGGTGCAATGATTGAGCTCTTGAGTATGTTTAAAGTTGGCGCTTCAAACCCATCAGTGGCTCCTTGAGAGAAAAGGTTGGCAACTGCTTCCGTAAGGGTTAGTGGTGGTGGTAGTTATGCTCTGTGGAGTTGGTTCTGACTCATAGCGAAGCTGTATAAGGCTTCTGAGGCTGAAATCTTTGTTGTTGTTGTTGTTAAGTGCCATTGAGTCGATTCTATTCTGACCTGTAGCGACCCTAAATAGGGTTTCTGAGGAATAGCTGGTGAGCTTGAACCACCGACCTTGTGGTTCAAAGCAACTATGCAGTCCAGCGCATTAACCCAGAGCACCACACCAGCAGAAAGTCCCATCTGTTTCTGGTGGAATGGCTGGTAGATTTGAACTGCTGACCTTGCAGTTAGCAGCCCAACTCATAACTCACTACACTCCTTCCCATAAAAATTATTGTCGTTGTTAAGTGCCATTGAGTCAGTTATAGTGACCTGGTATAGGGTTTCTGACCTTGAGATTCAAACTGACCTTTCAGTTTAGTGCATTATCCTTCAGCACCACATAAAGATTACAACAATCTGTTAGGATTAACTAAAAGAATGCATGTGTTTTAGTGACTTTGTAACCAGCCCCACTCAACAGGCCCCTCCACAAAGCAGGGGTGGATTGTCCAGTAAGCAAAGTAAGCATGTGCTTTTGTTCATTTACTAATTTCTAGTGAATAATTTCATATGGGTTTTACAACCTCTTTGGTGTGAAACTGTTTGCTATGGAAGATGGGATGAAACCCATGTGAAATTGTTCACTTAAGATTAGTAAGCACAAGTAAACTAACGTTTACCTTGTTTATTGGGTACTCCGTCTCTCTCATGGACTGTAACATTTGAAAAGGAGCCGTAGGGTTGGGAGACAGAGACATGCCAGCCATACCATAGCAGACTCTGATGTGGTGAAAACTGTGAAATTGTTCACTACAGAATAGTAAGTAAGCACAAGTAAGTCCTGCTTATCTGCTTACCCTACTGCCACCAAGTCTTTCCCAACGGTGAGGCAACAGTGTGGCAGTGAAATGTCAGAGAGAACTGAGCTCTAGTCCAGCTTCTGGCACTTACCAGCTCGGCGACATTGAGCCCGTTACTTAATCTTCTTTGTAAAATAGTAGTAGTAATGCCTACTTCATACAACTGTTTAATTTTACTTTGAATAACAATGTGCATTAAGCAACTGGTCTTAGTAAACATTTCCTTTCCTTTCTCTCTTCTTCTGACCTCCCTTGAGGTTTTATCTATGTCCCCTTAGCAAACATGTTACCTACTGCTTTGTATTTTGTCTCAATGTGACAAGCATTTTTGAACATTTCTCCCCTGTGCAGACTCTGGGGATAAGTGCCTACCAGAAGCTTGAAACCCATGTGGGGAAGCCCACAAGTAGGTACTTCTCCTACAGAACGGGTATTAGTGAAACCATAAAGGGCACATATAGACCTATGTGTATTTTTGCCGTCTTTCCCTTGGTAGACTCTATGAGGGAAGGACTGGATTCATCTTTTGGACCCCTTCATCTGTGGTGACCATATGTGTATTTTCTGAATTAAAATTACAGAGAGGTAAATTGAGAAAGATGAATATACTTATGGGGACAATGGAAGACCTGTTGGTGCAGTGATTAAGCATTCAGCTGCTAACTGAAAGGTCAGGTTTGTGGTTTGAACCCACTCAGTGTCTCTACCTCTTCAGAAGAAAAGATGTGGCAATCTGCTCCTGAAAAGATTGCAGCCCAGGGAACCCCATGGGGAAGATCTACTCTGTCATACAGGATTGCTACAAGTTAGTATTGACCTGACGGCACACAAAACAACATGGGTACAACAGAACAAAATGTTTGAAAGCTGTGCTGGCTTGGAAATTTCAAAAAATAAGTTTGCTATTCCCTAATGAACTCCTGGTATGGCGCTGTAGGATCAGCACTGGACTTTGAACCACAGGTCGACAGTTCAAATTCACCAGCTGCTCCTCGGAAACCCTATACAGGGTTGCTATGAGTTGGGACTGACTCAACGCCACTTTAACAACAATAACATTCTCTGGGTGGCAGTGAGTTAAATGTTAAATGCTGTTGAGTTGGTTCTGATTCATAGCGACCCAGTATAGAGTTTCTGAAGAGAAGCTGGTGGGTTTGACCTCTGGACTATGTGGTTATTAGTCCAGTGCTTATTCTACAGTGCCACACCAGAGCTCTCAGTATTCCCTTAGCCTATATCAAGTTCTTTGGATCAATGACCACAAAAGGATTAATTATATAACTATACTCATAAATGAATGCATAAACAACTAGGATTTCAGTGACATGTAAATAGTTCCCAATTCCCTAAAGTTAGGCATCTGAAATTCCTAGCATTAAAGTGACAGACAGCATTAAGATAGGGTAAAAACTGGCCTAGATTAAACAAAAATACATGTTACCTAGTAAAAGGCCCACATTTACCTATTTGACCATGTTGAAAAGATCAGCAGGTATTCTTTTAACTAGATAAAGGGTACCCCCCCTCCTCACTAATGACAATTGTTTCCATGGGGTGAGTGAGGACTGGGGAGGGCTGGACTAGCCAGGGAGTTCCTGTATAGTGAAAATGGTTAAGCTCTCAAACAGTAACTGAAAAGCTGGCAGTTTGAACCCAGAGGTGCCTTGGAAGAAAGACCTGGAGATCTATTTCAGAAAGGTCAAAGCCATGAAAACCCTAGTCTACAACACATGGGGTTGCCATTGTCAGAATTAATTCTAGGACAACTGGGTTTTTTACTTTGCCCGAATAAGGCAACATGGAGGAGACCTCTGTCAGTCCAGGGAAGGTGGGGAGGGAAGTGGCGATCCCAAAGGTAGACATGAGGCTTCCAGAACAGACTCTTGCACAAGACTAATGGCTAACCAGTCTTGCCCTTGCTCTTTTGGGAAGGACTGATAACCTGAAGGGACTCTGGGACTTCCAGAAGTTTGGAGATTGAGCTCTTTGAAATTATGTTCCACTCTCTTTTTTTCTTTAAAATTGCTCAAGGCCACACAGCTGCTTAGTGATTGAGTTGGAAATAAGTACTAAGTGTCTGCTCTCCCAGCTGAACAGCCCTGTGGATGGAGGGGCTCCAGCTTTGGTTGGGGAAAATGACAGTCACAAAGCAGGAGTGCAGGAATCTTGGGTTTGTCCCCAGTCCCAGATGGGACTCCCCACCCTCAACTCCTGCCTAGTGTGTGAGCAGTGTTGGCTCTAGAATGAAGCCACCCCAGGACAGGCCACTGGGAGGGCTGCCCACAAAGGGAGGAACACAGAAGCCTCTTATTCCATTAACATTATCTAGAAATTGACCCAGAACACAGGAGGCTTGCTGTCCTTGTCCCTCCTGTAATCATTTGTACCTTTTTCCTTGTCTTCTTCCTCAATCTTTTTATTCTTCCATCTTGAAATCGTCCTCTCAAATGGCTTTGTATCACTGAATGAACCAAGCTTCATACCTGTTAATACCTTATGTGTCTTTTTCCTTGGTGCTCCCCAGCCTCACCACACAGTTCCTCCCACCCAGCCTCTTGGACCCTGCCATGTGTGTTCTTAACTCCCTTTCTTCACAGGCTCAGTGGACCAGACCTCTGGGTAATCACCCCTGCTTTGGTCTCCCTTGGCACTGTCTCTACCTTGCCCATATTCCCACCTTGGGTAGTGATGAATTTTTCTTCCCAGCTAGTTTGTAGCTCCTGGTGTGGCACTGTAGGATAAGCACTGGACCACAAAGTCAGTTTGAATTGCAAGATCGGCAGTTCAAACTCACTAGCCTCTCCTCGGAAACCCTGTATAGGGTTGCTATGAGTTGGAACCAACTCGACAGCACTTAAGAACAAATACAGTGTACAGAGTAGGAAATTAATGATACTTTGTCACTCCACAGAAGAAATCGAGTGTTTTTGATTCAAAGTGTGAGGTCACTGCTTGAGTGCTCGGCTACAAGTTCTTGGGACAGCACAACACACAACATTGAGGAATGTGAGAGTCTTTAGGAATGCCATCCTAGAAGGAGCTTGGCAACAAACTACTTCCTAAAGCACAAAATGTCTGGTGACTGTTTCTCAGAAAGCACCACCAAATACTTCATTTCCATTTAAAATTTTATTACATCAAAAGAAAAAAACAAACCCTCCACAAAACCAAGAGAACTCTAAAATCCAAACCAATTCAAAGACAGACCATTATCTTATCCCACCAAAACAAAACGTACATTAAAAAAATCCTAAAGAAATAGAAATACCAGCCTTAAAAATATTTATCCAAAAAGTAAGGCATCCACTTTACAAAAAACAATAATTGGAGGGGAGGAGGTTGGAGGAATGAGAAGAAAGGGAACAATAGGATGGTACCCTGACCCTCCACGGCCAACTCCAGCTCACCTGGTGTCCACTCTGAAGGGGCCAAAATTCAGACCAAACCTAGCACCTCACCCACAGTGGGCCAGGCAAATTGGAAGGGAAGCTGGGAGATCAAACCCAGGCCAAGAAGGGCTTGCTGGGTAGTTTATTTTAAGCAGATGGGATGAGGAATCAATGGGAATCCTGCTTTGGGATAAAAGGATCCCAAGTCCTTAGCACACGAGGCGTTACTGGGGAGTCTACCTGTCTCAGGAACACAGACAGATGCAGTGCAATGTCTGCCTGCAGGGCAGTAGGAAGTCTGTCCATTCTGTGACTGCTCTATCATCCTGCTGTGAGACTGTCCAAAGACAGGAGGGTGAGACTGCAAAGGAGGAAAGTGTTACTGGAATAGGAGGAGGGGGTAGGAACTGGCCTTCAGAAAATACTCTCTCCCCAGTTTCTGAGGTTATGGAAATAAGCATATCTGAGAAGGTAGGCAAGTGGCCCACACCCACCCCAGAAAAGGCATTTAATACCAGGTCTGTCCTGAGGATTAGAAATAAGGGAGAGTTTTTAGGCCCGGTTTTTGGATGGGAGGTGACTTAAGGCTGATTTGGCTCCAAGTTCATGCCCAAAGGGCTTGGGGATCCTTCACACCCAGTCATAGAGCCAAGGTCCAGAGGAGGAAAAGGGCATGACCAAGGGTGGCTGGCAGCACTGGCTCTGTGGGTGTGTTGGGGGCGTAGCTGTAAGGATAATAGGGTAACTGCTCCTTCCTGTCTGTGGGTGTGGGTGTGGGGCAGGAAGAGGAGCTGAGCCATTTTGTTAATAGGGGAGAAATGTCTACCACACGGAAAATAAGCAGCTTTCTGGCTTCAGGAAGCTTTGGCACCAAGTTGGGGGCAGGATGCAGGAGGTAGGGGCAGGGCTAGGTTCCTGCAAGTTGAGCCTTTCCCAATGTGTTCCACAGGCCTGGCAAGGCGTTTCGGGGAGGGCGCAGCTCTCCTTGTTGGTCCTTAGCTCAGTGGGGAGGTGGCGTCCTGAAAGGAACCTTAATTTGGACAGGGAGCCCAGGCTAGGGTGTATGAGTAGAAGAGTGGTGGTGGGGTGGTGGTGGTGGTGGGGATGGGGGAGAGGGCAGAGGGAAGCAGCCCCTCAGATTTCTTGGGTCCCAGGTATTCTCCAGTTGACTGATGGTTACAACCAGCTCATTGTTACTGCCCCTCCTCTCTTAGTTGAGACCTTCGCTTGAACTTAGGAATGGAATGATTTCTGAGGCAATGGAGGGTGTGTGTTTGTGTGCCTGGAAGAGAGGGCTCTTCAGGGCTCTGTTGGCATCTCCACTCCCCTCTAACACCTCAGAGCATGGGCAGTCCTGGTGTAGGGATCTGGGGGTGAGGCTGGTTCTTTGCATCCAAATGTCAGTGCTTTGTTTACAATTTCTCACCACCCATATCCAGGTCCTGCCCCTGTCTGACAGGAGTGTGTGTGTATTAGGGGTTGTGAGGGAACCCCAGACAGGGAAGTAGGGCAGAAAGTGGGGAAAAGAAGGGAGGAGTCAGTTGAGTGGGGTGTAGTGGTCCTCAGGCCTATTCCTCCAAGTCCTTCTCTTTGGAGGGAGTATGACTGTATATGGGCCGCTGCTGCTCTTCCATCTCCTCACTCATTTCTGCTGCTTGCGAGTCCCCATCTATCTTGGGGTACACGACCACACACATCTTTTGGCTCACCAGGGTTATCAACTCTGCAGGAGGAGAACAGAGAGGACCCGGGTCAGTGTTGAGTGACCCTTCAACCCCACCAGCCATGCTGTGGCCTTGCCCATCTTTCTTGCCCCAGGTTTTGCCTCAGCACACAGACTCCTTCTCCAGGGATTGGCCCCCTCCCCTGCCTCCTGTGTCTTCTGGGTAACCTATTTCGCTAGTTGCCCCTTGCACATCAAGGCTCCAGTCTTCCACCTTTCCTCTACCCATTAACCATTGATTCCAGAGTCTACATTGGCCTCCACCCAGTCCAAGGAAGCTCCTGTAGGATTGCTAACAGGTTGTCTATTCCTGTAGGTTTAAGGCTTTTGTAGAAATGTCAGCTTTTCTTTTCACAGCAGTCTATGGGAAGGCATGTGGCTTTTCTTGCTATTGCTCTGTGGTCCCAGGTTAAGATGAACCTAGATTTCCTAGTCCTGTTTGGCCTCCCCTGAAGACCGTTAATCACTCATTCCAGAGCAGGAGCACCTCTAGACACCTGGAACCCTCAACAACTTACCAATGAAGTCATAGACACACTGGGGTTTGTGTTGCCAGTAAACACCCAGGAAATAGACAGGTACGCCTGTCAGCATGATGGCCAGGCCGATGCCACACACCACTGGCTCCGACCACAGGCTGAAGACTAGCAGGAAGGCCCAGAACAGCAAGTAAATGACGGGGAAGATCAAGTTGATCTATAGTTGGAGCAGAGGCATTATTAGCTGGGTGGACGCGGAAGCTCAGGACCGATGCATCTTCCCTCCTCTTCACCCACAGTGAATCATCCGTGAAGGCAGAAGCCAGACTGCACTTAATTCTATGGCTCCCACATCCCAGGCCCTGATAGAGCAAACACTAACTATGTCAACAAATATTGGTGAAAAGGAAGAGGATGGGGGAGCTAGGGAGGAAATGTTCCTCACTGTTCATTTCCTCCCTCCTGGATGGGATCAGACAAGGCTTCATTATTCAGGTCATGTGCCTATGGCAGCCAGAGGAGCCCATGGACACTAACAGGGGTGTATACTTGCTGAGGTCCCCAGATGCAGAGGAAGGGGAGACATGTATGAAGGGCAGGAAGGAAAGTATGTGGGTCAGTCAAGATTCCCTGCCCCTCCCTCACTTCTAGGTACAATGTGGTGAATAGCCATGCCCTTCCCTAGGATCAGCCCCAATAGGTTTCTTTCAAGCAATTTAAGAAGATAAAAACTGCCAAGATGCAAGAAATCAGGAAACCCAGCAAATTATAAGGCAGCCTAGGATCTTGACTTTACTTAAAAAAATAAAAAAGAAGCATCAACTCCACAAGTTCACCCAGTTTTGCCAATCGTATGTGGAGAGTTCCTAAGATTCTGCTATCTTTCTCCTCTTTGTCCTCCCCTCTCAGAGGGCATGCTGGTAGTGGGTTGTGGGGTAATTTGATGTCTTTTTGGCTTTAGCAAGTTTTCTCTGTGTGGTAGAAAAGTGGTAGTGGAAATGCCACAAGGGAACTGAGCGATATGGGAAGCCCTTAATTCCCAAGTTGGAAGAATCTTCTGGAAGCATCTAGTTTCCATTATTGTTAAGTGCCGTAGAATCAGTTCCAAGTCATAGCAACACTGTATAGGGCTATCAGGGAGCAGCTGGTAGGTTTGAACTGCAGACCTTGTGGCTTGCAGTCCCTTGCTGATCCTATAGTACCACACTAGGAACACAAATAGGATTGTTCAAATTGGCTTAAGGCTACTCTTTATTCTTTTAACTTGCAGGAGAGCCCACAACACTCTAATATGTCTTGTACTAAACTCTCCCATCCATTCCTGTCCCCAAATTACTCCTTTTAACAACCAATAGGTTCACTGAGCACCCTATTCTGTGTAGGACCACAGTCATTTATAAAAAGGGCTCATGCAGGGCTGAATTGCACTGGAAAGCATCAAGGAAGAGGAAACACTTGAGGCCATTTGGAAAATGGCTAGAATTTAGATAGGCAGAGGGGAGGATTCTGAGATACGGACATAGCACAAGTGAATCCAACTATCTAGAGAGACATGGAGAAGAATGACCAGACTAGAGGGTCCAGGAATAATGTTGGAGAGATCAAAGAGCCTTGAAGAAATCAACTGGAGTTTAAGACTCAGAGTGGCAGCAAACAGGGGACTGGCATCATGAAAGTAAAATTGAATCTCATTTATTCTCCCAGCTGCAGTTTTCTCTAATCCTGTCTACTGAAAATGGCTGTCCCATTCGCACATGTCCCTTGCTTCCCAAAGGGTCTGCTTTCATCAGAAAGATGATGGTCTAAGAAGGGTCAGCAGCCAAGAACAGAAGTGATTTAAAACTGAGCCAGTAGAGAAGGAAGAAGGCACTTCAAAGGGGGTTCTTACCTTGATGGGGCGGGGGATATCAGGCTTCTTCCACCGAAGGACTATCTGTCCAGCAATTGTGACCCCATAGAAGAGGTAGTTGATGAAGCCAACGTAGTTGATAAGTGTGTATATGTCACTGGTGACCAGCATCAGCAGGGTGGACATGCACTGGGGGAGTAGGAGAAGTTCTTGTCAGTGATTGGAAAGGTTTTTAGAGTCTGGAGGAGATGCTTAGGTGGCCCTTCTTCTGCCTCTAGGCCATTTTATGTCTCAAAACAGAGAGACTTTACCACCTCCCCAAGTAACTCAGGCCATGACTAACACTTTCATTGTGAGGAAGTTCATTCTTACTGTAAGGGTGATTAAATATTTAATGACTAGTATGGCACAGACACTAACTAATCAGAAAGGACACTGGTGGTAAACAGTTGGATTAGCCATAGGCCTGTATGTCAGCCCTTGTTTCTTTACGTTTCTCCCTTGATTGGAGCGCAAGTTAATAGCTTTCTCTTTTTTAAATTTTAATTTTTAATCCCTTAGAGAAGGTTGTTTACTGCAGAGGAAGGCTTTAATCTTGCCCTCACTTTTTTCCCCCTCTGGCTGAGTCATCTAATTTATTTCCTTTTCTTTTTTAAATTTAGCAGACAGTTACACAGCACTTAGTTATTGTACCATGTTCTTATATTCTTAGTATTCTACAAATATTAACTTATTTAAACCTTCTGAGGTCTTCTTAATGGAGTCCATGTTCTCATTTCAAAATCATCTCAGGGGCTCTCTCAGAACCATGTTCTTTCCCTCTGTAAATTTGTGAGGCCAATAAAAGGTTCTGTTTTCCTGTGAGATCTGATGGTAAGAAATAAGTGAGGAGATTTTTACGAGGAAACAGGCCAGATTCTTGCTTCAGCAGCCTTGCTGTCCTAGTACTTACAGCACTGACTGTTCAAACTCCATTTGCGCAAATCAAGATGACCTTCATCCCACATTTGAACATTCTGAAATTCCTCCCGATGTTGTACAATGCCCTTGACTCCTGAAAGTGCCATTAGCTTGGTTTCTAACTCATTCTCCAGTGGATCAGTCATTTTCAGTGTTTTATTTGGAATCTCCAAACAAAGTCAAACACCTCAATGGGGATGTGTCTCTGAATGATTCTACTCTGGGGTCATTTTAGCTTCATTTTTTCTCATCCCAAGTTTCATTTTCTCCATTTTCAGTTTACTAGTCTTCCTTTTTTTAAAAATGATTTTTCCCTATTTGGTGTATCCTAACATTCTAATGTTGTACGTGATGTTGTCTAAGAGCCTGGCAGGACCTCCTAGGCAAGAAGATTGGTGGGGATGGATGAGGGGTGGCCAATGATGAGACAGTTGTAGAGAAGCACCATGGGAAATTTTGTGATGTTTCAATTCTGACTTGTGGTGACCCCACATGTGTCAAAGCCGAATTGGGCTCCACAGGATTTTCAATGGCTGAGTTTTCAGTAGATTGTCATATCTTTCTTCTGGGTGGGCTCAAAACACCAACCTTTTAGTTAGCAGCCAAGTATGTTAACCATTTGCATCACCCATGGACTCTGAACATTAGTAAAGCCCCTGCATGCCATTTGCTGGACAATCTAAGACCCAGTGAAACTTAGCAGCAGACCAGGAGGGGTACACAGTGCAAAGTGACCTCCCAGCCAATAGCAGGTACAGAGGGAAGGAGTGAGGGGGTACGCAGAGGTGGCAGCAGGGGAGTCCCTTACTGTGAAGAGCAGAGCTGGGATTGGGGTGCAGCGCTTCACATGGATCATGGCCAGCACGATGGGTAGGTGGCCCTCCCTGGCTCCAGCAAAGAACAGCCTGGCAGAGAGAAAGGCAGGTAAGCCTGGAGAGCTCATAGACCACCCATTCATGCCCACCTGTGCCCCAAGATAGGAGCTACCTCCCTTCCCCTTCAAGCAGGTACCTGCCTTCACATGCACACCTTACAGCCCACCAGTCACAGGGCCTATGTTCACAAATGCAGGTGCAGGCAAACCCAAGGCAGCCCCAGTGCATTAATGGATGGACCCTGTGCATGGTCTCAGTGGATCTGGCTTGCTAATGATTCTACTGTTGCTCTGTAGATGGTTGATAGTGTCTAGAAGGTGCAGCTGGAGCAATTTGTCTTTGTTCCCTAAGGCCTTAATCCCCTCAAGAGAGACAGATTCTATGGTACACTGGGATTGTATGTACGATATGGTGAAAGCCTTAAAAACACTCATATCCCAATCAGATGTGGTTGCCTCCTTGGGGTTTGCATAGAAAAAGGCCTGAGGGAACTTGGGGGATATGTAGGAATGTTCTAAACCGTGTTTTGGGTGATGGTTACATGGCTGTCCATAAGTGTCACAACTATTAAACTAACTAGTGAGGTACGCACACATTAGAATAATCAACCATTTCAGATCAAAAGGGTAGCATTTACCCAAGGACAAAGTTCAGAAGAGTTAGGAAAGGAGGAGGAACGGAAACAGAAACACAGGGCAGAAATCATCAGTTTTCCGTTCAACATTACACTGAGAGGATCAGAGTCAA
Source organism: Chrysochloris asiatica (assembly GCF_000296735.1). NCBI lineage: Eukaryota > Metazoa > Chordata > Mammalia > Afrosoricida > Chrysochloridae > Chrysochloris > Chrysochloris asiatica. Next base: position 29,261,849 of record NW_006408535.1, on the reverse strand, counting down.
TGAGACAAAACAATGTGAACGAAACAATCGTCGAACGTAAAACTGATGATTTCTGCTCTGCAAACCTTCACCCAATTTGCAATAAAAAGTTAATAAATAAAACTAGGAAGGGGCTTAATGAAATAAATTATGGTATGTCCATATATTTTACAAAGGAGCTCTGGTAGCGCAGTGGTTATGAATTGGGCTGCGAACCGCAAGGTTAGCAGCTCGAAACTACCAGCTGCTCCATGGGAGAAAGATGAAGCTTTCTGCTCCCGTCAAGATTTACAGCCTCGGAAACCCTGTTCAGGGTCGCTATGGGTCAGAAATGACTCAATGGCACTTAACAACAATAACATATATTTTACAGCAAGAATGAAAGACATGTGGTTACCTGAGGACATGTTCACTGTAGAGCATTAGATGAAAAAAGCAGAAGAGAAAATGGTATGACTCCATACAATATGATTTTAATTACTTTACCTACCAGCTGCTCCATGGGAGAAAGATGAGGTTTCTGCGTTTATAAAGATTTATAGCCTTGGAAACCCCATACAGGGTCACAATGAGTCTGGATCGGCTCCAAGATAAACTACCCCCACACTTTATTGTTGTTGTTGACAAGTGCCATAGAGTTGGTTCCAACTGGGTTTGAACCAATGATCATGTGGTAGGCAGTCCAGTGCTTACTGTATAGTGCCATACCAGGAGCCCATAATTTAATTTAAAAAAATTATTTTCAGATACTGGTAGACAGGCATGTAGTTGTAAGAAATAATACAGAGAGATTTGGTATACTCAGGGGTTTTCCTCAATGGTAGCATCTTTTAAAACTATAGTTCAGTATCATAACCAAGATTCTGCTGTCTAAAAGTTCTTTCTAAAAAAAAAGAAAAATACCAACATAAAAGGCAGCCCTTCTTCCAAGAGAAAAGAAGATACTATGAACTGTGGCAATTATTTACATATTAGTGCAAATTAGATCACTTTCGAGTTTTTCTAAGATTTTGTAGGGGAAGAATCATCTAAGGAGTGACAGGCAGGGGATGGTGTAATGCTGGGAGTTTGAAGAGAACCATTACTCATCACTTACATTGTAATCTGTGTGGGGAGGAAAGTGAAGCTAACAGCAGCAGCTCATCAGAGGTGTAGGAGTTGGTTGTAGTTCTAGGTACTCATACGCATTTACCATCAACTACCTAAGCCAATGCCATCAGCTTCATGCAATCCCATAGCACCCCTGCCCCATGCTATTGGCCCTCTACAGTACAGCCTCATGTGCCAGACTGAACCCCAATCTCATGCACATAGCCAGGGTCCACATTCCTCCCCACGTGCAGCTGGACTAAGTATAACTGTCTGATCCAACAGCATTTGCAAGTGTCAAGTTCACAAGAGACAGTCCTGGCCTGGCTAGCAGACAACAGAGGAGACAATGATGTTAAGCATAACACACACCCACACACACTTCTACTTCTCAGGAAGGATCATCCTCTCCATATTCCAAATCACAAAACGGTGAGAACAGGAAAGAGGGAGGAGAGGAAGGGAGGAGTAAGGCACTGGAAAGATGATCAAAAGAGGCCTGGGTGAGGTCGTGCCTCTGAACCAGAGGCGAGGCACACCATGCACCACTGTCTCCTGCATGCACACACGACTATTCACATGCATGCTGACCGCTGTGCTCGGTCTGCCCGAGGGACAAACCCCACTCTAAAGTGACTGGAGCCAGTCACTCTCCTCCAACAGATCCCAGAGAGTCTCCTGAGTCACTGTCTTCCACTGCTCGCCCTCGGCTGGGGCCTCCAGGTGGCCACTGCTCCTGTGTAACACGCACACGAGGTTGCTGTGGGTGAGCATCAGAGGGCCCCCGGGATGCAGGTGACACCTGCACTTCCTTTTTCCTGTCCTGGGCCCTGAAAAGATGGCACTTCCCTCTCATTCCACAGGAACGCTTCTCTGAAGCAATGGACATTTGGGAAGTGGCTGAGCTCTTGTAAGTGGGATGGTCTTCTGGGGACAGGGGACTTTACTAGAGCCCTGGGAAGACCGCTTTGACAACACAATGGAAATCACTGGCATCTGCTGACCTTGTCTCACATTCATTCAATTCAAGACACAAGAGGGGAAGCGAAGCAACAGGGGACACCAAAAAGGGACTAGATTCCCAGATCTGTGGAGATAGCAACTGGGGAAAATGCCATGCCTCTGGCTTCCCAGAAAATTTTGGAGAGCAGTTATGGCTGAAAGATCTGCTCTATCTTTGGACAGATGCTCTCTTTTTGCTCTTCCCCACCCCATTTGCTTGACATGTCTCACATAGGCCATGTAAAGGCCCCCACAGCTACCTGTCTGCTAAACAGGAAGGAGCCTTGATCCTGTAGGGCACACAGAGATCTTACAATTCACCTGCAGTCCAGTCCCATAGTTTTCCCACCCATGGGAGATGAAACCCAGAGGCCTGGGCACAGGTCTCCCTCCTGTTCCTTCTCAGTGTGGAGTTCCTTTAGAGCAAGGAGAGTAGAAACTCTACTTTAGAACTACAGCCAAGTCATTGTCCTGTCTTCAGCCACAGCCCCCTGACCTGGGACAGCACCAGTCGGGGGCTTCCTCAGTCCTCTACTCAATCTGCAATGTGGAGCACACCGGGTCTGCATGTCACACACAGCCTGAGTCACCACTGAGCAGCACACGGCCTTTTGCATCCACACAGACATTGCATACCCTCACATGAGCACACACCCCTCTGCAAGGTCACCTCCCAGGTGCGTACACAGAGCCCTGCTGATGGAGACAACCCCCTGCCCCACATATAGACAGAGCAATGTGGACAGCAGAGTGGCCGCTGGCCAGGGAGGGCCCAGCAACACTCACCGGGAAGAGGTGAAAAGAGACCCATTGACACCTCCAAATGTGGACAGGGCAACGGAAATGGGCATGATCCATGTCATCACACCCAGGAGCTTCTCTCCAAAAGTCTAGGAGAGAAAACAAGGGGAGAAGGGGCAAGGAAAGCTCAGACACAGCACTGCACATCCTCCTCACCCCCAAAAGCAATGACTGGCATACCAGCTGTTCTCCCATCAACTTTTCATTGGACCCCCAGCCCCTGAGCATGCACCTCACTACCAGGAAGCCTCCTCTCTCATCTCCAGCCTTGTTGATTCTGTCTGGCTAAGTTCCTTGAAGGGAGAGACATCTATGGTACCCTGTTGTTAAGTGCTGTGGAGCTGGTTCCGACTCACAGCGACCCTGTATAGGATTTCCAAGGAGAGGCTGGTGGGTTTGAACCACTGATCCTGTGGTTTGCAGTGCTAACTCTACGGCGCCACACCAGGACTCCTAGTCCCTCATACACCATGACTTTCTACCAGGATAAGTATACAGTGTGGGTTCAAGAAACATTTTGGACAAATTAACTGTAAGAGCCTATGTATGATTGTAATAATAAGAATAACTTTATTAACCCAACTTTATGGATGAGGAGACTGAGGTACAAAGTGATCAGGTAGTCTGCCCAGGACCACACATCCAAAATGTAGGGGGCCAGGACTGGAATCCAGGTGGTGAGTGTCTAGGCCTCACACACATTATATACTACACAGGAAAGGACTTGGGCCTGTGAGTTACACAGATTTGGGTTCATTTCCTAACCCTCCACTTGGGCACATGAGATCTTAAACAAGGGTCATGGTTTTTTTAGTCTAATTTTCCCGTTTTAAAAACAGTGATGAATCCTGATTCACAGGGTTGTTGTGAGGGTTGTAAGAGATGACTTTGAGGGGAAATTATAAGAATGAGCCACTATTTAGGTTGAGAAAGAAAAGCCTGTAAAGATATAGACTGGTGATTCAAAGCCAGGTATACACTTATTTACAGCACTTCATGGAGAGAGGAAGCAGTCGTGTTGGTGGGGGAAGGGCTTGTTTAGGGTCGCAATCCTTCTGGGGAAGGCTGTTGATTTTGGGAATAGGTTGCAGAAGAAACTTGAGAGCCTCCTGCTTTAGAGTTTTCAGAAGTAAGATTACTGATGGTACTATTTGGCAGGGGAAATCCTGGTGTGGCACTGTAGGATGGTTGGTTTGAACTACAAGGTCAACAGTTCAAACTCCTTGGAAACCCTACACAGGGTAGCTATGAGTCGGAACCAACTCAATGGCACTTAATAACAAGAACATTTGGCAGAGTGGGACTGAGCACATCCTAAAGTCAGGTGAGGTTATAACATGGGTCCTATATATTAAAGATCCCAACCTCTTGAATCAGCATGCTCTCTAAAAGCACAAAGCATATGCTTGTTAATTGTTTCCCTGCACACAGTTTTCTGTGGGAGAAAGATAACGCTTTCTACTCCTGTTAAGATTTACAGCCTCGGAAACCCTATACAGGGTTGCTATGAGTTGGAACTGACTCTATGGCACAATAGCATCACCACCACAGTTTTCTAGGTTGAGTGAAGGAGTCAAACTGCACATTTTCTAGAGGAGGAAAAGAGGCAGAATGAAATGGTGTGTCTTGTGAAAGATAACGTCATTGAGGAAGAGCCTATCTCTTTTATACACTCATTAAATTTTCAAAGGTTGGCAAACTTTTTGGAGTCCCTGTGTGGTATAAATGGTTAACTGCACTTGACTACTAATCAAAAGGCTGGAGGTTTAGGCACACACCTAAAAGTGCCACAGAAGAAAAGCCTTGTGAGCTTTTTTAGAAAAATCAGCCATCGAAAATGCTATGGAGCACAGTTCTACCATGACACACATGAGGTTGCCATAAGGTAAAATTAGTTGGATGGCAACTGGTTTAACCTTTTTCTATGAAAGGTCAAATCGTACATATTTTCAGCTTTGTGATCCATATAGTCTCTGTTCCAACTGCTCAATTCTGCTGTTGTACAATGTAGCCGTCAGTTTGTTCCTGGGCACTTGAAGATGCCCCAGTGAGGACAGTATGTGGACTCACTGCCCCCTGGACATTAGAATGACACAAGGTCATGTAGTCAGGGAAAGGAAGCAAGTCTCGTCACCATTCATAGTTTGAGAGACTTGGGGGTTTGATTTCTTACCACAGCGACTGCGTTTGATGCCAGCAGCTCCTGAGGGGACATTGCAGTGACATAAGCAATATTGGCAAAGACATATACAAATGTGACCAGTGGGATGGAGATGTAGATGGCTCTGGGAAGGTTCCTGTAGAGAAGAGGAAATGAGAGGGGGAAGGTGTAACACCTAGGGACCATCTACCTCTCTGTGGGGTCCCGTGAGTGCCTTATAGTTTTGGGTGCTACTCCCTCTCCCTGGGAAGTATATTTTGTCTCAATATGGGCAGGATAATTGGAAGGCAATGAAACATTTAGGCTGAAAATATGCCTCACACCGGCTGATCTCTCCTTGACCCAAATCTCCACATTGTATCCCTTTCCCCTGTCTCAAGTCACAAAGATTGGCCTGTCTTAAGACAGGTGAGTAAGATGCCTAGAAGCCTCCTGGGGCACATTTTATTTTCTAAGGCTGTGGAGTTATCTTAGCAGAGTTTTCAGCTTTTAACCTATTCTGGGACAGTCACTAGATCATTTTTCTCCTCCTGGCAGAGTACATGGCAAATGGTTTAAGTTCCTTGAAGATGAACTATCTCTTCAGGTCAGAAAAGAGGAATGGAGTGGGGAAGGATAAGTGGGCATGGGCATCTATTGGGATCCCTCTTTCCAGGTGTAGGTGCTGTGCCCTTCAAGGGAAAGGGGAAGAGCTGGGCTATTTCAACTCACTTGTGAGGATCAACAAGTTCCTCAGTCACGTAATTAAGGAAATTCCAGCCTCCATAGGCAAAGGAGCCCTGAAGAAACGCTAGTGCGATGAGGCCAATGTCGGGCTGTTGGAAATTCTCAAACGCGTTCTTGGGCTCCAGCCAGAAGTATTCTCCTGTGGACATAATGGGTAGAAGGCTCAAAGAGACAAGTCAGAGGCCCTGGCAGCCCCTGGCCTGCCTGGTCCTGTCTCTTACCCCCTCCCTGCAGCCACGAACACCAGCTCACTGTCCTATCTCTAGTGAACCCAGCAAATTGGAGATGTAGGGCTAAACAGACCAGGGAACTACAGATCCAGAAGTTACCAGAACATACTTGGAAAGAAAGGCCAGAGGAGGTCACTGGGGAGGGGAGGGTATACTGGGAGGCTCGCTGCCCAGGGGACCTTGTTTGGCTTTGGAAACACAGGATTGGAGTCATGACCAATGTCCTTGTCATCAAAGTTTGCACCTTTTCATGAAGAAAGCATCAAGAACAGCAAGCACTCCAACATAAGCTTCCATCCTGCTGTACTAGTTAGAGCTTGTCTGTCTTTCTTCGACTGTATCCTCTCATCTCTTTCTGTTTCCCTAATCAGGGCACAGAATCGGAGGATAGAGGTTCTTTGGCTAAGAACTTTTTTCTTTTTATAATGAATTTTTTGTTGCTGTTGAGAATATACACTAGAACATACACCAATGCACTAGTTTTTACATGTACAATTCAGTAATACTGATTAGTCTTTGAGTTGTGCCGCCGTTCTCACCTCTTTTTCTAAGCTATTTCTCCCCTACAAACATACACTCACTGCTCCCTAAGTTTCCTATCTAATCTTTTGAATTATTGATATTAATTCTATTGCTCTCCCCTGCTTTAGTACAGTGTCTTGTACATAGTAGGTCCTCAAGTACGGTTGCAATAAGACACAGAGTGACTGACCATAAACTGTTTATCTGTAATCCAGCATTTGGACAAAGAACTAATGATATTAGACTTGTCAGGAGAAAGAATTGAGACCAGATTAGGAGGGATGTACTGCTTTTGAAAAGACAGCACCATGATCTTCTTAAGTCTAAATGCCTGCAAACAATATAACCTGACAAAGAACTTAATTCAACTGGTTTATAATAATCATGTATGTTACACTGGGAGCTTCAAAAAATTCGTGGACAAATAGAATTGAAAGATAATGAAATTTTTCCACAAACTTTTAAAAGCCCCCTCATATAAAAGAAACATAATTAGCTTTCCTGGAGTTAAAATCAGGGCACCAGCACTGCTGAGAGGGCACGTGGGAGAGTTCGCTATTTATTTGTCATCTGACTTTCTCCATGAGGCAGTGACGCTGGGCAGAGCCTAGTGATGCCATGGGTCCCATGGAAACCAAATATAGACGCAGGCTTGGGAAGGACCAAATCCAGTGGAGAATGTTGGCAGGGGCCCCGGGAATGTAGAGTTTTCTCTTGTAGAGATTATGATTGATTTGGAAATATATAAAACACTGTTCTTCTGCCCCTCATTGCAAGATATGGACAAGATATAAAATATAGGACTCTTCCTGGGCTTGGGGGAAACAGGAGTCCAGACTCCTAGTTGGGCTGGAGTCATGAGGTCAGCATGGGCGCACTGACCTCTGCAAACTAGGATGGGGTGTTCCCTACTTCAAACCATTCTGGAGAAAATGATTTCTCCCCTTTTTGTCAAGCAGGCAAAGGAAAGAAATCATTCAAAGACAGAATTAGGAAACCTCAGGTGTGCACACATCCAAAGACAGTGTGAGGGGGTATCTATATGCAAGGGGTGGAAAATGGGGCGGGGAGCCCTGTTGGTCTGATGACACTCACCTTTGCAGATCTGTACTATCCCCATAACGATGATCAGGGCCAGAGCCAGGAGCTTCCCAGCTGTGAAGATGTCCTGAACCCGGGTGGCCCATCGCACACTGGAACAGTTGACCCATGTGAGGAGCACTGAAACGACAGAACCCAAATATTCCTTTCAGGGGCCATAATGAGGCTGTGTGATGCTCAGTGCACAGAAACAGAAATGTGTCTTGTTCCTGCTGATGAGATTTTAACAGATGAGCCAAACATCGCACCAACTCAGCCCGTGTGATCAGAAACTTTGGTTAGTTTAATGGTTTGTAAATGGGGATTACATGTCCCAAATTAAAGCTTGGTTAGAGAATGCCCTGCCCTGGAGGTGTGGGGCACTGGCTTTGGGGGGCGGGGAGGGGAACGGTATCTATCAGGGGTTTTTTAGTTGTTAAGTGCCGCCGAGTTGGTTCCAACCCATAGCAACTTTGTATAGGGTTTCTGAGAAACCACTGGTGAGCTTGAACCACTGAGTTTATGGTTCAAACTGACTTTGCAATCCAGCATATTAACTCACAGTGCCATACCAGGACTCCATCTTTCAGGGTTGTTGTTAAGTGCCTGATTGACTGATTCGATTCTGACCCATAGCGATCCTGTGTAGGGTTTCCAAGGATCACCTGGTGAGTTTGAACCACTGACCGACCTTGCAGTTCAAACGGCTTTGCAATCTGGTGCATTAACCCACAGCACCACACCAGGACTCCATCTATCAGGGTGGGAGTGTGAATTTTGCCTTCAAGTCATTACAGGTTCAAGGGAGCCCTGAGAAACTGATGGGATTCTGGATGTTACTTTACTGAGCCTGATTTTGTGACAACAGAGGTCTGAGTCAATCAGTCTTTCTTTCTTTTCTAAAAGTTAGATTTATCAAGGTATAATCTAAACACAGAAAAATTCACCTTTTTAAGTGTACAGTGTAATGAAAGTTGATAAATGTATTTAGTCTTTTAATTAACCACAGGAGTTCTGTCTGGTAGTGTAGCGGTTACGAGTTGGGCCGCTAACCTCAAGGACAGCAGTTCGAGACTACCAGTGGTTCCGTGGGAGAACGATGAGGCTTTCTGTTCCGCAAAGATTTACAACCTCAGAAACACTATGCAGGGTTGCTATGAGTTGGAACTGCCACCACCACGAATAACACAGCTATGAATACATATGTAGATTATTTGAGTGGATCTTTGAGTAGGGTTTTCATTTTCCTTGAGTAAATAACCATGAGTGGGATTCTGAGTCATACAATAAATGTATGTTTATCTTTGTAAGAAACTGCTAAGCTTTTTTTCAAAGTGGCTGTAGTATTTTGCCTTCCCATCAGTGATGCTCTTTCACCTTACCAGCATTCGATAGTGCTAATTCTTAAGTTTTGGTTATCCCAATAAGTGTGTAAAGAACTCTAGTGACTGGACAACTAATTACAAGATCAGCAGTTTAAACTCACCAGTCGCTTCAAGGCTGCCTGCTTCCATAAACATTTATAGCCTCAGAAACCCTATTCAGTAGCTATGAGCAGAAATTGACTGGATGGCAGTGGATTAATAGGTACATAATGGTATTTTAAAGAACTCTGGTAGCGCAGTGGTTCGAGTCAGGCTGCTAACATCAAGGTTGCAGTTTGAAGCTACCATCCTTTTTGCAGGTGAAAGACGAGGCTTTCTGTTCTCGTAAAGATTTACAGCCTCAGAAACCCTATGCACGGTTACCATGAATCAGAACTGACTCCATGGCACATGACCATCACCAATGATATTTTACTGTGGTTTTGATTTGCATTTCCCTAATCACTAATATAGGAGTCTTGGTGTGGCTCTGTGGACTAATGCGTCAGACTGCAAAGTTGTTTGAACTGCAAGGTTGGTGGTTCAAGCTCACCAGCTGCTCCTTGAAAACCCTATACAGGGTCACTATGGGTCAGAATCGACTCAACGGCACTTAACAACAACAATCACTAATATGAGAGGCTTCAAAAAGTTTGTGAAAAAACTGCATTATCTTTCAACTCCATTTTCCCACCAACTTTTAAAAGTCCCCTCATAATGTTGAACATCATTTCATGAGCTTATTTGCCATCCATCCTTATATGTTCTTTGGTGGTACAGGGGGCTTTAACTCAGTTTTCTTACTTAATGGAGTCTGTGTGGCACTGTAGGATAAGCACTGAACTGTTACTAGCAAGGTCAGTGGTTCAAACCCACTGTTCCTATTCAAGGGTCCTATGAGTTGGAACCGACTCAAGGGCACTTAACAATAACTTTATCTAATAATCATAGGGTCCCCATGATCACTGTCTGTTGTTAGGTGCCATCATATTGGTTCTGACTTACAGTGACCCCATACATAACAGATTGAAACACTGCCCAGTCTTGAACCACCCTCACAATTGTTATGTTTGTAGCTCATTGTTCCTGCCACTGTGTCAATTTATCTTGGTGGGGGTCTTCCTATTTGTGGACCCTCCATTTACCAAGCATGATGTCCTTCTACAAGGACTAGTACCTCCTGACAACATGTCCAAAGCAGGTGAGACAATATCTCGCCATCCTTACTTTCCAAGGAGCATTCTGTTTGTACCTCTTCCAAGGCAGATTTGTTTGTTTCTGGCAATCCGTGGTACTTTCAATATTCTTCACCAACACCATTATTCAAACATATTGATTCTTCTATAGTCTTTTTTATTCATTGTCCTACTTTCATATACATATGAGGCTAGGGAAAATACCATGGCTTGGGTCAGGTGAACCTTAGTACTTAAACTGACATCTTTGCTCTTCAACAATTTAAGAGATTTTTTTTGCAGCAGATTTATCTAATGTAATATACTGCTTAATTTCTTGACTGCTGCTTCCATGAGTACTGATTGTGGATCCAAGTAAAATTAAATCTTTGACAACTCCAATCTTTTCTCCATATATCATGATGTTGTTTACTGGTCCAGTTGTGATAATTTTTGTTTTCTTTATATTGTGGTGCAATCCATAGTGAAAAATAGTCTTTGATCTTCATCAGAAAGTATTTTAGGTATATTTGTTTCCAGCAAGCAAGGTTGTGTCATCTGCATACCACAGGTTGTTAGTAGTCTTCCTCTAAGACTGATGCCATATTCCTCATATAATCTAGCTTCTTGAATTATTTGCTCAGCATTCAGATTAAATCTAGTGCAAGGATACAACCCTGACACACACTTTTCCTGATTTTAAGCCATTCATTACCCCCTTGTTCTGTTTTAACAACTGCCTCTTAGTCTATGTACTGGTTATTCATGTGCACAATTGAATTCTGGAATACCTGTTTTTCACAATGTTATTCACTGTTTGTTATGATGCCTTTGCATAGCCAATAAAGCACAAGTAAACATCTTGCAGTAATTCTTTTTGGTACAGCAACTGTGTATTCCTCCCATCTTCTATTGCTATTGATGTTTCCTGCTTCAGTCAATATTTTGCCCATGTTGTTGTTAAGTGCTGTTGAGTCAGTTCTGACCCATAGCAGCCCTGTACAGGGTTCCCAAGGAGCAGCTGGTGAGCTTGAACCACCAACCTTGCAGTTCAAACGGTTTTGCTGTCTGGCGCTTTAACCTACAGTGCCACACCAGGACTCCATTTTGGCCACAGAATTCTTCAACTACTGCAGCTCAAGGCTTGAGATTTTTTTCTTCAATTCTTTCATCCTGAGATGATTTTCTAACTCCAGGCCTTTGCACAGTTCATTATAATCCTTTACTTTTAGCTTCTCGGCAATCAGAAGTCCTGGTATGGCGCTGTGGGTTAATGAGCTGAACCACAAGGTTGGTGATTCAAGTTCACCAGCTGCTCCTAAGAAGCTCTATACAGGGTCATTATGCGTCAGAACCAACTCAATGGCACTTAACAACAACAACCACTCAAGAGTAAGTTTCAGAGTCTCTTCTGTCATCCATTTTGTTTTTTTCTTTCTTTCCTGTTTTTTTTTTTTTTTTTAAATGACCTTTTGCTTTCTCATGTATAATGTTCTTGATGTCTGATGTCATCCCACAATTCCCCACAGAGATTTCAACAAAGTGGAATCTCACAGGGCTGGATGAGAGCTCCGAGGCAGGCTGGCTGTTTGTTAGGAGGAGTGTGGGGGATCTCTGTTTTACTGCCAAATTTCCTAAGCGGCCCATGGGAGCTCTATGCTGCAGAAATGAGACTCTCAATTTTCCTGAAGGTATGACAGACTTGAGAATAAAGGGAACAAAATAGAAATCCCCTGCTTCCTATTTTTCCTGAAACAGTAACCAGAATGCCTCCTGGTCCTCACATGGTGAAAGTCATACATGTAAAAGCATGACACTATTTCTGTCTCCTCAAGCCAAACCTGGGCTCTGACTTCACTTGAAGGACAGACAGAGTTACATTAATACCTTATCCTTAAATTGTGCTTCTACTTTTCAAGTATTTTCCAACTTTATTTGATTCTTTATTTTGGCAGGGTAGGAAAGTCCTGACATTATTATCCATCCTCCTTGCACCATATCCACCTGGCAAACTCCTCATCTTTCAAAACACAGCTCAAAGACCATCTGTTCTGTGAATTTTTATCTTTTTACTTATTCCTGACAATGTGTCTGCAAGGTAAAATATACCAGCCATGGTTTATAGACAAGGAACAAAGGGTCTCCCTCCTCTCTACTCCTAGACTAATTTGTTTATATCTAATTTCAATGCTTAAATTTTTGCATTATGATTAAGGTTTTTTTATCCTCAACCCCTTCTCCTGGTAGATTTAGAATGGCAGGATCTGTGTCTCTTTCATGTTTTTAAATCCTAGGGCATATTATTGGTGCCTGCATATAGTAGGGAGAAAGATGAGGCTTTCTACTCCCGTAAAGATTTACACCCTCGGAAACCCTGTACAGGGTGGCTATGGGTTGGACCCGACTCGATGGCACTTAACAACAACAACAACAACAAATATTTAATAAATGAGTCAAAGAAAATACCACAATTCAAATAGCCTTCCATTTTCATATCAGTTTATACATTCCACAATGAAACCAAACTTCCTGGCTCCCCAGGAATCTCACCAAAAGGAGACATAATCTCCAGGTGTCCTCACAGAGTCAAAAGAGCTTGACTTTAAGATAGAAGCTCTTGACTCCTCATGGAGGATCTGTTATCCAAGATGGTGTCATGTAAGGAGAATGAAAACATGTTGTCAGAGGAAGGATTTAAGTGCCTGAAGAGGGAGGACATTTTGTAAATACTCCAGAATGTTCCAGATAAACTGAGTTATCCAGATAAATACACATTTGGCTTATCTTACTCAATTCAATAAAGATCTCAGGATCATGTGACAGTCTAACCAAAATCATTCTAAACAATTGGATTTGTGACCTTAGCTTCTCCTCAGAAGGAGATGGGCATGCTGGGTTCAAGACTGGGCCCCTCAAAGCAAACACATGCTGTAAGACTAAAGGATAAAGAAGATTGATTTATGAATGGCAGGAAGATTAGAAAACAAAACTCATGTGGCTCCAGGATAGGTATGGATTATAGCATAAGAAACTGGATCATGATCTCAAAGAAGATTATCCTCTATCAAAAGGGAGGGGTCAAGTAGGGTGGGGAGGTGACAAGAAAGTGCTTGGAGGAAAATCAGGGTAGAACAGAAAAAGCAAAGAAATTCCTCCTCCCACAAGCCGACAAGGGAATATGACCACCTCTCCAAGGCCTCACGGCAGAAAGCTATCTCCTTTACAAGACAGACCATGTCAAGGCAGACAGTAAGACTCCTTTAAATTGTCAACTTCATGGTATTCCTGTGGGTGATCACAGTTGTTTGAAGGGCAGGGACACAAAATCTTGTTATGGTTGTCTTCTATCCTGCCTGACCTTCTCTCCATAGCTTCATAAGAACACAGCCTTTGACTAATATTTAACCTCTCACCTTTACAGGGATCTTTCAGAAACAAGAGAAGAAATTCTGAGAATGAGGTGGGGAAGCAGGTTGATTGTGACACCTAATCTTGGAACAATGACTGCAAGCCTCAGGTCTGACCCTTTACCCTGCAGTTGGGTGATCACAGCATGTGACTAAGAGGAATGCAAGTACTTTTCAGCCTCCTGGTACCAAAAGACAGCCCCCCTCACAGCAGGCTGAAACCTGAGTCTCCATCTAGAGAGGAAAGATCAAGTAAAAGCAACACTTGCTCAGTGTTTACGAAGTTCCTGCCCTGTTCAGGTATCCTGCCTCTATCCAGTGCTCCTCTCTGTTGCTGACAACTAAGTCCACTCTTACTTCTCAGCTAGATCCGGAATTTTGAATGCTTGAGATACAGTGACCTCAAAGAAACTACCTGTAGATGTAGTGGCCACTGCAGCTTGAAATGTGAGGGTTTTCTTCCATCCATGGTTGTGACTCATAGTGATTTTATGCACAACCGAATGAAACACCGCCTGGTCCTGCTCTAGTCTCACAATAGTTGTGTTTGAGTCCATTGCTGCAGCTGTGTCAATTCATCTAGTTTGCCTGGTTGGGTCTTCCTCTGGTTGGGTCAACCTTGTAGATTGGGAGTTACAAATAAGACATAAGTTTCTGTCCTCAGGACCTTGCCAGCATACTTGAGATGGGTGAGCTAAGAGATGACTATAAAACAATGTGCTAATGCTATATATATGAGGGGTCTTCAAAAAAGTTCATGGAAAAATTGATCCTGTATAACAAAGGTTAAAACACTATCCAACAAGAAGACAAAACTTCAAAAAGATGCTGAAGTCAGGGGTTTGTTATTTAATTCTCCCAGTGTGGCTCCTCAGAAATCCTGAGTCAGGACTAACTCCATGGCACACAACCATGACCACCACCATATCTATCAGTTTGAGGACTAAGGTGCACCTTAAAGTATTTTCAATAACCTCATACACATGTGAAAGTTGGACATTGAATAAGGAAGACTATAGAAGAATTGATGCGTTTGAGTTATGGTTTCGAGGAGAATTTTAAAAGTACTGTGGACTGCCAGAAGAACAAACAAATCTGTGCTGGAAGAAGTACAGCCAGAATGTTCCTTAGAAACCAGAATAGCATCACTTTGTCTCTCATATTTTTAATATATTATCAGAAAGGATCAGTCTCTGGAGAAGGACATCATGCTTGGTAAAGTGGAAGGCAAGCAAAAAAAGAGACCCACAGCAAGATCGACTGGCCCAGTGGCAGCAGCAATGGGGTCCTTGTGTAACAATGATTGTGAGGTGCTGGTGCAGAACTGGGCAGTGTTTCGTTCGGTTGTGCATAAGATTACTATTAGTTGAAATCGACTCGATGGCACGTAACAACAACGATAGAGAGAATGTTTTGAAAATGGAGGAAGAGGTCACAGCCAAGGAACATAGGTAGTCTCATTAATATAAGAGACAAGAAAGTAATTCTTCACTAGAGCCTCCAAAAGGAATGCGGCTAACCCATTGATTTTAGGTTAGGACTTTTCACCTCCAGAACTTTAATATTATTTAAGATAATAAATTTATGTTGTCTTAAGCTACTAAGTTTTGGGTCATTTGTTACAGCAACCATAGGAAACTAACACAAGGTCAAATGCTGTGGGAAAAGATCAGAAAGCAGAGGACACACTCTAAAACAGAAAAGCTTTGAAAGAGTGAACAGGCAGTAAACAAAGGACAGTGAAGGAGTATCTATCTGTTCGCTGGCTCTGCCTGCAACCAGGTGGAGGAAGAGCTGGCAAATTTCTGCACCACATGATAGCATCCTAACTCTTACACACACCCAGCGTCCTACAGCTAGAGTGTTACAACTTCCTCCTCCTTTCCTTGGTAGTTCAATAGTGTAGCAAACAGGCTTGCCCTATGGTAACTCTAGCTCAAGTTTTTCTTTTCTCCTACTCCTTTTGGCATAGTGGTAGCGTAGTGGTTACGAATCGGGCTGCGAACCTTAAGGTCAGCAGTTCGAAACTACCAGCAGTTCCGTGGGAGAAAGATGAGGTTTTCTGTTCCCGTAAAGATTTACAGCCTCAGAAACCCTGTACAGGGTCCCTATGAGTCGGTTCCGACTCCGTGGCACATAACCACTACCACTCCTTTTAGAGAAATTCAGGGCACGTGACAGTCACAATATATATCCTTCACCTAACCATAGCTTCTCCTCCAGTTTCCTTCATATTTCATACTACTTCAGGTTCACATACACATACAAGTACACGCTTAAGAGTTGCAACCAAGAGGTTCAAAGATAATTCTTTTTGACCCACGATGTTGATGATCTAATTTTCTTGATGAGAGGCTAAAAGACAAAGGCTGAAAAGGATGTCAAGATGCAAAGTCAAGAGAGGAACTCCAGAGTTCCCAGTTTGAGCTCATTGCTCAAGGAGGGTAAAGACAGTCATGGATAAATAGCCTGGTCTGTGAATTTTGGAGGCTGAGTCAACCCAACCTCATTCAGTAGGAGGTAAAACACATAAGATTAAGGATTATGAATTTTGGAAGGGAGGAATAATTTTTCGGGACCTCTCACATTAAACTATTATAGAATATAGGTTAAAAGAGGTCATTTAAAATTAGTCTCTTTAGCTTCTGTTGAAGTATCAGTGAATCATTAGCATAAACAAACAAACATATCTTTATTCACAAAATTTTAAGGATGGATTATTGAGGGGGATGGTTTTAAATACCCCCAACCATCACCTTTTTCTCAAGGCTTCCTGCTGACACCTGGTCAGTGAAAGGTCATATGGGTTTCTCCATATAGAAAAAAAGTAAGCAGAGTTTGGAGTAGCTTGTGTAAAGAGTGAAATGGGAAAAATGGGGTTTGGAGGAAAGGAGACTGAGATGGCTCCCTCAAAGGGGACCTGTTAGCCTGCTCTTACTCCAAAGATTGAAAAGTATGGTTTGAAAAGATTGAAAGAATACAACCCTGGCACACACCTTTCCTAATTTTAGACCATTCTGTGTTCCCTTATTCTGTTCCAGCAACTGCCTCTTGGTCTAATTGAGCACAATTAAGTGTTCCGGAATACTCATTCTCTGCAGTGCTGTCCATAGCTTGTCATGATCCACACAATTGAAAGCCTTTGCATAGTCATTAAAGCACAGGTAAACATCTTCTTTATATTCTCTGCTTTCAGCCAAGATCCTTCTGATGTCCGCAATGATATCCCTTGTTCCATGTCCCTGTCTGAATCTGGCCTGAACCTCTGGCAGCAACCTGTCAACATATTACTGAAGTTGTTTTTGAATTATCTTTAGCAAAATTTTACTTGCATAAGTTATTAATGATATCATCTAATACCCAAGAATCATAGCAACTTAGAATTTGAAGGGACTCCAGTGGCCCTAATGTCCTTTCCAGCTTGCTCTAGAGTAGTCTGTACAAGTCACTTAGCCACTTTGAGCCTCTCTTTATCTGTCTGTACAAAGGAGTTGTGATCTACTTTATTCTCATGAGAATGCTCTATAACCTGTGTATTGCTGTATAAAATGTTAACTGACTATTTGTATTATTCATAGATTGAGAAACTGGAACTCACAAATAGGACAAGCAAGTCTCTGTTGCCTTGGTTTCCCCTTTACAAAGTTGCAATTACAATTATTGAGTTGATGCAGTCATAGTGACCCTGTATAGGGATTCCAAGGTGGAAAAATCTTTATGGAGCAGATCTCATTTTTCCCCCTTGGAGTGACTGGTGTGTTTGAACTGCCAACCTATGGTTGTTGCTGTTGTTGTTGTTAAGTGCCATCGAGTCGGTACCGACTCATAGCAACCTTATGCAAAGCAGAACGAAACACTGCCTGATCCTGGGCCCACCTCAATACTCTTAAGTCCATCGATGCTGCCATCTGGCCAATTCATTTCGTTGGGGGGGGTCTTCCTCTTTTTCTCTGACCTTCCACGCTGCCAAACATGACATCCTTCTCCAGCGACTGGTCCCTCCTGACAATATGTCCAAAGTATGAGAGACGAAGTTTGGCCCTCTGGCCTCCAAAGAGCACTCTGGCTGCACTTCTTCTCAAACGGATCTATAGGTTCTTTGGCAGCCCATTAGGAGTCCAATATTTATCCTACAATGCCACCAGTGCTTCTTCAAGTGCCTTAGATTGCTAGGAAAGAATGCTCTACAGAAAGCCAGGGAGTGTTGATGCTGCCCAGTGGAGATGGAAACTCTCTTGTTCTTCCTACAGCCAGCAGTGCACGTACCACCATAAAACTTTGATCAAGGTGGCACTGAGATCCTGTAACATGTCTGTCACAAAGTAGGTGCTAGTGCTTACTGAAGGATAGATGGATAAATCTATGCAAAAAAAATCAGGAAAGGTGCACATGAGCTATTGTACTGTCCTAGGGAGTAAATCCATCACTCGTCTGTCAGTTTGCTATATTGGGGCAGTTTGTGTGTTGTTATGGAGTCCTAGTATGCTACTGTGGGATAAAGCACTAGACTGCAAGGTCAGTTTGAACCACACGGTTGGTGGTTTAAACTCACCAGCTGCTCCTTGGAAACCCTATACAGGGTTGCTATGAGTCAGAACCAACTCTACAGCACTTAACAGCAATAACAACAAACGTTGTTGAACCCCACTCGTCTGTCAGTTTGTCGTACTGTAGTGGCTTGCATGTTGCTATGATTCTGGAAGCTATGCCACTGGTATTTTAAATACTAGCAGGGTCACCCCATGGTGGACAGGTTTCAGCTGAAAGACAGACTAGGAAGAAGGAGAGACAGACTACTTTCAAATATTTAGTCACTGAAAACCTTGTGAATAGCAAAGAAACACTGTTAGCACCAGAATATCGAGTATTGAAACATGATGAAGAGCACCAGAATATTGTCAGAAACAGTGCTGGAAAATGAGGTACTCAAAATACAACTGGGGATTAACGCATCTACATACAGCCAATTGATTTTTGACAAAACACCTAAATATCTCGTATGGGGAGGTGACAGTCTTTTCAACAGATGGTGCTGGCAGAACTGGAAATGATATGCAAAAGACTGAAACAAGACCTTCACCTCACACCTTATACAAAAACCAACTCAGCATGGATTAAAGACCTAAAAGTGAATTCCAGAATTATGAAGGCCATCAATGAAAAAATAGGGACAAATGTGAGGGCACTAATTCAGGTAATACACAGACTACAAAACATTTTGAAAACCACACAAACAAAAGTAGACAAAATAGATGAGTGGGACATACTAAAAATTAAAAACTTA
>NW_006408535.1:29239350-29240420 GCF_000296735.1 Chrysochloris asiatica | reverse complement strand
AACAAGTAGAGTTGATTGTGATGGCACGAATTGAGCAAAGCTTTCGGGACCTTCAGTTGCTCAACTCAAAATGTGGAGAAAAAGCTGTAAAATAATAGGAACATGGAAGGTATAAAGTATGAATCTAGGAAAACTGGAAATTGTAAAACATGAAATGGAATGCATAAACATCAATATCCTAAGGTATCAGTGAGCTGAAACTGGTATTGGTCATTTTGAATGTCACAATTACTATGCCGAGAATGACAAAATCGTGTTGCATTCATCAACAAAAGAACACTTCAAGATCTATCTTGAAGTACAACACTGTCTGTGATAGGATAATACCCATACGCCTACAAGGACCACCAGTTAATACAACTAGTATTCAAATTTATGTACCAACCACTAAAGCAATAGATAATGAAGAATTCTACCAACTTCTTCAGTCTGAAATTGATCAAACATACCATCAGAATGTACTGATAATTACTGGTGATTGGAATGCAAAAGTTGGAAACAAAGAGGGAGAATCAGTAGTTACAAAATATGACCTAAGTGATAGAAACAATGCTGGAGATTGTATGATAGAATTTTGCAAGACCAATGATTTCTTCACTGCAGATATATTTTTTTAAACAACATAAAAAAAAAAATGACTATACCTATGGATCTCACCAGATGGAATACATAGAAATAAAACTGACTACATCAGTGGGAAGAGACAGTGGAAAAGCTCCATATCACCAGCCAAAACAGACCAGGGGAAGACCGGAACAGACCATCAGTTGCTCATATGCAAGTTAGGCTGAAGCTGAAGAAAATTAAAACAAGCCCACAAAAGCAAAAATATGACCTTGAACACATTCCACGTCAATTTGGAGATCATCTCAAGAATCGATTTGATGAATTAGACACTAACTAAAGACCAGAAAAGTTATGTGATGGCATCAAGAATATCACAAGAAGAAAGCAAAAGGAAAAGACAAAAGAAGGAAAAGACCAAAATGGATGTCAGAAACTCTGAAACCAGCTCTCCGATGTAGAGATGCTAAAGCAAATGAAGAAATGAGAAAAGAGCTGAACAGGAA
>NW_006408535.1:29191221-29233850 GCF_000296735.1 Chrysochloris asiatica | reverse complement strand
ATTCCCATCATTAGTGCCTTCACATTTGTCTCGAATTTTTCATTGATGACCTTCATAATTCTGGGATTCACACTTAGGTCCTTAATCCATGTTGAGTTGGTTTTTGTATAAGGCGTGAGGTGAAGGTCTTGTTTCAGACTTTTGCATATCATTTTCCAGTTCTTGGCTGTAATCTTTATTGAAGCAGATTGCCAAACTTTTTCACTAGGTGAGTTAGGACTGGTAGCTTTTCATTTAGTAGTTGAAGGCTTTAGGTATTTCCACATGCAGGCTGGTTTTCCTACTTTGAACTCCCATGCCATTAACCCCTTGTTAATGTCAGCATCCCATGTCTCTGAACTCTGGGAACTCCTTTGAAATTTCAAATGGTGAAGAAGACAGGGAAAGACTGAGCTTAAGAGCCAACAGTGTAGAGTAAGGAAGGTGAGGAGCAATGTAAACCATTTTGAGTGAGTGAGAAAACAGGCTGTGGAGAAGCAGATTAGACAGAGAAGACCAGTGTGGAGGAAATGTATTTAGCAGGCAGCTGCTGCAAAGGGAAGTTGCTGTTGTTGTTGGTGTGCCCTGGAGTAGGTCTCAACTCATAGCAACCCTGTACAGGGTTTCTGAGGCTGTAAATCTTTAGGGGAGCAGAAAACCTCCTCTTTCTCCCATGGAACCACTGGTAGTTTTGAACTGCTGACTTTGAGATTAGCAGCCCAATTTGTAATCACAACACTACCAATGGGAAGTTTGTGACTACAAGTTGCAGCAATCAGAATGCTCTGATCCTCTCCAGAACTTCAATAAGCAGCTTTCCATAATGGTGCGCCCCAGCCTTCTGAAACAGTTGTATAGTTCACCAGGGTCTTGGGGTCTGCCACAAGCCTTGTCTCACCTTTCATTTGGCATGTGCTTCTCTGCCTTCTGCCATGGTGGGCCAGCTTCCTCTCCCTTTTGTTGTAATTGTTAAGTGTCCATAGCGACCTTGTATAGGGTTTCCAAGGAGTGGCTGGTGAGCTTGAACTGCCGACCTTGAGGTTCAAATCGACTTTGCAAATCCAGTGCATTAACTCACAGCACTGGAGCAAACTCCTCAGAGCAGTCTCCGATGGCATGCAGAAACAGCGGAACGGCGCCTAGCCAGCGGGAAGGGGTGTGTGGCAACGTTCGGTTCTGGGATAGGCTGGACAGGTCTCTCTGGCCTACACCCCTGCTCTTGGAAGGAAACAGGCACGTGTTTCTAATTGTGGAAAAGCTGCTGCTTCAGCTTGGCCTGTCTAACCTCAGCTGTTTCCAGGTCTCATAGGCGACCACTGTCGGTTGCCAAAAGGAGGTGATAAGAAAGAAAACTCCAAGTCCTGTTTGTGTTCTACAGCACACAGCTCAAGGCTCTGACAAAGGTTTCAGTTCTGCCTGAAGGCACAGACCAGGCTGATTCCATCTCTCCTTAGGGAGGTCAGAGGCCTGGGGCTTGGGGTATGGGTGAGGAGACACAGAGCCGGCCCCCTATGACCCTCCTCACCTAGGGCACACATTCCTGCCTGCCTGGGATCTGGACATTTTTCATATGGGGTGAGAAACCACATTACAAAGTTTCCAGGCACCTTGCCTACCTAAAACAGAGGTTTGTATTAATGTACACGTAAGTAAGTTATACATGTTATACGTGTAAGTAAGTTGAGGGACTACAGTGGCTCTGTAGGATAAGCAATGGACTGCAAACCATAGGTAGGTGGTTCGAGCCCACCAGCTGCTCTGCAAGTGAATGATGAGGCTTTCTGCTCTTGTCTTGGAAACTCTATATACGGTTACAATGAGTCTGAACCGACTCGACAGCACAATAATAAAGTAAGTTGGTAGATGAAAGACAAATAAAAACATCAAAACAAAACTGCAGCAACAACAACAACAAAAAATCAGAGCAGTCTTTCTTCATACACGAAGCTTTGACCCCAGCACCTACAGTGTACACACACAAGGAATTTGGTTTTTAAACTGATCTTGCCTACCATACTACAATGATATCTGCTCTTCTCCAGCCCTTCTTATGTCAAAATACTTAAAATGTATTAAGAATCTCGGAACTCTAAGGAGCCTCCACGGACAAACAAGCAGAGGCAGAGAGGCAGAGAAGCTATCCATCCCCAATCACACAGCCTGACACTTTCAGCTAAGCTCTGAGCTTGCTGCTCTCCCAACTCTTCCCTTTTTTTGGCTCTCTCTTCCCTTTCCTGTACCCTCTTCGCCAGTTGCTAGACCTGTAGTTTCTGCTGAATCAGGAATTCATGCTGAATCACTATCCAGCACTTAGCTCAGCTGAGAAGCCCAAA
Source organism: Chrysochloris asiatica (assembly GCF_000296735.1). Classification (NCBI taxonomy): domain Eukaryota; kingdom Metazoa; phylum Chordata; class Mammalia; order Afrosoricida; family Chrysochloridae; genus Chrysochloris; species Chrysochloris asiatica. The sequence goes on along the minus strand of NW_006408535.1, from coordinate 29,231,538 downwards.
TACACAGCTCAGCATTTCCCAAAAGCTGAGTAGTTCTCTTTTAGCATTAGCTAACCATGGCTTCTGAGCTGGGGAGGGGTTCAAAAGAGAAAAGCCGAAGATACCTGGAAATCCAGAGGAGACAGACACAGTATACTAGATCATACGAGTACCTTAAACAGTCCCCATATTAATCTTCATTTCAATTTTCAAAGCCTGGGCCTGAAAAATTCCTGTTATCTCACACCCCAATTCTCAGGACTGGTGCTGCTGAACTCAATACCTAGTTCAGTCTAGTCTGAGAGTAAAAGCTGGAGTAAGAGACACTACAGGAAGCCAAGAAAGAGAAGGCGATCTGGACCAGAAATTAAAGCATTATAGCATCTGAGAAGACCCCAGCCAGTGAGAAAAGAACCTGGCCAGAAAACAAACTACTCCTTATGGGAGTAGAAAGCCTCATCTTTCTCCCGCGGAGCGGCTGGTAGTTTCGAACCGCTGACCTTAAAGTTCGCAGCCTGATACGTAACCACTACGCTACCAGAGCTCCTTCTGGGAAAGTATACCTCCATAAAATTCATTTATTTTAATTCCCAAGCATATAGCCACAAGGTAGATTCCAGAGACCTCATAGGGTACAGAGGAGGGAAAATGGCACCAAACAATGGGCATTTATCTTCAAGTTTAGACGTGGAGTTCAAACACAGGGGATGCCTTTCTCCAGTCCTAGAAATACATCTTAAATATTGGAACGTGAATAAGAAGGATGGAAAAGACAGAGGGACCAAATCAACCCAGTCTGAACCACACTAATAAGAAGACATTAAAATACAATCCAATGTTGTCCTCAATTGATTTCACCTGCATCCCCAATAAGAAGCCTGCATGTCATCTTTGACTCTCTCACCCATCATCACCAAGTCTTTTTCTCTCCACTCCCACTGCCCCATTCCTGGTTCACATGATTGAATTCCTGTAACTGCATTGTATATACTGTTTTCTTACCCTGGATTTCTGTGACTGCATTGTAACTTGTCTCCTTATTTCTTCTGTTCTTACCCATCCCCTCTCACAATCCATCTTTTACCCCTGTGGTCAACATGATTCATCTAAAATACAAATCTGATAATGCCCTGTTGTTGTTGATGTTGTAAAGTGCTGTTGAGCTGGTACTGACTCATAGCAATCCTCTATAGAGTATCCGAGAAGCAACTGGTAGATTTGAACTGCCAACCTTGCAGTTAGGAATCCAGTGCTTCTCCTACAGCACCACAACAGGAAACCCTTCAATGCCTTCCTATTTGTCTTGGGGGAGTCCTGGTGTGGCACTGTAGGATAAGCACCAGATCGCAAGGTCTTTTGAACCTCAAGGTTGGTGGTTCAAACTCACCAGCCACTCCTCAGAAACTCTATACTGAGTAGCTATGAGTTGGAACCAACTCGACAGCGCTTAACAGTTGGTCTTAGGGGGGAGTGCAGTAGCTCTATACGATAAGCACTGGGTAGTAGTTCAAGCCCACCAGCCACTCCATGGGAGAAAGATGATCCCAGATCTTAAAGCCACTGCCATCAAGTTCGTAACCCTCTAGGCTCTTCATTTGCTGATGTGGCATAACTCAAATTTAGAAGAAACAGCTGCAAACATAGGAATATTGAATGCATGAAGTATGAATCTATAAAAATTGGAAGTCATCAAAAATGAAATGGAACACATAAAGATCAATATCCTGGGCACTTGTGAGCTGAAATGGACTGGTAGACATTTTTAATCAGACAATCATATGGTTTATTGTGCGGGAATGACAAATGGAAGAAGAATGCGTTGCATTCATCAAAAAGAGCATTTTAAGATCTATCTTGAAGTACAGTATTGTTTATGATAGGATAATATCCATATGTCTACAAGTTGTTGTTAAGTGCCTTCAAGTCGGTTCTGACCCATAGCGACCCTGTCTGCATAAGGTTTCTGAGGAGTGGCTGGTAAGCCTGAACTGCTGACTTTGAGGTTCAAACCAACTTTGTATTACAGTGCATTAACCCACAGTGCCACACCAGGACTCCTGGGTCTAGAAGAAGACCAGTAAATAGCATTATTATTCAAATTCATGCACTGACCACTAGAGCCTGTGAGGAAATTATGAATTCTACCAGCTTCTTCAATATGAAATTTATCAAACATGCAATCAATATGCATAATAATTACTGGTGATTGGAGTGCAAAAATTGGAAACAAAGAGGAAGATTCACTAGTTGGAAAATATGGCCTTGGTTGATAGAAATGATGCTGAAGAAATGCTGGAGATCACATTGCAGAATTTTGCAAGACCAATGACTTATTCATTGTAAATCGGGTCTTTTAACAGCATAAATGACCATGTGAACTTCAACAGATGAAATACACAGGAATCAAATTGACTACATCTGTTGGAAAAAATGATGGAGAAGATCAGCACCAGTTAAGACAAGGTTTGGGGCTGACTGTGGAACAGACCATCAATTGCTCATATGTAAGCTAAACTGAAGAAAACTAAAACAAGTCCATAAGAGCCAAAATATGACTTTGAATATGTCATTGTTGTTGCTAGGTGCCATCAAGTCAGTCCTGGTGTGGCACTGCAGGATAATGCACTGGACCACAGGTTGGTTTGAACCTGTGGTGGTTCAAACCCACCAGTTGCTCCTCAGAAACCCTAACAGGGTCATTTTGAGTTGGAACCAACTTGATGGCACTTAACAACAAAACTTCACTGGTTTTGGTTCTCAAGAGAACCCAGTCTAAGACACACATCATGCTTGGTAAAGTGGAGAGTCAATAAAAAAGAAGAAGACCCTGAACAAGACGGATTGATACAGTGGAAACAACAATGGGCTCAAAGAAGTAACAACTGTGAGCATGGCACAGCAGTGAGCAGTGTTTCATTCTGTTGTGCATACGGCTGCTGTGAGCTGGAACCGACTGGACAGCCAGCGCCTAACGATACCATCACCAGTTGTAGGGCAGAGTAGAAGTGTTTCATAGCGTTCCCCAAACTCTAAATCTTTATGGGAGCAGACAGCTTCATCTTTCTACTGCAGAGTGGTTGATGAGTTTTAACCACTGATATTTCAGTTAGCAGCCCAATGTTTAATACACTGCACCAGTTGGGCTCTTCCCTAGAGCTCAGTACATGTTAATGGTTCTGACTAGAATGTTTTTTCCACTTCATTCCAACCCTCCTTCCTCTCCAAACTGGACACTGCCTGGCTATCTCCAAATGGTCTTTCAGCCTCAATTTATATGTCATTTTCTCTAAGACTTTCTTCAACCCTTGTCCTTTGACCCCATTTCGGTTTTAAACCTCTATCTTTTTGTGGCGCTTACCACTTTAAACCGAAATTCCCTGTGCACTTGTCAGAATCATCCAGAGGACTGTGAGTTCCTTGGTATATAAACTAAATATCTCTACAGTGCCTGGAGCTGAAGAGACAAACAAATATTTGATAATGATTGAATGATTTTGTATCCTCCATAGTACCTCTAGAGGACAAACATGTGGAGTACTTGTTAAGAGAGAAACTTGAATCTTGCTGCTGCTGCTTCAAAGAGGAACAAAGTTTTTTGTTTTGGTTCTCACGGCTCTATTCCCTGTGCCAAGAACAATACCTAGCACAGCCCGGGTACTTGGTAAATGTCAAATGAATAAAATGTTGTCACTCTCATTTATATAACCCTTCCTAAGACTTTGTTACACTTTGCATTGGGTTTCTGAAAAAGAACCATGGAAGTCCTAACTTGTTAAAAGTTGTTGTTAAGTGCCATTGAGTTGGTTTTGACTCATAGCGACCCTGAATAGGATTTCCTGAGAGCAGCTGGTGGACTTGAACTGTCGACCTTGCAGTTAGCAGTCCAGTGCTTATACTATAGAATCACACTAGGGCACAGAAGTCCTAACTACTATACCTGTAAATAGAACCCTATTTGTAAATAGTTTTCTTTTCTTAATGAGGTCATACCAGAGAAGGGTGGCTCCTAAACATAATCACTTCCAAGTAGTGTCTTATAAAAAGCAGTACAGAGGGAGAGCAACTGTGTGCTGAAGACCTGAGGGGTACGGGGGAAGAATTGCATGGAGAGGATTGTAACCATGGCAATGAGATGATATACGATAGAATGAATGTAAGACTAATGTTCTCCCATGTAAACTATCACATAATTCACAATAAAACATTAAAAAAAAAAAAAAAAAAAAAAAAAAAAAAAAAAAAAAGCAGTACAGACACACACACACACACAACAGATACCATGGGAGGGCCCATCTAGAGGGAAAGGAATGCCAAGGGTTGCGGACAGACACCCAAAACTAGGAGAGAGGCCCACAGAAGGAATTGACGTAGCCACAACTCTGATTTGGGTTTTTAGTCCCCAGAACTGTGAGAAAATAAATTTCTGTTCTTTAAAGCCACCCATTTGTATTTGCTTGTTTTGTTTTGTTACAGCAGCATTTAAAAACTAATACAGCACCCTAAACCCTAAATTATATTTCTCTACAGGGGGGCTTTCAAGTAGGATCCTAGGGTGACCACCTGAGGACTACTTCTAACCAGGGACCACTAAGCACTCCTCTGAGCTGTGAAGAAGGCAGAAATAGAGGCTACTCATCCCAAGTGCTGGTGACAGTTATACTGAAATACATTTCATTTTTGATTTGTAGACACTAGAACTCCTGCTTAACAGTCAATTGACCAACAAGTTATTTCTAAATCTTTGTTTCTTGTTTTTATCATTTCTTCATCCTTATTACTTTTTTTTTAGTTCAGGTCAATGCTTAGGCCTAGGTCAATGCTTAGCTTACTAACTGGTCTCCCTGCCTTAATTCTCATGGTCTTTTCTTTATACGAATATGGACCTAATCATGTTACTCCTTTGCTCAAAATCCTTCAATGGCACCCCATTCCTTGGATAAAATTTGTCCTTTTCTACATGTGACATATGGGACCCTTTAAGATCTGGCTCCTGTTACTTGTTCAGCCCCAGTTCCTGTCATTACTCTAGGCTTTCTTTACCCACACAAAATTACTTGTGTCTCTCCAGTAGGCCATTTCTCTCTTGATTCTAAGTCTTACCTGCATCTTCCACTATACCTGGATGTCTTCCTGATTCATGCCCATCCAAAGCCTTTCTAGGCCCCTGGGTGACACAAACGGTTTGCACTTGGCTACTAACCAAAGGCTGGTAATTCTAACACATGCAGCAGCACCACAGAAGAAAGGTGCTGCTTAAGACGACAACCAAGAGCACCCTGTGGAGCAGTTTTACTCTGTAACACATGGGGTTTGCCATGAGTAGGAAATAACTTGATGACAATTTGGGAGCCCTCTCTAGCACCCTTTCTCCCAATCCTGAAGCACCTTCTATGTTGTGCACACTATTTTATCACATTGTATTGTAGTCATTTGTACAACAGTCTTTAATCTCCTCCCCTGTGCCAATCCATCTCATTGGGGGTCTTCCTCTTTTTGGATTGGCACAGTGGCAGCAGCAATGGGCTCAAGCATAACAGCAATTGTGAGGATGGCATAGGACTAGGCAGTGTTTCCTTCTGTTGTGCATGGAACCAACTCAAAGGCATCTTAGAACAACAACAATCTCTTCCAACACTATGTATGTCGTTGTTGTTGTTAAGTGCTGTTGGTTCTGACTCATAGAGACCCTGTATAGAGTTTCTGAGGAGCAGCTGGTAGGTTTGAACTGTTGACCTGTGGTTCTAAGTCCAGTGCTGATCCTAAAGTACCAAACTAGGAGTCCTAACATTATGTATAATAATGCCTTATCTCCACTCACTCAGTGTAGGAGTCATATGGTGATGGACTTCCTGTTTCTTCCCCCTCCCCTCAAAATCTACTCACAGGATAATTCTAGTTTTTTATATAAGATTTTATTTGCATTCACCATTGAGTGAAATGCAAGAGATTTTCTATATGTTTATATTTTAAATGCAGGATAGTTAGAAGACGTACAGAGAAAAAAATGTGGACTTGAATTTATGAGAATTAAATATAGGCTAGTCTCTTATTTGTTTGGATTCATATACACAGGTGAATCAGACACCCAAAGAGCTCACTGGGGAATATGGAAAGGCAAGAAGGTAGCATTGCCCAGCCATGTCAGGCAATGAGTTTAGTGCTTAGGGGATAAATCTGGGGCTAGAGAATATGGAGCCTCAAGGGAAAATGAACTGAGAGTCAGAGATTGAGATATTAGGAAAGACTATTGAACCCTCTAATGTCATGGGACTAATTTGCAAGAGGATTCCAAAACAACAAACATAAGTTCATCAGAGCATCCTGCATCAAGTACCTGGAGGCTTTCTGTAGAGGAATTGTAGAGCAACTTTGGGTTAGAAGCAAAACACAAGTGAAGCCCTTTCCCTCAAGAAAGAGGGAGGAAGTCTGTTACCCTGAAAAACTAGTGTTTTAGGAATCTAACAGATAGAGAACCAGATGTTGTTAAGTGCTGTCAAGTCATTTCAGACTCATAGTGACCCTGTGGTTTCTGAGGAACATCTGGTGAGTTTGAACCACCGACTTTGTGGTTCAAACCAACCTTATGGTTGAGTGCTTATCCAGAGAACAAGATAAGAAGCACCTTTTAACTTGTGAAATGCATGCAGCACAAGAAAGGAGAAAGTGGGAGAAAGAACATCTTTAATGTAAGACATTTAGGGAGCAGAGAGAGACTTGGCTGGGTAATACTATTTCAGATGCTAGATACAATCTCAGCCCTCAAAGATATGAAGCAGTCCAGGAGCTGCCTGAATGAAAGGTGACTCAGTTCCCCAGAGAAGAAAAGACAAATGGATCCTAAAAGAAAGTTAGGTTATTGTGTGTATAACTAGAAATGCTCGTAACAACCAAAATATGTGACTAAATGAAACAAGAGCAAGCTGCAGAAAACAACTCATCAATTATATGTCTATATAACCAGATATGTACATAGATAATTGCACACAGATATGTGCCTAGGTACTGAGAACTGTAAGGTATCTCTCACTGTTATGTGGTTACTGGGCAGGGGGCAGTGAGGCCTTCAAGGTCAACTGTCTTTATATATTACTTGAATATTTTACACAGGAGCTCTGGTAGCATAGTGGTTACGAGTCAGAGGCTGCTAACCTTAAGGTCGGCAGTTCAAAACTACCAGAGGTTTCATGGGAGAAAGATGAGGCTTTCTGCTCCTGTAAAGATGTACAGCCTCGGAAACCCTAGGCAGGGTTGCTATGAGCCAGAACCGACTCCACAGTACACCACCACCACCATGCTACCAGATTTGGTGGTTGTTATGTGCCATGGAGTCAGTTCTGACCCATAGCAACCTGTACAGGGTTTCTGAGGCTGTAAATCTTTATGGGAGCAGAAAGTCTCATCTTTCTCCCGCAGAACAGCTGGTAGTTTCAAACTGCTGACCTTAAGGTTCACAGCCCAATTCGTAACCACTACGCTACCAGATACCAGATTCATGCCATGTTGAGGTTTTTTTTTTTTTAAAGGAAGGAAGAGCATACCCAACAAACCATAAGACCAAACCAAGTTTTATCACCGCCCAGCCCCTACTTCCCTAATTCCCTTCTTTCCACTAATATGCTCCCTAAGGAGACAGGAACAAGGCTTTTCATTTAATTAAAATGTAAAATTCTCGCTTTTTGTTGTTACTGCCAGGTGGCTAGAGCTGTTCTGCTTACTCAGCAGTGAATAATCAGCTTTGACCTAAATAATAAAATAACTCAAAGTGGCAGCTGCAGTTGCCTAAGCAAGGTTCAAAACTGCAGTTCCTTCTCTCTCTCCCACTCCTTGCCCCTCCACCCCTCCTGGCTCTGTGCAGGCAAGCTGGTTACAGCAGGTTCTTTCCGCTTCTCCACCCACCCTCTGGCTCATCCTACCATCATTTCCCATCAGATACTTCCAAAACGCTTCCACTACGGAACCAGACTTGACCTCATCTCCTCCCTCCCACAGCAGACCCTAGCCAGAGGCTTTGCCACACCATTTCTCCCCACTGGGCTCTGCGCCCTGTTCTCGGCTCCCTGAACCTGACTCTCCATTGTAAACCAGTCAGCTCCCCACAGAGTGGTGGCCTTTCCCTTTAAACCTCTACTTCCAGAGTGGATGGAGCTCTGCCATCAACATACCCAAAGGAGCTGGCAGATAGCAGCTTCCTATGGAAATCCTAATCAATATTCCTATGTAATCCCTCCATACCATTCCCAAGTCTCTATTACTTCTCTCCAGAAATCGGCTAGACCTGTTGCACTCAGCCTTATACCCAAAAAGCCGGGACCTACTTTACCCAGCTAACTTTCTTGGTGCCTGCTAAGATGATGTGGTGGTGTTGGATGTAGGAGAGTGAGAGGGTAAAAAGATAGGAGCATTTAACGAAAGATCGCTTTCATCAGTTCTTCCAGACAACCTAGTTCCTGTTTTACTAGATCCCTTTAAGAGTTGAGTTGAAGGACCTTTTGAAGTGGGTTCAAAAAAAATCCAAAATAGTATCCAACAAACCAGAAAACAGAATCTCTCTGCACAGAATCAAAGCAGCTGGGAGCCTCTGGCCTAAAGAAGAGGAGAAACAAAGCAACATTCATGTACACAGGCACCCCTGAGAAAGAGAAGAGGTGGAGACTCCACACAGCCTTTGCATCTGGGAGTAAAGGGATAGTGCACAGGGTCAGGTGAACAACCATTTTCCGTTTCCCTTAAAGGAAGCAAGGAGCAAGAAACCTGGAAATAAAAAGGGCATATGATGATTTTTCTGTTGGTAAAGATGGAACGATACCTGAACACATATCTCAAGGAGATTGAAACTGTCTCAACAAAAAATTAACCACTGTTAAGCAGAAGACAGGCCACATAAGCTTTATGGAATCTGGTGCCACAACAAGAATTGGACAAACAGAAGATCTTGTCATTTTTATCATGAGCCAGAGTTTCTAAATTCCTCCTTGGTTCAGTGATCACAAGTGTCCTAGTCAGGGCTGGGCTGAGGTATTAACCTGTGTCTCTGGAGCAGGACTATAGTCAAGAGTGATCCTTATCTGCTTGGGAGGTTGAAGTCTCTGGCTTGAGAGAAAGGTCTACGGGGCTACACTCCTCTGAAAAGGGTTTTATGCAACCCTTGGTAGGTCTGGAGAATGTAAAGGAAGCCATAGGATCCAGCTGTTCAGAGAATTCAACCTGGTGGCCTGGCTCCTCTCTCTGGGGGACAGATTGGACAGCCTCAAGACTCTAGGTTTCTAGTTGGAAGGTAAAGGGTGATTTCTTGTCTGAGCCACTTTAGCAGCATCAGCAGGAAAAAGGAAGCTGAGTCTGTATGCACAAGACGCCTAAATCGCAGTGGCCAGCACTCATGTGGTCCCTCTTCCCATCCTCCCCTCCCCACAAGCCTGTCTTATGGCAGAAACACAGTTCTTCCTGCATTCCCACACTCCCCCTCACCCTCCTCCCTGCCCAGTTCTGGACCCAGCTAGTAACTAAGTACAAAGTAACCTCAGCAGTTTGACTCATGCCCCTGCCACCCCAGCCCATCCTCAGTGAGTGACTTGACCGGGCTCCTAGGTATCCAACACTGAGTTTAGGACATCGTGTCTGTCATCCAGAGGCAGATAGGATGATCATGCCCATCTTGCTATGGGGCTGAGCAATGTGGTTAAGCACTCTGCCCAGTTAGAAAATGGTGGAACAAAGATGTAGGTTTAGGCAGCTTGATCCTGGAGCCCACATCTCTCAGCTTCCAGATCTGCAAGTAGGCCTCACACACAAAAAATATACTCCAAACAAATGTCCTGGCTCCACAGTACCTGTGGTGACCTGGACAGTGGGGGTTTACCCCAGAGCTGAACCCGAGTGCCAAAGAGGGCCCACTTGCCAAGACCACTTCTTGAGTCCCAACTGTCTATCGTAAGGGAGGCTACTGAGGTGGATGGGTGATCCCTCCTCCCCCAGAGGACCTGGGACAGGCTTCTCTTGTCTTCCAAGCCGGGAAAGTTGTGGCCAGGCGGTTCACTACCTTCAGCTAAGTGTATGTGTATTGGAAGGTAGAGACTGAGCTAGCTTCAGAAGGGAAGCACATCCAAGTGCTTACTTTAGAAATTAGTTTTTTATTGAAAGATGAAAATACCCCCAATTCATTGAGACCCCCTAATATCAGGATCTAAGTACTGAGACTTCTTAGAGATTTAGCTTTGCAGAACTTCTCTATAAAGCCTCTCTAACCCATTCCAGATCACCGTGGCTTTTCTCCCTATTTACATCCCTAAATGCATCTAGGGTAGAGACCATGGACATCTTTGTATTCCCAACTCACACCTTTTAAACTGTCTTCCCCAAAAGTTTTAAAAGTGTGAGTTGGCAGATTGAGGTAGAAGGACTTGCTGTTATGAGACTAGAAAAATCTTTCCATGAGCAGCCAGGAGGTGTGGTGGGCTGGAAGGTGAAGGACTCATGAGATCTGAGGCTCCACTGAGGGCCTGCCACCTTGGGTAAGTCACTCGCTTGACTCTACTTCCTTATCTGCTGGAGAAACATGGCAACACTAGTCCAGCCTCCATCATGGAGTTGTCAGGCGGCTCAAATCAGATAATACAGGTGAAAGTGCATTGTGTAATGTAAAGAATGCTGCCAGAGACAATTACTGTGCCTCTGAGCAGAAGCCATTCATTCAAAGCACATGTGTAGGCAGTTGAAGAAAAAGTCATAGAAAAAAGAGAGAGTGTGGTGGGGAAAGGAGGGAAGGAAAGAAAGAAGGAGTGAAGGGGGCTTCAGAGGGTACCCTGAGGGCCACACTCAGATGTCACTTACACAAGCAGATGGCAGCCAGGATTCGAAGGCCATACGCTGAGGGCAAGCATGTGGGGAAGAGTGGCTGTAACACATAGTTGGAGAAGGTCAGGGCGATGACAGCCTGGTTGGTGGGGTAGATCACCAGCAGAGCAATCCACAGCCTCAGGAACCTAAGGGAAGAACAGGACAGGACTTGATCCAGGGCAGAAATAGAGACCACTCCCCCACCCCCCCACTTTTGTCAACAGGCATAGCAGAGATTCCAACTTCATCAGGGAAAAGCCTGGGCAAGCCAAGGAGCAGCCTTAGGAGAGAAGTGTTTTCAGGGATGCTGAGGAGCCCCGTCACCCTCAAATGAGATACCAAGTCCTCTGAAAATGACGATAAATTTAATTTTAAAAAGCTAAGTTTCAACTAGTACTAACCTAAGTCTTGGTGTTCCTTCTCTTTCCCCTCTCCTTTCATCATTTCTTCTCTAGCTCCAGCATCCAGTGGAATGGATGGAAAAAGAAATTTTGTAACCCCAGAATATGCTGAAGGTGTGGGCTAGCAACTGTCAGTGGGCTAGGATGGGGATTTACAGGAGAACCATCCTCCATACCCTTCTGCCCACTGGAAAGGATTGAGATCTTTATTAGCAGGACTGCAGGAGTTGAGGAAATTCAAGTTCAGGGACTCAAATTCTAGAGGGAGACCATTACTCTTAGTAATGAGAGACGAGGATATCCTGCTTCTCAGGCAGTCCATCTCATTAGTCAGGATAAAAGGGCTTTGAATTCATGACGTGCTTTCCTTGGGAGTCTAGGTCAGCATTGTCATAAGGTTCTATTTGTCCTCACTCATTGAACTTACCCAGAAAGATCAACATAGAGATTAAAATGGCAAACCTGTTTCCTCTGCCACGCTCAGGAGCATCGAGGGACACAAGCACCATGACAGGAGACAAACGAGAAATCCCACTCTCTAGCTCTCCTTATGACACTGGTGACTGAAAATCCCTTGCCTTGACTTCATCCAATCTGACCTCTTTTTCTGTGCAGCCCTCTTTACTCCCTTAAACAACTAAGGTCTCTGTAGAGCCTCTTACCCAGCCAGTCCTCCGAAGATATCCTTGACATATGAGTAGTCACCACCAGATTTGGGGATGGTGACCCCAAGCTCAGCGTAGCACAAGGCTCCCACGGCTGTGATGAGACCTGTCACGATCCAGACGATGAGTGAGAGGCCCACAGAACCAGCATTCTCCAACACACCCTTTGGTGAGACAAAGATTCCAGAGCCGATGATATTCCCTGTACAAGACACCAAGGAGAAGAAGGGGAGACAGTAGAGTCAGCACACTTGTCATGACAAGTATTTGCAGGGGTAGGTACCGCTGATCTGATGCTGAGATGCTGAAATGCCTGTAGGATGATGTGTAAACCATCTTTAGGCAGGGTGTCTAGAAAGAACTCTCCCTAGAAGTAGGAGAAAGAGAAGAGAATTGGCATATATGTAGCCAGGAAATTGATAAGGTACTTTGCTGTTGTTAAATGCCGCCAAGTCGGTTCCAACTCATAGCAACCCTGTATAGGGTTTCCAAAGAGCGGCTGGTGAGTTTGAACCACTAACCTTGCTGTTCAAACCGACCTTGCAGTTCAGCGCATTAACCCACCATGCTACACCAGGTACTTTACATGTCTCATTTAACCCTCAGACAATTCTCTGGAGTCAGGTATTGGCTTGCATTTTAGAGAAGAGAGAACTGACTCAGCGATATTAAGACCAGAGAAATGGATGGTGCCTGACTGCCACTACCAGCTGCTCTAAAAGGGCTCACATTAGAGTGGGAGAAAATGTGGAACAAAACTAGGTCTGGAAAGGAACTTACTCCCATGCCTCAATGTTCAGCCAAGCAATAAACAGGCCTATAAGAGGAACAATAACACTAGCGAGATACTCACACCTTAGAATAATCAACCATTTGAGATCAAAAGGGCAGCATTTACCCAAGGACAAAATTCAGGAAGGTTAGGAAAGCAGGAGAAATAGAAAGAAGAAACACAAGGAGGAAGTGGAATAAGTAATATTATCTTGTTGGGATTGTGGATCAAGGACAAGAAACAAATGTATATAAATTGTTGAATGGCAATCTGATTTATTCTGTAAACCTTCACACAATTCACACAAAAAAGTAAATAAACCCAAAACCCCCAAAACAAAACAGGCAGTCTTTTGAATAGAACAAGAGGATATTGTGTGGTCTAAAGTCAGGAAAGGCATGTATCCTTTCACCATACTTACTCAATCTGTATATAGTCCAAGAAAATGAACTACCTGAAGAAGAAGCATGAGGATTGGTGGAAGACTAATTAAAAGTTTGAGATATACAGATGACACAACCTTGAGTGCTGAAAATGAAGAAGACTTGAAGTACTTATTGATGAAAATCAAAGACTACAGCCTTCAATATGGAACACAACTCAATGTAAAGAAAACAAAAATCCTCACAATGAGACCGATAAGTATTATGACAAATGGAGAAAAGATCAAAGCTCTCAAGGATTTCATTTTACTTGGATTCATAATAAATACCCATGGAAGCAGCAGTTAAGAAATGAAACAACATATTGCATTGGACAAATCTGCTGCAAAAGACATCTTTAAAGTGTTAAAAAGCAAAGATAGCACTTTGAGGATTAAGATGTGCGGTGGTATTTCCAATAGAGGCATGGGAAAGTTGGACATCGAATACGGAAGACAGAAAACTTAATGCATTTGAATCATACATAGTGTTGGTGAAGAATACTGACTATACTACGGCCTGCCAGAACAAACAAATCTGCCTTGGAGAAAGTACGTCCAAAAAGCTCCTTAGAAGCGAGGATGAGGAGATTTTGTCTCACATAATTTGGACGTGTTACTAGGAGGAACCAGTCCCTGGATAAGGACATCTTGCTTGATAAAGTAGAGGTCAGTGAAAAAGAGGAAGTCCCTCAATGGGATGGATTGTCACTGTGGCTGCAATCATGGGCTCTAACATAAGAAGGATTGATAGTGTAGAAGTGAGCAGGGTTTTGTTCTATGGTACATAGGATCTTTATCAGTCAGAGTCAATTCAGTGGCACCTAGCAACAAAAATGATACAGTCCAAAGAGAAGAGGAACAACTATAAAACTGAGAGTAAAACAGAATGCTCCTTAGAAGCAAGGAAAACAAAACTTTGTCTCATGTACTTTGGACATGCTATCAGAAGGAACCAGTCCCCGGAGAAGGAGACGGGTGGCAAAAAAAGAGGAAGACCCTCAACAAGATGGATTGACTCAGTGGCTGCAACAATGGGTTCAAACATAACCATAATTGTGAGGATAGGGCAGTACCGGACAGTGTTTTGTTCTACACATAGGGTCACTATGATTTGGAATTGACTTGATGGTAACGAACAACAACTGTAGCAAGTGGTGGAACAAGTAATGAGTCTCAAGACCTTCTGGCTGGACTACATGTGAGACATCACGATGACAAGGGTCTCAAGACAGACTAAAAATAGCAAGACTGGAAAAGCAGGTTGGTCTCAGAGACCAGATGCAATCCACAAGGGTTCAAAAATGAGCCGAGGGACAGAATGTGGGCATGTCTACCTGGGGATTTTCAAGACCCATAAAAGCTTGCACAAAACTCCTGGAGGCTGACCTCTCCCCCTATCTCAGACTGTACAGTCCCACCCTTGGTGAGTAGCATTAACTGACCCTATAAAAATAGTTTCAATAGTTTGGCAACAGTTATAGGAGTACAATATGTGCAAAACCTCAGCACTATATTCTTCCAAAGGTCATTCCTTCCATTGATTCATGAGATCCTCACAACAACGTATGGGACTCAGGAAGAGGAAGCAAAGGCAGGTATTTCTGTCTTTATTTTGCAAACCAAGGGATTGAGACACAGAAGGATTAAATGGATTTCTCCAAATTCCACAGCTACTGATGAGTAAAATTGGATCTAGAAGCAAGGTCTCCTGATGTTCTTTCCACTAATCCACTTCAGCTCTATAAGCAGGGGACTGTTTTTTTTCTCTTGAGAGGCTCAGTCAATAGCAAGTACTGAACAGTTGGCTATTGGAATATGTGTTGGGCAGGGGAGAAGTGTGAGGGCAGCTCCTGACATGCTTCTTCCTGCGTTTTTCTTTGTCTACGTCTTATGATTAAAGGTGGTGGTCATGGTCCATTGGATAGATGCTTTAAAAACTCTCTTTTCATGCTCTGCCCAGCTGCCTACTAAGTGTCCAAGAAATCCTTTTCAGTGAAGAAGTAGAGGCTACATGGATCCATCCTAGGCCATGCATACAGTTATTGCAGTCAAAGGGAAAGAGAAGAAGCTATTCATATTCTAGAAGTAATAACTGTCTATTCCTCTGGAATACAGAATATACTGCTCCTTTTAAAACAAAAACATTGCAGTGTGAGATGAGTAATGGAAAAGAGAAGGAATCCAGAAGGGCATAAAAGCAGCAACAGCCAATGAAATTGGAATATAGAATCAGAGGACTTGGTGCCAAAACTAGATGCAGCTGGAAAGGGAACACATGTCTGTCCTAGGCATGCTAACACTCTACCCCATCAGAACAAGGCTACTTCTAGAAACCCAACTAAAAGAAAAAACAATCCCTCATCCTCAAATTTATGATATAAATATCAAGCAAAGAGAAGATTCTGAGATTCTTAGTGCCATCAGTTCTTAATGATTCCCCTTTTTTCATTTGCTTATTTATGACAGGAATGCAAGTACATCTTTCAGGCCTCCTCTCTCCTCAACCAGTCACCATATGTGCTTTGCATGAAGTGTAGGACTAATGGACATGAAAAGACCTGATCATAGTATCTCAGGATTTAGGACATGTACCGCGAGCCTGTCAAATGAACTCTTCATCTACAAAAACTAAATTGCTGCTGTTCCTTGAAAGATATCAAAAGCTGGGAGGTAAGAGAATGAGAGAAACTCAGTTGCTAATATTGCTTAAAGATGATAGTGAACTCCTTGCCCAGCAGAAATTTATCATGAGTGTGACCTATAGGGCACTTTGAAGCCAGCCAAGAAAAGCAATAGGACAAGGGTTATAAACTAACTCAAGGAGTTGGAAAAACAATCAATACAGGAGGGAGAAAAACAAGGTTTGACTTTGGTCTTTAAGATTCCCAGAAGGGAGGGAGGTATAGCTAAGCATTTCTTAAAGCCAGGCATGGCTGTTGCAAAGGGGAAAGATAGGGGTGGAGATTATTTAAAAGATCTAATCTTCTCAGGAATGAGAAGGCTCTTGGCAAACAAACACTGTAATCAGGATCAGTAAGCCTTCTCTTCTCCTGCTTTTTTTCTGACATTTCCAGTGTGGGCTGTGGGGTCCAGGGGAACATGGGATGTACAACACTAACAGTCCTTTGAGGGGTCTACTTCACTTCCTGTCTCCCCTCATTCTTAGATAACACAACCTTCCATGGAGCCACCAGAATGCTTGTGAGGGTAGCAGTAACTTGGCACTGGGACAAGAAGTCTTCATTTTATAAAAATTGGGTTCTCGCTCCAAAAAACCCTTAATGTTGACAAAATTAAAAATACAAAGCTAAAAATAAATCAGAGATATGCTAGCCAAACCTGAGGGCTAGGGAACAGGAGGAAAGGGAGTGCTTTTTCCTGATTCTAGGAAGCTACTACCTAGGATACCAAAATCAGATTAACATTTCCTCCATCTTAGAAACCTCTGGAACTTCTGTAGAAGAAGAACATCACCTACAGCAAAACTATGTTCTAGGGCAGAAAGAAAAGTTGGTTCCCCAAAAGTAAAATCTTCTACATACAATATTTAATGTGATTGATTCTCCACGAGAGTGCTATCTGTGCTGTTTTCCCTCACCTGTGAAGTGCCATAAATGTTTACTAAATGAATGATGTCTGACATTATTCACTGACATAGAACACGTCGCCACAGAGCAATTTAATATACTTGCTTCTTAGGAACCTCTAAGCCATGTGAAGTATGTTGAGTGTGTATTATAGGCAAATGAGTGAGGCAACACATGTATTTAACTGCAGAAGAAAGTAGATTGGCTATTATTACCTCCCTCATTTTATAGGGGAAGGAAGTAGGGCTACCATTATTCCCATTTTCCATATTGGGAAAACGAAGAAGGTGTTATTATCTCTATTTTTCAGATAGAAACTGAGACCCAGAGAGGTAGTTATTTGCCTGCACCATAGGGTAAGTTATCAGTAGATGGATTAGAACCTAAATCTTCTGTCATAGCTTCAAGTCTTTCCCTGAAAATAAAAGGGTGTTCTACATACACAGAAATCAGTTTTACTTGATCTATTCTGTAGGCAATGAGAATCATTTACAGAAAGTACTTATTAAAACACTGGAACACAGATCTGATCTCTTCCTCCTACTGCAATACCACCTTTGATGCTGATGTATAAAATACACTCATTCATTATCTCACTGGATTCTCATAACCACTTTCTTAGCTGTGCAAGGCAGGTACTATCATTCCTATACTACCTTTGCAAAAACTGAGGGTTAGGGAGGTGAAGAGACTTGATCAAAGTCTCACAGTGCATGTAGCCAAGTCTTTGGACTGCACTATTCCACATTGCCTCTCCTCGAGAGATTGCACAACAGGCACGTTTAACTGCAGAGCTTTAAACCTGGATACTGCTTATGAGACTTTTCTGGAGCAGCTTTGAAAAAGGAAGAACTGGAAAGGGCTTTTCTACCTTAACTATGGACCTTTTTTGATGAGACTTAGGAAGAAAGTTGATTACAGTAGGAATTTCTTTCCTCATTGTTTTACTCTCAGAGTCTTTGTCTACACCAGAGCTATATAAGAATGGCCTGCACACCTGTCCAAGGATCATCAAGATATTCAAGGTCAGGGTTTCAGTCTCTCCCTCCCCCATTCCATTAATAGAGTAATTCATCTTATTACATTGATCTTTGTGAGGAATGGATTCTAGAATGCCTGGACAATGAGGCCCAGCTTGGCTTGTTCTATTAAAGAAAAGCTAAGCAAACCACTCCAGTGAAAAAGGGCAAAGTTGTATTAGTGGGCAAGTCTTCACTAGAAAATGTGTTGGAATTGAGAAAAATCTATGTTTGCCATGAATAATTACCAATTTCCTCACCTGTAGGCCAATACCCATGTAACTCCTAATAAGACATTACTCACATCCAGACCTGTCCACACTAGAATGTTGTAGCCATCAAAGAATTTCCTAGGACACGAAATTACAGACTTTTCATGCTCAGTAGACCCTCAGATCCAAAAGCTTTGGCCTTCCTTATTAACTCATGTTAGTTTTGAAATCTAGTTGTAGCTTCTCCTGGTGACCAGTTCAATAATATCCAGAGAAAACTACGGTGAACCTTCTCTGGGAGGATCTCAGGGCTCCTCAGGACTGGAGTTGCTGCATGAAAGCAGAGGCATGAGCTTTGATCCTTATGGTAGACCTGGAAGCTCACCATGCTGCTTACCCTATACACGCTTTCCCCTCAGGACTGTACAAACAGCATCCTCAGGGTGGAAGCAAGTCAAGACTCTTGCACATGCCATGGAGTGACTATCTCCAATACAATAGAGATGTGGAAAGTACTACAAGACTCTGCTTCTCTGGATTCCTTATGGAAAGAGTAAAAAGGACATTAGACTTATAGTCCTTGCTTTGTTCCCTCAATGCCTAGCTACTGCATCCATGCTTTGCCACTCACATGACCTGAATCTTTCTGAGAGTCACTTCTACATCCACAGTGTGTAAAGAATTGTGCCTTCTCTACCTTTCTCACAAGGTTGTGTGGGGATCTAGGGAAAGCACAGATATGTGGTAACACTTTATAAACTGAAATGCTAACTTCAAAAAACTTCAAAAAGTCCGAGGCAAAATGAAATTTTTTCAATGAACTTTTTGAAGCCCCCTCACACATAAGTAATTACTAGAATTTGTAGATGTAGAAATAGAGACCAGTTCTTGAAGAATCTGATAGGCTTGCTTTGGAGGCCGTGGCTATAAAACAGCACTGTAAGGCCAGGAAAACGAAGCATTCTCTTAGTGATTTGTCTGTTTGTCTAGGTATAATTTTTAGATACCACAGGTGGGCGGTAATTGCATCTCTAAAAGTATTTATTGAGCACCCACTCTGTACATACTTGCTTTAGAAGGTAATTGGAGAGCATTTATTCACACATGGACTTTTACAAACTAGGTGGAGCCAACTACCACCCACAAGCTACTGAAAGACAGGTACCATGGTCTGAGGAGCTAAGAGTGCCAAGCCCTCAAATATGCCATTAAGGATTCATATCTGTTCTTCAGCATCTCCCTACCTGGTCAGGGAACCAGGCAGCAGCAGTGAAAGGCTTTGTCTTACTGAGTGGTTCTCAACTGGGTACAGTTTTGCCCCTCAGGGGACATGGTAATGTTTGAGATCATTTTGGGTCACCAAAACTTGGAGGGGGTGTGCTACTAGTATCTAGTGGGTAGAAGACAGAAATGCTGCGAAACATTCTACAGTGAACAGGACAGCCCTCCCACAACAAAAAGACCAGAAAGTCTGCATTGCCTCACTTGAGAAACCTTGCTCTACCTTCAGACCTCAAAGTCATCATTTGGTGAATCTCTAAAGTTCCTTTCAGATTCGTAGCCGAGTGCTTTATTTTTGACAATTAGTCCACAAATACTTTGTAAGCACTTACCACGCACCAGCATAAATATGTGGGAAAGTGAAAATGAGTAAAACTCAGTCCCTATCCCCAAGGAATTGTATGAATACACTTGGAACATATACCACAGACTAGGGTTTTTTTTAATACTCCACAAGAAACTTCAAATCTAACATTGTCTCCCTAAAGCCCACCCTTCCTATACCACAATGACAGAAAAATAGAAAAATTCATTAAAAGCTTACCTCATCTAGCAGCAGGATATCCCTAAGGCAACCTGACCTGCTGATATCCCTACATCATCTGCTTAGTAAACACATTACACAGAATTGTGCTCTAATGAAGCAGCTAAAACATGTATACATTATATAGATGTACAAACAGATACCCTTTCTTAAAATATAAGGATGAGAAGAACACACTAATAATTCTGCACAATGAGCAGCTCAGTGTAAGATTGTCTGATACTTCCTTGGGCACATTGTGAAATCTTCACTACCACCCTCCACCCCGAATGATGTCACTGCTATGGCTGAGGATATTTAAAGCAAGAAGCAAGCCAATAGGAACCTTTGTGACTGTGACAAAGAATGAAGGATGAGATGTGATCCATAAAGCTTTTCAGCTCAAACTTCACTCATTCTATAAATAAAACAGCTTAAAATGGATTTGCAGGATTATTTTGCTTCTTGGAAATACAGTTTACCAGTGAGTGCGTAACATAGGAACTAACATATAATGTGCTAAGAGTGTCTGTTGAATGTTAAAATATGGAACAATCTTAAATTCTATGACCAGCAGCCTCCACCCCATCCCAGGGAGTGGCCTTGCCATTTGCTATTTCAGATCTCCAGGGAGAAAGAATTCAGGGACCCTCCTCTGTAGAAATGTCCTAGAACAGGGACAAAGAATGGTCTTTCTTTGCTTTGTATGTTCAGCAAGGAGTTAGCAATTTTCTAGACCCTCTGGGTTCCTGAATGCTTGTAGTTTGCTGTAGTTCAAAATACACTCTTGGGGTCATTTGCTGATGGCTGTTTTTCTAGACCCCCAATCCCACCCCAAACAACAACAACAACTTAAATTTCTAAGACTTTACTTTGTAAGTAGCTGGGTTGCTGGATTATCCCTTAGAGGAACAGCAGAAAATCTTGGTAGCTTGGCAACTTACCTCCACCTCACTTCACTAAGCCCATGTAATTAAAAAAAAGTTGTATATATGTATTTGATTTGGATGTAGGGTGTTTTGTTGCTTTTGTTTTCCAAAATAAGCTGTTTGGCTTGGTTTCTTAGATACTATTTTTACCTACCAGGTTCCTATTTTCTTCTCCCTGACTCTAAGTGTCTCCTGCTCGTCACTCTACTCTTTGAGGGTATACATTGTAGCCCTGCCAATAGCAGGGCTAATCAAACCTCTTCTTGAACTCCCTGGTTCCTGGTGGCAGGAAGTATCAGTGGGAACTCTGATTCCCAACCACCCCAATGCACCATACTATGGAATATTTGTTTAAGCACAGTGGCTTCAGAGTTCAATATCCTGGATGGGAAGCCATACTCTGCCTTCGCCTAGTTACTCACCCATTGAACCCTCTGTTTCTATAATGGTACTCATTTCATGTATAAGTACCATTATATGTTCAAAGTGTTCAAAAAGTACTGAACAAGTCCTCTGGATATAGTGCATAGTAAGTAAGTGCTCAATAAATGGTTGTTGTTGTTGTTAAATGCCCTCGAATCAGTTCTGACCTATAGCAACCCTATGTAGGGTCTCCAAGGAGCAGCAGGTGAGCTTGCAGTTCCAACTGACTTTGCAATCTAGTGCATTAATGCACAGCGCCACACCAGGCCTCGCAGTAAATGGTTGTTGTTGTTGTTAAGTGCCCTCGAGTTGGTTCTGACCCATAGCGACCCTGCATAGGGTTTCCGAGGAGCAGCTGGTGAGCTTGAACCTCTGACCTTGCAGTTCAAATGGCTTTGCAGTCTGGTGCATCAACCCACAGTGCCACACCAGGACTTTATTACTAGTCTGTGGAATGAAAAGTCAGTGGTTCAAACCTGCCAGTGACTCTGAAGGAGAAAAGAGTTGGTGATACTACAGCCTAGGAAACCTTATGGGGGAAGTTCTAGTCTGTGATGGAGTTGCTGTGGATCAGAATTTACTCAACGACATACAACACATACATACACCTTTAGTCAGACTTCTCTGTTGACAATTATCTAAAAAAATTTAAGTTTTCCCCAACTTTTAGTATCAGACATCTATAACCTTTCCAGATATCAATCTCAGGATTATCTTCCTCCAAGTCCCACCCTTCCACCACCCAATACACCCCAGCCTTTCTCCCTCCTCTCTTGGTTAACAATTTGATAGGGAATGGTCAAAGGCTTTAGTGTGGAATCAGATCATCTCAGTTATTAGCAGTATAACCCTAGGTGAACTGCCCAATGGCTCTGTGATTCAATTACCCCACATATAAAATAGAGATAATTATAATATTTACTTCCAGGAGTCCTGGTTTGGCACTGTAAGATAAGCACTGGACTTCTGACTGCAAGGTCAGCAGTTCAAAACCACCAATCATTCCTTGGAAGCCCTATACAGGGTCACTATAAGTTGGAAACAACTCAATGACACTTAACAAAAACACTTTCATAGACTGATTGTCAGGATTAAATAAGACACCCCAGTATATATACATCATAGCACAGGCTCCCTTAAGCACTGTGCTCTTCTTCTAAGAACTACCTATTAGGAATAACATTGACTACAGCAACTAGAAAGATTATATAGGAAACTTAGAGGATAGTGAGTTTACATCAATTGGGAAGGAACAATTTGCAAAAGGAAGGTAAGAATGGTTGTACAACTTGAAGAATGTAATCAGTGTCACTAAATTGTACGTGAAGAAATTGTTGAATTGCTGTATGTTCTGCTGTGTATATTCTCAACAACAACAAATACAAAAAATTAGAAAACAAACAAACATTTGATAAGATTTCATTAACACAACTAAGGAAAAACTCTATTCCCAAATGAGATTATATTCACAGGTCAGTATTCCAATATATATTTTGGGCAGGGCACAATTCAATCCATAACACTCACTAATACCTCAGAGACCCCTTTAACTTCAAAGGGTCAGAATCTAGCTCTTTGGCCAGATGCATGTTAGCCATCAGTTCCACCACCACTCAGAATGGGCTAGAGCTGGAGCTACCATAAATGTGCCATCTAAACAAGCACCAGGCTGAGCTTGCTCTCATCCACAATCTCATTTGACCCTGTAAATGTGAAAATTCCCACTTATATCCAAGGATATGGAGAATAAGAAAGATTAAATAACTCACCCAAGGATATAAAGAATGTAAATCATTGTTAAGACTCAAACACTGATTTACCAAAACCCACACTCTTTATATTATGCTCTCAGTTTCGTACATGTTTGTGTTCTGGTTAGTTTATTAATACCAGCAAAAGTAAAATAATAGCATCTAATGCTATTAATTGTCATCTTTGGGTGTCCCCCCCCCAAAAAAAAACCAACAACACATTTATAGCAAGGAAGTGGCATTTAGTAAGAAGTCAGTAAGCACTATTTTTTTAAAAAATCTTGTTAGTTGAGAGAGTGCATATGGTTTAGTAGCTAGATCAGCATCTACCATTGGTGGTGGTGGTGGTTATGTGCCTAGAGTCAGTTCCAACTCAAAGCGACCCTGTATAGGGTTTCCGAGGCTGTAAATCTTTACGGGAGCAGAAAACCTCATCTTTCTCCCGTGGAACAGCTAGTAGTTTTGAAATACTGTCCTTGAGTTTAGCAGCCTGACTCGTAACCACTCTGCTACCAGAGCATCCACTATTGCACTGTAGCAAATATACAAAGTTTCCCTGTGAACACACGTTGTGCTGAATATTAAAAAGTCCAACAAATTATGTACATTTGCTTTAGATGCTGACACGTGCCTATTTGTCTTCAGACCTAGATTCTAGGTATGTAGTTGTGGGGCAGGGGGATAAAATAATTCTAAATCTATTCAATTCAGTTCTGTTCTGACACCAGTTGCACACACAACACTTCTTCCTCTGCCCCGAAACACCCAGAGCTAGGTCAGACCTCACAAGTTATGTCCTTCAGATGGGCAAGTCGACCTAAGACCACAAACACCAGCTGCAAGCTTGCGAGTCCCCGTGACATCCTTACTTCTACCCTTCTGGCTACAAATTTGGGGGTTCTGGTATGATGCTGCAGAATAATGCACTGGATCGCAATGTCAGTTTGAACTGCAAAGTTGGCAGTTCAAGCCCACCAGCTACTCCTAAGAAACCCTAGACATGGCTGCTATGAGTCGGAACTGCCTCAATGGTACTTAACATCAACAACTTACTATGTACTCAGAGGTCTACCTCCACCTCCACCCACTGCCGTTGAGGTGATTCTGACTCAGAGTAACCCTGTAGGACAGAGTAGAACTGCTCTTTAGGATTGCCAGGGTTATAAATCTTTATAGAAGCAAACTGCTTCTTTCTCCCATGGAGTAGCTGGTGCGTTCTAACTACCAACCTTTCAGCTCAACACTTAACCTACTGTGTCACCAGAGCTCCTTCTAAGAGTCCATTGTTGTTGTTGTTAAATGCCGTCGAGTCGGTTCCGACCCATAGCGACCCTGTACAGGGTTTCCAAGTCTGTAAATCTTTACAGGAGCAGAAAGCCTTATCTTTCTCCCGCAGAGCGGCTGGTGGTTTCAAACTGTTGACCTTAAGGTTTACAGCCCGATTCGTAACCACTACGCTATCAGAGCTCTTTGTTGTTGTTGTTGTCAGGTGCCATCGAGTCGGAACCGACTCATAGCGACCCCATGCACAGCAGCATGAAACAATGTCCGATTCTGGGCCAACCTCACTACTGCTGCCACACTTGAGTCCATCAATGATGCCACCTGGCTGATCCATCTCGTTGAGCTCCTTAGAGTCCCCCATTTCTGACCTGCTGGCTCCCACTACTTCCTCAAATTCAATAATTCACTAAACAATTCACAGAACTCACGGTAAGTGCTATATTCACAATTACAATTTTATTATAGCAAAAAGATACAAAGGATTCCCAATGCGGAACTTTTATGTCCTGAAAAGGTACATACTATCCTCCCATGTGCAACTCTTCTCAGTCTCCTGAGTTGTCTTTTTAACAACCAGAAAGCCCATGGAGCTTCCATAATGAAAGTCTGTATGGGGCATCACTACACAGGTTTGATTAACAGAATCATGTTTCTCTGTATCCACAAGGTCAACTGATATCACCAAGAGGGTCTTAGAGACACTTCATTAGCATAAACCTCAAGCATGATCTGAAGTACTTATCAAAGACACTTAAATCACTGGGAAGAGGTTACGGCTCAGGAACCAAAGATAAAATTATTTGAGTTAATTAAATTCTTTACCCCACAGTACTTAACTATATAACTAGAAGAAAGTGACCTAAACAGCCAGGAACTCTGTGGGTGTTTCTAACATGGCTGGGACAGCATGGCCCATTAAGGAAAGGTGTGCCTGGTTACCATGTCTGAACATTTTGATCAAAGATTCCATAGAAGAATTCTGATCAAAAAGGGGAAAAGGCAAAACAGAATTTCAAATTCTTATAAACTAGACTTTCTGGAGCCATGAAGAGTGCAATTATTGCCCTGAGATCATCTTTAAACCTTAAACTAAAAGTATCCCCTGAAGTCATTTAAAACCCAACAACTGTTTAGCTTAACTAGTAAAAAAAAAAAAAAAAAAATCTGCCTTAAGCATTATGCTTTTTAAAGAACTATTCAAATGGGATAAAGTTGATAACAGCAACTCAAAAGATTAGATAGGAGACTTAGAAGGCAGTGAGTCTGTGCTAATGGAAGAAGAACAATTCAGAAAAGGAGGAAGAGAATGGTTGCACAAGTCAAAGAATGTCATCAATGTCACAAAGAGTACCTGTAGAAACTTGTTGTGCATATTCTCAACAACAAAAAAACCAAAAACCTCCCAGTCATTTTCTCCATTCCATTCTCCCCCCTTCCCTCTCCCTATCCTTCAAGATGTTTCTCAGTCTAGTTCTTGGTGAAAGCCTCTTTTTTCATGTGCTTTCCACCATTTTATTTAACATTGCCCTCTTTTCGTTTTTATACAACTCAGTCACGTCATCAATTTTCTGTTCTCCATTCTGCTTAATGCATATGAATTTCATCTCCCCTACAGGCTATAAGTAACTCTTTGACACAAGTCTTCTGTTAGTTCTATATTTCCTTAACACCCGCCATTTTGGTATTACTACTTTAGATAATCAATGATGACTATGAATGAATAAGATCTTAAATTTTATGAGATTATAAGAAACATGTCGTTTAACTCTAAGTCAAATTGAGTATGAGATAGACTTGGGGCAAATAATACTTTCTCACACTTCATCACCTGATTTAATTAGGAAAAGTCTCTTCTCTTTTTGTGTTTTGATCTCTCCTTCCATAGTGTTGGCATCTTTCTTCAGAAACTGTGTTGATACTGAACAACAGATTATTTCATTCTGCCATTTCTATTTTTGTGGTTGGTCTTGAAAAAAACTTTAATCACTATTAATCAACTTGAAACCCCCTCGAGGACAGAGAAGCTGAGAATGTATCTGCAGTTCAATAGCCACATAGGGGAGAGAATAAAGAGGATTTTGGCCCCCTATCATCCTAGAAGGTAAACCTGTGTTTCAGTGTAGTTTAAATGGAGGTAAGATAAGAACGACCTTCAAAATGTTTGCGAAAAAGATTCTATTATCTTTTAATCCCATCTTTCCACAAGTTTTCTGAAGCCCCCTTGTAGCATCTATCAACTCCAAAAGGATTTTCACACTTAGGAATCCTGAAATCACATATTTGGGATCTCTGTAATTTCTTTTCCCCACAGAACGCCATAGCTGTTCTTTAGGAACTTTAGGATGATTCTCACATTTACCCAATTGAAGTCATACTCATTATACTGAATACTCCCATTTCCTCATAGTCTTAGAAATTTGTTAATGGAAGGAATGAAAACAATCTCAGTATATAGAAACATGCCCTCCACCCTTGAATAACTGGCATATACAAAGAATGGGTAAGTAAGGCTGAAGCAGGAGGAAGGAGGTTTGAGTGTGTTTATGTGCTGGGGGTGTGCATATCAGCATATGAATTAGAGCCTTCCAAAAGGGAGGTAAACGTTTAATCATATCAGTGAAATTGGTGAAAGAGGTAACAGCCGCAGGGTTATTTATAGACCTTAAATTGGCATGTGCTGTACATATTGAGCACTTTGCTGATCTCATTTTTTAGAGCAATAGAGATAAAGGGGAGGTGGGGGGAAAAAAAGTAATAAAAGATTCAGATCATGACTATGATTTTTTTTTTTTAAATAATATTACCTATCTTATAATTGTAGATGCCTAGAAAGTCTTTCAGAGTCAGAGAATTAGATAATATGGAATTTCAATTCAAAAAGAGAGTGGAGATAACATGATTACTGAAGTGTAGAAGGTGTAGAGGTAAAGAGGATTATCTGAAAACAGGACTGATTTTATTTAATTTCAAGGGTGTTCTCAGTGTCACTATTGCTCTGGTGCCAAATAGTCTCTGTACTACTGCCTAGAACATGGAGTCACCCAGAGAAACTGGCTTATGGGAAGCAGCCTTCACAAAGGAACTCTGGAGAGATGACAGAACATATCTGGGCCTGACAATCTTGCATCCATTTCTCTGAGAAGAAGGGAACTCGCCCTGCTGGCCACTTCCACTAAAGTGTGGGCAGTAGGGAGACATTACTCACTACCCATCTCCAGGGCCTCTCTGGAAAGGGGAGGATATGCTGTCTAGATGTGGGGTTGTATTAGGAACCCCACTGTCCTATAGAGAGGAGCCAGGGTGGCATAAGCAATTTGTGATCAACTGTTAACCTAAAGGTTGGCAATTTGAACCCACCCACAGCTCTGTGGAAGAAAGGTCTGGAAAATTGCTTCCATGATTGCAGCCAAGAAAACCCTATGGAGAAATTCTACTCTGAAATACATGGGGTCACCATGAGTGGGAATTAACTTAAAGGTAAAGGGTTTACGGGTTCTGTACCATGCAGCTGGGTTCAGAGTGGCCTCCACTGGAACTTCTAGGGACACCCAGGTGCCCCAGCTTCAGAGCCTCCCAGTAAGAACACATATTTTAACCCCCATGACTCCATATTCTAGTTACTCCCAACCTCCCTCAAAAACCTCACAGGGGTGCTCTGTGAAATGTTAAGAGACAAGTTCATTCCATTAAGCAACCAGAGAAACTAAAACTATACACTTAAAAAAGGTACAATCAATTTCTTCTTTTTCTTCTAATTTCCTCACATCTATTTCACAAGGTGAAAGTGTTGCATAAAATGGAAAATGCTATAGGAATGCAAGGCATTATTATTGCTGTTGTTACTATTTTTAGTTATTATGCTCCCTCTAGGAACACAGTCGGTATCGACTCCATGGTACCTAACAACAATAACAACAAAAACAGGAACAGAGTTTCATATAACATGAAACAACAAAATATCTACTAAATACATCTCAAAAACCAGTACACAGTCTGCTGAGGAGATGGCTGCAGAAGAGCTTATGAAAAATTCAGGTCTGCCAGCCCAGCTTAAGCCTGCAGAATCAGAGACTCCAAACATGGAACCCAGAGCCTTATTCTTTAACAAACTCCCAGATAAGACTGATCATCAGCCAGATTTATAAACCATATCTGCTCCATGGACAGAACTGTTCAAATTTACTTGGAAGAAGACATGACATATATCACTTGTCCCCTCCTATACCTCCCAATTTGACCAGTGCAGATATAGCACAGGTGACTGGCAAGCCTTTCCTAAAAGGGTAGGAAGAAAAATAGTGTTTTAGAGCTGTTAAGGTTCCCCAAGAGGCACCAGAGAGGAGAAGGAATGGTCAATGGGTAAGGGAATTGGACTCACCTACAATGATACCACAAGCACTAACCAATCCAATCTCTTTCTTCAGGGCTACTGAACCTTCTCCGGAACCAGGGCTGGCATCTGACTCAGTCCCACCTGGCTGGTTCTTTTCGGTGTTGTTTCGTTGCCTGGCTCCTTTTTCCATTTTTGCTCAGTAGTCTTTCAATCTCCAAAAGGTATCTTTCTAAAAGAGCATGTGTGTGTGTGTATAAATATATTTAGAATGAGCTTTCAAATTAAAATGCCCTTTTCTGAAATAAGGACCACACCTACACTTTAAAGCAGACACAGGTAAGAGTTTTCTTTTTAAAAAAAGAAATTTAAAGTACTCCTACTCCATACGGACACTTTCTTGTCACTTGTGCTTACCAACAAGGAAAGTGATGTTAAAAAAATAAGAGACATATATATTCAAATATAAAAACAGAACTGTACCATCTACTCTCTGGTATTTTCCTGAAAGGGATGCAGATCTTCAGGAACCAGAGTGGTTCTGCCCTGTGTACTGGGCTGTGGCTTATTTCAGACGTATTAAGATAATAGTCTGATTCCCCTTAAGCTCTCCCCCTAATAAAACAGAGACCGTCTTTACCTCCCCTAGTCTTTTCTTTTATAATGAGGATAAAAGTAGTTTTCACTAGCTGAAAGAAAAAAAAAAAAAAAAAAAGCCAATCTCCAGGTACTTTCTTCTCTCTCAGCAAAACAAACTGTGGACCCGACCGGTTTGCTCTAGATCTTGTTTCCACCTGACCCGTGGGTTGCTTTTCCCCTCCCCTTCTGCCTTCCGCTGTTTCCAGATGTCCTTATATTTCTCGCTTGTCTTCTCGTCCTTGTTTTCCTTCCTCTGATCTCCGTCCTTACGGCACAGACGGCCCCATCCCTCTGGGTTATAGGAGAGTGACTCCACCACACACGAACGTGCCTCCTTTTGAGTTAGCGATTTTATTTGTTGGACTAGGCTCCGCCCCCACATTCTCGGTTCCTATCCATCCTCAGTCCTGTCTCCCCCTCCTCTTCAATTTAAACATTAGCTCACGGCCACTACAGATCTCTGAGAAAAGATTATTTTTGTAATCTTCTGGCAACGAAGTGGAAGTAAAATCCTGCCATGTCTATTGCTCCGGGAACGTCGACTAGCTAGTATAGCGCTACAGGTCAAGCAGCATTTGTGAGTTATATAAATAAGAGAACAGTTGCGCAGACACTATGAATGCTGACAGAAAAAACCCTAGTCAATGTATTAAAATATTTAAGTCTGGGTTATTTGAGGATACAGGAGAGAAGCTTGTAGGAATATCAGCTTCAAATTTCTGAAAGTATGGGGAATTCATCTGTGGGGAAGAGGCATGGAAATAATATGAGCAATAATGGAAAAGAGATTAATTTAGTGTAATTCTGAGCTAGTAAGAATGTAGAGAAAACAAAATTACCAGGAAAAGGTAATAACTTCACTGGTTCCAGCTCTTATTTAGAGCTAAGGAGTCTTGGTGTGGCTTCAGGATAAATGCTGGGCTGCTAACCACAAAGTTGGTGGTTCAAATCCACCAGTCATTCCTTGAAAACCCTATACAGGATGACTATGAGTCGGAATGGACGCCAGGACACCTAACGAGAAGACAAAAAAAGGGACTTCTAGGAGTTCTGGTGTGGCGCTGTGGGTTAATGTGCCAGACTGCAAAGCCATTTGAACTGCAAGGTTTGCAGTTCAAGCTCATCAGCTGCTCCTTGGAAACCCTATACAGGGTTGCTATGGGTCGGAACCCAACTTGATGGCACTTAACAACAACAACAAACCTAGTCTAGGAAAGAATGACACAAAACCAGGTCGAATGGGGCCTTTGAAAAATCTTAATATTTTTTTACATCCATAAATTCCTTAAACTCAAAATCTAAAACTCTTTCTGCTTTTGATATTCCTCCCAAGTGCTTTTTAAATTATGAATAGGAGTATGTTGCTGTTAAGTGCTATTAAGTCAGTTCAGACTTATAGCGACCCCATGTACAACAAAACACTGCCTAGTCTTGCACCAGCCTCACATTGTTATGTTTCAATCCATGGTTGCAGCCCTTGTGTCAATCTATCTTATTGAGACTTTCTCTTTTTTTGCTGAATATGACTTGTCCTTTCTGATAATATATTCAAAGTATATGAAAGAAACTCTCATCATCCTAATTTCCTAGGCACATTCTGGTTGTACTTCTTCCAAGACAGATTAATTTGTTCTGGCTGTCAATGATAATTTCAGTATTCTTCACCAGCACCATAATTCCAATGCACCCATTTTTCTCCAGTCTTCTTTATTCATTGTTCAGCTTTCACATGCATATGTTGTTGTTGTTGTTAAGTGCTATAGACTCGTGTTGTTGTTGCTGTTAAGTGCCATGAGTTGGTTGACTCATAGCAACCCTGTATAGAGTTTCTGAGGAACAGCTGGTGAGTTTGAACTGTCAACCTTGTGGTTCAAACTGACTTTGTGGTCCAGTGCTTATCTTATAGTGCCACACCAGGACTCATAGTGACCCTATATAGCATTTCCCAGGAGTGGCTGGTGGATTTGAACTGCTAATCTTTCGGTTAGCAGTCCAGTGCTTATCCTACAGCGTCACACAAGGACTCCATCACATACCATCACATACATATGAGGTGATTGAAAATACGATGACTTGTGTCAAGCTCTCAAAATGACATCTTTGCCCTTTGTTGTTGTTGTTAAGTGCCGTCGAGTCGGTTCCGACCCATAGCGACCCCGTACAGGGTTTCCGAGGGTGTAAATCCTTACGGGAGTAGAAAGCCTCGTCTTTCTCCCGCGGAGCGGCTGGTAGTTTCGAACCACTGACCTTAAGGTTCGCAGCCCGATTCGTAACCACTATGCTACCAGAGTTCCTTAACACTCTTTAAAAGGTCTTTTGCAGCAGATTTCTCCAATGTAATATATATTGTTGGATTTTTTGTCTGTTGCTTCCATGAACATTGTTTGTAGATCCAAGCAAAATGAAATCCTTGACAACTTCAACCTTTCTCAATTTATCAGGATGTTATTTATTGTTCCTGTTGTGAGAATTTTCATTTTCTTTACATTGAGTCATAATACAAACTGAAGTCTGTATTCTATGATCTTCATCAGTAAGTGTTTCAAGACTTGTTCACTTTCAGCAAGCACAGTTGTGCTGTCGGCATTTCGCAGGTTATTAATGCATCTTCCTCCAATCTTGATGCTGCATTCTTCTTCATATAGTGCAGTTTCTTGGATTATTTGCTCAGTATACAGATTGACAAAGTATGGTGAAAGGAAACAACCCTGATATACACCTTTCCTGATTTAAAACCATTCACTATCCCCTTGTTCTGTTGTAATGACAGTCTCTCGGTCTATGTAAAGGTTCCAATGAGCACAGGGAAGTGCTGTGGGATTCCCAATTTTCACAATATTGTCCATAATTTGTTATGATCCACTCAGTCAAATGCCTTTGCCTAGTCAATAAAACTCAAGTAAACATCTTTCTGGTAGTCTCTAAGTATGAGTATGACTTAAAAGGCGGGGGCAGGGAATTTTCAACACCTTGCTGAGTTAGTTTAAGAATTGACTTGTTATTGACTTGTTGGCATAAGAAATGATTAACATTTCCACGTAGGGTTGATATGAGTTGAAATTGACATCACAGTACACAACAACAAGCAGATTGATATTGTGCCTTGGCATCTCCAAAGGATCTCATCCAGAAACTGTGAACTCACAGTGAAAGCAATGATGCCTATTTATAATTGGAAAATGCTTCAAAACAACAGTATGAAGCAATCTACAAGACAACACTTGTTGTTGTTGTTAAGTGCCATGGAATTGGTTCTAACCCATAGCGACCCTGTATAGGGTTTCCAAGGAGCAGCTGGTGAGCTTGAGCCACCGACCTTGCAGTTCAAACTGACTTTGCAATCTAGCGCATTAACCCACAGCGCCACATCTACATCTAATGTATTAGATCTAATGTATTCTACATCTAATACAAAAAGGTGGCACAAGTGTTCAAGAGCTTCACTGCTAATTGAAAGGTTGACAGTTCCAACTCACTCAGAGGTACCTTGGAAGACAAGGTTACACACATGGAGCACTACTGAAATTGACAGTTGAAATCAACTCAATGGCAATTAATAACAATTACATATATTATGAAAAATGATTTGATTTAAAAGTAGGTTTAAAAAAATAAAGCTTCCCAAGGTGACCCACTAAATATAGAAATTTGGCTTTGCCTTTTGGAAAAATGTTTTAAAACACTGTGGATTTTAAGAAAAATTAAAACTTAATTTTTTAAAATAGGCTGGTGGAACCATTGAAGCAAAGACTTTTCCAGATGGGGTAAAGTCTAATCAGTATTTCACTCTGCTTCAACAGCAGTGGGTTTTCTTGATCACTCAGCAAGTATTAAGAGGTTTCAAAGGTTAGGAGTTCAACCCCCTTTTCCTGTCAGTTTAAGATATAACAAATTGAAAGTCTCAGCAAAAAAGAGAGGGGTGGTGGGGTGAGGTGGGGTGATGTAAAGAGGGCTTTCAACCAAGAGAACAGACAGGCAGGGAATGTAGCACAATACTCTACGGGAGAGGATGAGTCATGGGCAAAGGAAAGATTTTGAATTGCTTCTATTCTTTCTAAATATTAGAAAATGTTGAGGTAAAATTTGGTGGATTCCTTTTTAAGCAATCCAATTTGAAGACGTCTGCTCAGATTTCAGATCAAAGTGTAATGCGAATAATCTTTCTGCTTTTCAAATGTGAATTCTTTCATTAATGTTTTTTGTATCAAATTTAAATGATTTAGATTTAATACAGGCTAAATAAAACATGAGTATAATATATTTGAGATCCCTATCCAAAACCAGTGCAAATTCACCACAATATGCTAAATTTAACAATGTCAATGTATGAACTTCAAAGTTAAGGGGTATGGGGTCAAATACATTTATGGAATAAATGGTACTAAGTGTACCATATTGAAAAGGAAAGGCTGTTGAAGATTAAGATTTTTATTTCTTTAGTACTTGAATTCCAACTCATAGAGAATTCCAATTCATAGGGCAGAGTAGACTGCTCAAAAGAGTTTTCAAACCTGTAATTTTTATAGGACCAGAAAGCTGCATCTTTTTCCTTTGAGCAGCTGATGGGTTTGAACTGCTCACCTTGTGGTTAACAGCCCAATATATTGTTGTTACATGCTATTGAGTTGGTTCTGACACACAGCAACCCTGAACAGGGTTTCTGAGGAATTGCTGGTGGATTTGAACCCCCGACCCATGACTAACAGCCCAGTGCTTATCCTACATCTCACTGATTCACATTAAACACAAGAGAGGAAGAAATGTCTTGGTGTAATATATTGTGAACATTTTGTTGAAGTGATTAATGGAAGTTTTTAAATTTTTGAGCACTAAATTCTTTATTCTTACCTCTGTTTTATATCCATTTTTATATTTGTATTCTATTATCTACATTGAGATAGTGTTTTACAGTCTATAAACTGTTTTATGCACAATTCCAATTTAAAACTTTGGGTAGACAAGGCAGTTATTTTTTCCATTTAAAAAATAATAGGAAGATGAAGCTTAGAGAAATGTCTTACCTGAGGTCAAAGACAATACAAGGGGTTTTCAGAAAAATTCTTGGGAAAATACCATTATCTTTTCATTCATTTTTTCCACAAACTTTTTGAAGCCCCCTATTGTGGAGCTCTGGTAGCATAGTGGTTACGGATCAGGCTGCGAACCTTAAGGTCAGCAGTTTGAAACTACCAGCTGCTCCACAGGAGAAAGAAGAGGCTTCTTGCTCCCTTAAAGATTTACAGCCTCGGAAACCCTGTACAGGGCCGCTATGGGTCAGAGCAGACTTGACGGCACTTAACAACAACAACAAATTGTGGCTCTGTGGGTTAATGCACCAGACTGCAAAGCCGTTTGAACTGTAAGTCTGGCCATTCAAGCTCACCAGCTGCTCCTCGGAAAACCTATACAGAGTCACTATGGGTCGGAACTGACTCAACAGCACTTAACAACAACATTACACTTAACCAACCAACTCACTGCCAAGAGGGATATCAGTGGCACTTCTCCCAGAATACGGTAGCTACTTGTTGATGCCTCAGCTTCTCTCATCTGGGGCAAGCCGAAGACTTTTGGTTAAGAACTTGGCCACATCTTCTTGAATTGGTCATATAGCTGTGTGTTTTAGAGACCCAAGTTGATACCAGTATTTAACATCTGTTCAGTAACTTAATCTCAGACTCTTCCCCTCACCTCAACACTACCCCTATTTATTGCCCCTTCCTTTCACACTATCTTCAGCTTGGCCATTTTCCAAACAGAATGGTCCAACTCTATTTCCAACTTCTGTATGATTATTTACAGATGTTTCACATGCTTAAAACGAAAAAAAAAAAAATGATCTGGAGAGGGTGAGGTTGGGTGAAAGGGTCATTTTCTTACAAATATGGATTTAGGAAATGAAAGGCTGTGTGTGGCTGACACCTACTGCACAAACAGGGACATGACATGGCACATGCTATTTATATTGGTGGTTGTGTGCCGTTGAGTCCTCTGGTAGCGTAGTGGTTACGAATCGGGCTGCGAACCTTAAGGTCAGCGGTTCGAAACTACCAGCTGCTCCGCGGGAGAAAGATGAGGCTTTCTACTCCCGTAAGATTTACACCCTCGGAGACCCTGTACAGGGTCGCTATGGGTCGGAACCGACTCGACGGCACTTAACAACAACAACAACAACAATAGGGTTTCTGAGGCTATAAATCTTTACGGGAGCAGAAAGCCTTATCTTTCTCCCATGGAACCTGCTGGTAGTTTTGAACTGCTGGCCATGAGATTAGCAGCCTGACTTGTAACCACTACGCTACCAGGTGGCGGCTGTGTGCCGTGGAGTCAGTTCTGACTCATAGCGACCCTGCATAGGGTTTCTGAGGCTGTAACTCTTTATGGGAGCAGAAAGCCTCATCTTTCTCCAGCGGAACAGCTGGTAGTTTTGAACTGCTGACCTTGCGGTTTGCAGCCCGATTCATAACCACTATACTACCAGAGCTCCTTGCTATTTGTATTAGAGTTAACTAATAAAAGTACCATCATGTTTCAGTATCCCTTTATGAAACAGCAGGTAAGAAGCGTCTATTAATGCAAAGAAACAGAGCACAAAGTTCATTTATTCCATTCCTAAATTTGTTTCTGGGTTCAATAAACAAGCACTTTGTTCTTGTTCTTTGTAACTGAGCTGTGGAGCTTGAGATCAGCAAGAGAGGACTCAAATCTCTCCCTGGAGGAAACTCAGTCCATATTCCCACTCCATTCTTCTTATACCTACATGTCCAAAGCCAGAAGGAAACCCCAATTTACATTAAAGTCAGCTTACTTTCCAGGGCCCCTGCCTAAGGTCAAACAGACAGTGGTTTCCTAAGACAGTGTTTCTGGGAATCTTTGCTTCATTTTAAAAGGGAAAGCAGATGAAAATTCAGGAGAGAAAAGGAAGGAAATAAAAAATGTCAGTCCATTAATAAGTAAGCCCTTTTTAGTGTTTCCTCTATTTGTTTTCTGGACATATTCGTAAGTTCAAAGGAAGTTGTATCTTTAAGGATTTATACACTCCTGAGAATTTGTAATGTACTATAATCGGACTCCAGTTTGTGGTGATGGTCAACTAATTCAGGCTTTTCTGGAGATAATGATGAATTCTTGCTCTGACACTTAGACACAAAAAACTCTAGCAATTACAATTTTGTGTGCTGCACTTGGCCCATTCCCAGGAAGCCAACCAAGCATTGTTGTTGTTAGGTGTCAGTGAATCAATTCCAACTCATATGACAGAGTAGAACTGCCCCCATGGAGTTTCCTAAGCTGCTGTGGTGCTGTAGGATAAGCACTGGACTGGTAACCGAAAGGTCAGCAGTTCAAACCCACCAGCCACTCCTCGGACATCCTATATATGGTTGCTGAGTTGGAACCGACACAACGACACTTAACAATAACAATAACAGTTAACTTGGTGGTGCTATGGATTAGGTGTTCGGCTGATAACCACAGGATCTGTGGTTCAAACCCCCCAGTCATCCTCGGGAGAAAGATAGGCTGTCTGCTCTCATAAACATTAACAGTTTCAGAAACCCTATTTAAGATGTCTGAGTCATAATTGACTCAATGGGAGTGTATCTTTGGTAGCTAACCTGGAGGAGCCCTGGTAGTAGAGTGGCTAAGTACTGAGTTGCTAACCAAAAGGTCGGCAGTTCTAACCCACCATCTGCTTTGTGGCAATTTACTTCTTTAAATATGTGGCAATCTACTTCTGTAAAGATTATAGCCTTGGAAGCCCTATGGGGCAGTTCTACTTTGTTCTATAGAATCTCTATGAGTTGGAATCAACTCCACGGCCATGTGTTTGCCCACATATGAAGATAAGCTAAAAAGTATTGCTATAAAATCAGAAATCTTTATCAAACAAAATGATCAAATGTGAAACTACTATTTCTCAACATTTCCTCCATCTAGGTCTATACACTTCTGAAGGTGGTATTTCCATCTCTCTTACTCTTCCTCAAAGTATTCTGCACATCAAAATGGCAGCTTTGGCATTCTCAAGGGATGCAAATTGCGTTCCTTTTAAATGTTCCTTGAGTTTGGGGAACACAAAGAAATCTGCAAGAGCAAGATAGGACTCTAGAGTGGATGGGTTAAGGTTTCTCAACAAAATTCTTATAGAACAGCTCTAGACACCCTCAAAAAATGATATGTGTATTGTTATGACAGAAAAAAATTTTCTTCAGTGCAATTTTCCTGACCTTTTTATTAGCAAAGCACTTGAAGTTTCTTAAAACTTCTTCATAGTAAGTGCCTATGATCATCCTGTGTCCTTTGAGAAAATCAATCAAGATGACCCCTTTGGAATTTAAAAAACAGTTGCCATAACCTTCTGAGCTGACCTCTCTGCCTTGCATTTAACTGGCCCAGCAGAATCCTTCAAAGTCACTGTTTTGATTTAACTTTTTTTTTTTTTGAAGACATTTTAATGAGGTTGTTGTTGTTAAGTGCTGTTGAGTTGATTTCGACCCTTAGTGATCCTGTATAGGGTTTCCAAGGAGCAACTGGTGAGCTTGAACCACTGACTTTGCAGTTCAAATGACTTTGCAGTCTGACGCATTAACCCACAGCACCACACCAGGACTCCTTAATGAGGTCAAGACAAGTGTATTACTGAGAGAACTTGTCTGCAGCCATCTACTAATCACAGAGACATGTTTAAGCATGCTTTGTGTGGAATAAATTGGTGCATGTATGAGCTGGAGTCCTAGTAGCAATACTTGTTGACTCACCCTAGTACTCTGCGCCCCCCTGGGGAAGTGGATGCACTGTCTGTGTTCCTATCCACCTCTTCTACTTGTGCAACTTCAACTTGTCACCTATTCAGGGAATTTGCTTCTGTAATTATTCTTCTTTCTACTGCATCATGCATCATCAGATTTAAAAAGCAAAACAAAACAAAAACTCTTTGCTGGATTATCTATCAGCATATGTACAAGCTGTAATGTCTCCCAGTTGTTTTTTTTTTTTAAATCCTTTGACTACACATTATTCCTTTCCAGTTACCATCCAACTTCTCTGCTCCCCTATCTCCACCTTCTCACCTCTTTTTGTGCTCCTAGGTTGGATACTTTTTTCTTCTAGACCTTTTCTCTTCCCTATCTTCACTCACTCATTACTTAGATGATCTCTCCTTTTCTCTTTTCACTCACTGGTGGGTAATTGCATCCACTCCCATGACTTTCAGTATAATTTATGCATTAGTATTCCCCAGATTTCGGATTTAGCCCTCATTGCCTCCATAAATTCTAGAATTATCTACCTAACTGCCTATTTTGTATTTGTTTACATATTTAATAATCATATCAAACTTATGTTCAAAATAGGGTGTGTGCTTCCCTCTCCAAAGTTATTCTTCTGCCGGTATTATCTACTGTAGTAAATGGTATTAGTTGTAGTCAATCTTGAGTTATCTTTTTCTCACATATTCTACATCTGGTTTGTCAGAAAATCCTATTGGTTTTAGCTTCAAATTTTACTTAGAAAGAAATAATTTCTTACCATCTCCACTACTACCACTCACATTCATCAACACCATCACCATCACCATCAGCTTTTACCTGAACTATTTCAAGAGTCTTCTAACTTAGCTTCCTGTTTCCACACTTACTCTCCTGCAAGTATTCTTTTACACTGTTCTCAACACAGCAGCCAGAATGACCCTTTATAATCATAAATCAGGACATGTCATTCACTTGCTCAAAACCATCTGTTTATTACCCATCATATTTAATTAAAATAGAATCTGAGTCCTTCTTTATCGTGCTCCAGGTGGTCATTCCAAAGTCATATTTTTCTACTCATCCTTTATGACACTGTAGGATAAGCACTAGACTGCTAATCACAAGATCGGTGGTTCAAACCCACCAGAAGCTCCTCAGAAATACTATACAGGTTCGCTATGAGTAGGAACTGACTTGAAGGCATTTAGCAAGAACTCTTCCTTTTATTTGCTACCCCCAGCCTCATAGACCTCCTTTCTATTTCTTGAACATAAAGTTTTATTTAGAGCTTTGTACTAGCAGAGCTTCTGCCTGGAGTACTCCTCTACCAAACAGTTGCAAGCCTTACTCCCTGTCTTAGTTACCTTGTTGTTGTTGTTGTTGTTGTTAGGTGACATCACCTTGGTACTGATGCATAGTGACCTTATGACCAACAGAACGAAACACTACCCACTCCAGCACCAATCTCACAATCATTGCTACACTTGAGCCCAATTGCTGCTGCCATTTGTGCCAATCCATCTTATTGGGTGTCTTCCTCTTTTTCGCGGACCCTCTACTTTGCCAAGCATGATGTCTTTCTCCAGGAACTGGTCCCTCCTGAAAGTATGTCTGAAGTATGAGAGATGAAGTCTGGTCATCCTGGCTCCTAAGGCGTACTCTGGTTGTACTTCTTCCAACATGTCAGTCCATGGAACTTTTAATATTCTCTTCCAACATATATCAAATGCATTAATTCTTCTATGGTTTTCTTTATTCATTGACCAACTTTTACACACATATGAGGTTATTGAAAATACCATGGTTTGGGTCAGGCACACCTTAGTCCTCAAACTTTTTTTTTGCTCTTGTGCAGCAGATTTACCTAACGCAATAATATGTCATTGGTTTCTTGACTGCTGCTTCCATGAGTATTGATGGTTGATCTGAGCAAAATGAAGTCTTGGAAAATGTCAATCTTTTCTCCATTTATCCTTTTTTCAAAAAACATTTTTTGGTGAATTTAGTGAAGGTTAACAGACAAGATCATTAGCTTTACATTCAACAAATGATAAACTTTGTTTCATCTCAATGATTACAATTGCCTCTCTGCAACAACAGTAATCCTACTTCCTCTATCTGGCTTCCCTTTTACATCCTATATTTCACAAGTTAATAAAGAAAAAATATTTGATGTGTACATACAAAAGAAAAAATATATATTCATTTAAATGTCTTAAGGGCATATTCTGTAAGCCAGCCTCCTGCCCCCAGGCACACAGCTTTACTTAGTCCATGGGTCCAGAGACCATAGCTGCTCAATCTCTCCATTCCATCGCCTTGCCACCGTCTCTACTGTTGCCACTTTTCTAGGTAGAATCTCATGATTCATTCATACTCTTTCTTCTTGGTGGTTCTGGGATCATGTGTTCCTGGAATGATAGATTAATGGCTCCTCCCTTTTATTTACAAATCTTCTATAATTACAGTTGTGACAATCACAATTAATCTTACTAACAATTGCTCACAATTTAAT
>NW_006408535.1:29184798-29190121 GCF_000296735.1 Chrysochloris asiatica | reverse complement strand
CTCCATTGCTGCATCAATTAATTGAAAGATTTCAGTTTGTATTTATTCCATCAATGCCTTCAGTGCACCTTGGATGTCTTCCTCCAGTATCACTGGCTCTTGATCATATACTGCCTCTTGAAATGTTTGAACATCAATAATTTCTTTTTGGTACAGTGATTCTGTGTATTCCTTCCATCTTCTTTTGTTGCTTTCTGCTTCATTCAGTATTTTTCCCAGCATCGTTTTTATCACCAAGGTCATATTTTATCACCAAGTTCATATTTATCACCAAGGTCAGGTCGGAATGCACTCAAAATATGCCTAGGGGAAGAGCTGCCTCCTCAATGTAGAGTTAACCTTAATGACATGGATGGACAAGTTTTCTGGACCTTCATTTGCTGATGGGGCACAATTCAAAATGAGAAGAAACAGGTGTAGATGACCATTAATAATTGTAACCTGGAATGTATGAAGTATGAATCTAGGAAAATTGGAAGTCATCTAAAATGAAATGGAATTCATTAAAGTCAATATCATATGCATTAGCTAGCTGAAATGGACTGGTATAGGCCATTTTGTGTTGCACAATCATATGGTTTACTATGCTAGGAATGACAAATGGAAGAGGAATGGCCTCACATTAATAAATTAATCTGACAAAAGAGAATTTCAAAATCTTTCTTGAAGTACAATGGTGTCTGCGATAGGAAAATATCCAAAAGCCTACAAGGAAAATGAGTTAATTCCACTTTTATTCAAATTTACAAGCCAACAACCAAAGTCCAAGATGATGAAATTGAAGAATTCTACCAACTTCTT
Organism: Chrysochloris asiatica; assembly: GCF_000296735.1. NCBI lineage: Eukaryota > Metazoa > Chordata > Mammalia > Afrosoricida > Chrysochloridae > Chrysochloris > Chrysochloris asiatica. Next base: position 29,189,320 of record NW_006408535.1, on the reverse strand, counting down.
CAGTGGTTGGTGCAAAATTCTATCATGAGAGGAAGGCTCCTTAACAAACTGTGATATACAGATTACAAAACTTTGCTTGTTGAAAGTGAAGAAGACTTAAAGTACTTAATGATGAAGATCAAACAAAATAGCCTTCAGTGTGGATTACAACTCAATGTAAAGAAAACTAAAATCCTCTTAATACACCAATAAACATCATGATAAACATAGAAAACCTGTTATGGTTGTTAAGTATTGCTGAATTGGTTCTGACTCATAGCAACCCTGTATAGGGTTTCCAAGGAGCAGCTGGTAGATTTGAACTGACAACCTTGTAGTTCGTAGTCCAGTGCTGATCCAACATTACCACATTAGGAGTCCAGAGAAAAGATAGTCATTGTCAAATATTTCATTTTACTCCGATCTACAATCAACACCCATGGAAAGAGTAGTCAAGAAATCAAATGATACATTGAAATGGGCAAATCTGCAGCAAAAAAACCCAAAACAAAACCTCTTTAAAATGATAAAAAACAAAGATGTCACTTTGAGGACTAAAGTGGGCCGGACCCACGCTGTGGTATTTTTGAATTGTCACATATGAACACTGGAGAATGAATAAGGAAGAGGAGGTGCCTATCAATCATGGTGTTGGCAAAGAATATTGACCATGTTAGAGACTGCCAGAAAAATCCCGCATGTCTGTCAGTTTGTCCTGCTGTGGTGTGCTGTGATGCTGAAAGCTATGCCACTGGTGTTTTAAATACCTTCAGAGTTGCCCATGACGCATGGTTTCAGCAGAACTTTCAGATTAAGAACAGACTAGGAAGAAGGAATGGGCACTTAGGAGAGATTAGCCCCTGAAAATCATATGCATAACAGTGAAACATTTCCAGATACAGAGCTGGAAGACAAACCCTCAGGTTAGAAGGCACTCAAAGTACAACTGAGGAAGAGCTGTTTTCTCAGACTAGAATCCACCTTAATTATGTGGATAGAGCAAAGCTTTCAGGACTTGTATTTGCTCATGGGCACAACTCAAAATGAGAAGAAACAGCTTCAAATATCTATTAATAATCAGAATGTGGAATATACAAAGTATCATCTAAGAAAAGTGGAAGTCATAAAAAATGAAATGGAACACATAAAGATCAATATGCTACGTATTAGGGTCCTGGCTGTTTGAATGAGACAATCATATGATCACTATGCTGGTAATGACAAATTGAAGAGGCATGGTATCATATTAATTGTTAAAAAGAGCATTTCAAGATCTGTCTAGAAATGCAATGCTGGGAGGCAGGGCAAGCTGATGGACTCAGCATAAGGCTGTGTGGTCTCTCTGCAGCAAGGATACGTAAAACAAGATGAGACAGATTCAGAAGATGGTTCTGGAACTCTGAGTTTCAGATAAAGGGATAAATAAGGTGATTGAGTGAGTGCTTACCAGGAGAAAGAATTGAACAGATACGACAAAAAAGGAGGTGACTTCTGATTTGGGGCAGCTGAGGGAAGCTGCCAAGGCCATCTTCAATGTGTGTGAGCAGATTAAGAGACAAGAAAGCATTCACATTTCAGAAGCCTGCCTATAACTTGCAGAGACAAAGGTGCGTTTCCCTCCCCACCCCTCCTTTTCCTCTCTGGTTCTTAGCACTCCCATAGTGGCCAGAGGGGAGATTTCTATCAATGTACACCCCCAGGGAAGATCCTGCTTTTCAGGTGTCAGAACCAGTAGACCCGTGGATGTATTCACAATTAAAGAGGAGGAGACAGAAGCACTAGCCCTGCTTGGGCAGGCCCTCCTCCAAATCTGCCCTGACCAGCCTTTCTTTGACTAGGAGAAGTGACTGAACAGACGTGTGGAGTAGAAAAAGGGAAAAGAAAAAAAAAAAAAAAAAAAAGGTTATAGGTCAGAGAGGCACACTGGGACCATATTGAACTTTCTCAGGTAGCTGTGAAAGCCAGAGGCCAGTAGGTGGAGCAGAAGCATTCAGCTTATTTTTCAGCTGTTGTTTGCTGCTTTTGTTTTGTTTGTTTTCCTTCTCTCTCTTGGGAGTGTTTTTTCTTCTTGCCTTAACCAACTGTGGCCATACAGACCAACCACAACAATATCGGATTCAGCCTCACCAATTGAACTAGACCAGCTGATCAACAACAACCAACATCAACTAAATTCACCCTGAACTGAACTGCACAAACAGCAAACAGAGAATGGTGCACAAACTGATCTCTTGATCACACCTACCAGAAGGCAGCTGGTGTGTGCCTAAGTAGATACCAACACACAATCATCAACTTAATATAAATACAACAACACAATGCCTCAAAAACACCAGACAATTTATGTTTGCATGAAAAAACAAGACAGAGTAGCTCAGACAAATGACCAAGAGGCAGAGCTAGAAAATGTTTTTGAGGCAAGAGAGGTCCTGGAACTGTCTGAAAAAGAGTTCAGGAGAATGATATTTAATACCTCCTAACTATTGACTTGACAGCACTTAACAACAACAACTATTGACAGAAAGGTTGAGGAAAAGAAGAAAGAATTCAAAAAAGTCCTACAAGAACATCAACAACAAAAACAAAAAGACCCAGAGAATTTGAGACAATACAAAATATGCAAACAGAAACCCAGAAAATTAATATTAAGATATCAGAAACAGAAAATACACTGAAAGGGCAAATGAGTACATTTGAATCAATGGAAGCCAGAATTAGTGAGCATGAAGATAAAACTGTTAATACTAATCAACTAAAAAAAACAGTCAGAAAAAAGGATGGAAAAAATCTGAAGAAAACCTAGGATTCATGTGGGACAACGTGAAGAGGAATAACCTATGGGTGATCAGAATTCCAGAACAGGAAGAAACAAAGAAAAGATAGTCTAAGAGATGCTAGAAGAAAATTTCCCTAACATCATGAAAAATGAAAAGATAGTATTCAAGAAGCTGAATGAACTCCAGGCAGGATAGACCCCAAAAGAAAATCACCAAGACATATCGTAATCAAATTCTTTAAAATCAAAGACAAGGAAAGGATCCTGAAAGTAGCAGGAGGTAAGGTAGATTTTAAGATAAAATAGACAGTTTTAAAATAGGGAAGAAATGAATAAAGTACAGGGTAATGTCAAAGAAATTTACTACATCTTCACATCAAATCAAGAAAAGGAAAATCCATGGATATTTTGTAAATATTAAAACTATGAAATTTTGACAAGAAAAAGCACACAAAAAAATGAGTTCAGCACATGAAGGCATGCAGAACAAAGAAACCAGAAGCACCAAAAAAAAGTACAGCAAAATGACTGTAATCAGTTCATACTTATTGATATTTAAACTGAATGTCAATGGATTAAATACAGCAGTCAATAGACAGAGTAGTAGATGGATAAAATACTGGATTCTCCAATATGCAGTCTACACGAGACACATCTTACACACAAAGACAAACATAGATGAAACATTAAAGGATGGAAAAAATGTATCAAGCTAATGCCAATCAAAAATGAGCAGGAATGGAAATATTAATTTCTGGTAAAATAAACTTTAAGGCAAAAACTGGAGTCCTATTGTGGTGATTTGGGTTAATGCATGGGCCTGCAAAGTTGGCTTGGACATGCAGGGTTATGGGTCAGAACCAAGTCGACAGCACTTAACAACAACAACAAGGCAAAAACCAGCATAAGAGACAAAGAATGACATTATCTCATGATTAAAGGGTCAATTGAACAAGAGGATATAACTACAATAAGTATTTGCGCTCCTAATGTAAGAGCTTCAAAATACATAAATCAAACTCTAATACAATTGAAGAAAGAAATAGACAACTCTACAATAATAGTACGATATTTTAATACACCACTTCCAAAAAAGGACAGAGCAACCAGGAAGAAACTCACCAAAGACACAGAGGAACTAAACAGCACAATCAAGCAACTTGACCTCACAGATTTGTACAGAGCATTCAATACAACAACAGTACATTACACATTCTTTTCCAGTGCACATGTAACATTCTACAGACTAGACCACTGTGTTAGGCCACAAAGTAAGTCTCAATAAATTTTAAAACATCAAAACACTAGAAACCATCTTCTTAGATCACAATGCTATAAAATTAGAAATCAACAATAGGGAGATCAAGGAAACAAAATTGAGTACATGGAAATGGAATAAAATCCTGTTTAAAAGCTACTGGGTAATAGAAAACATGAAATTAAAAAATCCGTGAAACAAATGAGAAAAAAAGCGCAACATACCAAACCATTGGGACACAGCAATAAATGAACCCATCCAAAAAGAAGAAAGAACCAAATTCAACCCATTAACACAACATCTCCAACAATTAGAAAAAGACCAAATAATGCTATAGTCACTTGAAGATAAGAAATAATAAAGATAAGAGCAGAAATAAATGAATTAGAAAACAGAAAAACAATAGAAAGAATAAAAAAGACAAGAAGTAGGTTCTTTGAAAGGATTAATAAATTAGAAAAACCACTAGCAAACTGAACAAAAGAAAAGAGGGAAAAGACACAAATAGC
>NW_006408535.1:29176981-29180127 GCF_000296735.1 Chrysochloris asiatica | reverse complement strand
AAGAAAATGACAACACAATTAAAAAATGGGCACAGGGTAAGAACAGACGCTTTACCAATGAAGACCTCCAGCCAGCCAATAAACATAGGAAGAAATGTTCATGATCATTAGCCATTGTTGTTGTTGGTAAGTACCATGGAGTCAGTTCTGACTCATAGTGACCCTGCACTGGGTTTCTGAGGCTGTAAATCTTTACAGGAGCATAACGCCGCATCTTTCTCCCACAGAACCGCTGGTAGTTTCGAATTGCTGACCTTGAGGTTGTCAGCCCGACTCATAACCACTATGCTAGCAGAGCTCCTTTTAGAGAGATACAAATCAAAACAACAATGAGATACCATCTCACGCCAACATTAACAGCAAATTTCAAAGAAACAGCAAGTGCTGGTGAGGATTTGGAGAGACTGGGCCCCTCTAACGTTGATGATGAGACTGTAAAATAGTTCAATTATTCAAGAGAATGGTAAGGCGATTCCTCAGAAAATTTGAAAAAGAAATACCTTCTGACCCAGCAATCCCTTCTTAGCATATACTCACAAGAAATACAAGTCATATATGAATAGATATGTGCACACCAATGTTCATCTCAGGATTATTCACAATAGCAAGAAGATGGAGACAGCCTAAGTGCACATCAGTGGAAGAATGGATAAACAAACTGTGGTACATACACATTAATAGAATACTGTGCAATGGTGGAGAATAACAATGAATCTGTGAAACACCTTATAACTTGGATGAATCTGGAGGACATTAGGCTGAGTGAAATTAGTCAATCACAAAAAGACAAATATTACATGAGACCATTATTGTAAATGCTTAAGAAAAGAAGGGTAACCATCAAAGAATGTTTCTCCTTGTCTGGAAACCTTTTCTTAAGCATTTACAATAATGGTCTGATACAATATTTGTCCTTTTGTGATTGACTAATTTCACTCAGCTTAATGTCCTCCAGGTTCATCCAACATTCTTTGATGGTTATCAGGGGTGGAAGGAAGGGAAAAGTAATTCACTGGCTAGAGGGTAGACATATTTTACCTTAGGTGATGGGGAGGGCAATATACAAGAAGGGGAAGGGCAATATACAAGAAGAGGGAGGGTTACAGAAGAATAAGGAAGATAGGTGAAAACACAGAGAGGTATGCATGGGCTAAAGAGGGATAAAGATAAATGGTAATATATATACACAGCCTTAGAACAACAGTGTTCTGTGCACAGATACATGGATTGAGACATAGGCTGAATGGGTAAGGGAAAAAGAATGGGATATATGTATTTATATATCCCACAATATGTAAGTTTGAAAGAGGATATTTGTACATGAGTATCTACCTTTCTACAAACACAACTATAAATGTGGTGGAGCATACAGTGGGCAAAATGATGAAAAATTCCTAGATGTTATTCAACATCCAAAGGAAATGAGTTGTTGGGCCTAGGGGCTCAGGACCATCATCTCAAGGGCCACCATGGTCAATTGGGATATCATAGTCCACAAAGACAATGTTCTGCATCTTACTTTGGTGAGTATCATCTGGGATCTTGAAAGCCCATGAGCAGCCATCGAAGTTGCAGCTGTTGGTCTCTCCATGTGTGGAAGAAAGAAGAGTGGTAAGAATTGAAGAGACTTGAAATCAATTGGTCCAATAGATTAATGGAACATATGTGCACCAGTCTCCACGATTCTGAGACCAGAAGAACTAGACAGTGCCCAGTTACCACTACCAACTGTCCTGATAGGGATCCATTAGATGGTACTGGATAGAGTGTGAGAAAATGTGGAACAAAATTTTCTAGTCAGAAACAGAGTGGAGGAACCTGAGACTATGACCCTTGACCACCTTTCAGGTCTGGAACGGAACTCACCTAAGCAGTGGATTGTTTTACAGCAGCGGACAACAGCACTGGTAAAGAATGCTCACCATGGAATGAACGGTCATCATTCAAAATCAAAGGGCAACATGTTCCCAGGGACAAAGTTGAGAAGGGACTGGAAGGTGGGTGGAATGTAAATGGAAACCATAGGGAGGAAGCAGGGTAACTGTTGTTGCCTGGAAGAGAATGTAATCATTGAGATGAAGCAAATGTATGATTTATTGAATGTAAAACTGATGCTCTCGTCTGTAAACCTTCATTCAACTCACAATAAAAAGCTAAAAATTTAAATTAAAAATAAAAAAAGAAATACAATGCTGTCTGTGATAGGATAATATCTATATGTCTACAAGGAAGATTAGTTAATACAACTATTGTTCAAATTATGCACCAACCAAAAAGCCAGTGATGACTTAATTGAAGAATTCTACCATCTTCAGCAGTCTGAAATTGACCAAACATACAATCAAGACACTGGTGATTGGAATTACTGGTAATTGGAATGCGAAAGTTGGGAACAAAGAGGAGGAATCATTAGTTAGAAAATAGGGTCTTAGTGATAGAAATAACGCTGGAGACCACATAATAGAATGGTGTAAGACCAACAACTTTTTCATTGTAAATGCATTTTTTTTTTCAACAGTATATATGGTGATTATACACATGGACCATCACTTGTCTTCAATTTGTTATACTCTGGTGGCTTGTGTGTTACTGTGATAGTGAAAGCTTTGCCACTGGTATTTTAAATACCAGCAGGGGCATCCATGTTGAACAGGTTTCAATAGAGCTTTCAGACTTTGGCAAACTAGGAAGAAGGAGAGGCAGAACTCTTCTGAAAGGTTAGCCTTTGAAATCTTATGAATAGTGCTGAAACATTGCCAGATATAGTACTGGAAGATGAACTCCTCAGGTTGGAAGACACTCAAAACATGCCTGTGGAAGAGCTGCCTCCTCAAAGTAGAGTTAATCTTAATGACATGGATGGAGCAAAGCTTAGGCACAACTCAACATGAGAACAGCTGCAAACATCAGTTAGTAAATGGAGCCTGAAATGTATGAAATCTTAATCTAAGAAAATTGGAAACTTAAAAATGAAAAGGAACACATAGAGATAGATATCTTAGGCATTAGCTAGTTGAAATGGACTTACATTGTCTATTTTGAATCAGACAGTGATATGATTTATTATGCCAGGAATGCAAATTGAAGAGGAATGGCCTCACATTAATAGTTGAAATTAGCATATCAAGATCTGTCCTGAAGTACAG
>NW_006408535.1:29168742-29175971 GCF_000296735.1 Chrysochloris asiatica | reverse complement strand
ATGAAAACTATTCAATGGTGACTCTGACTTACCCCCCACACTCTTAAACTAAACTCCTTCTTAAAACCTTGTAAGCCAGTCACTTTGTGCCTTTATTGCCCCCCTCATTTTAGGTAGCCAATGTCTAAGTTGCCTGTCCCTATCTACCCTGTGTACAAAGGGGATAGTGTTGATACTTGATGTGAAGACTCGCTCTCTGTTGGTATGTTGAGTGTAGATCAAGTTCATCAACTTGTAGCAATTTACCCTCATTTCCTTTATCAAAAAAAATTTTTTTTGTCTTCCTCTAGTTGAGTTCTGATTATCAAGCCATCAAGTCTAGGTCAAATGGGTACTATCTGCAAGTTTGGGTGTTCAAGACAAATCTTTTTGACGATGAATGCAACACCATTCCTCTTCAATTTGTCATTGCCACCATAGTAAACCACATGACTGTCTGATTCAAAATGGCCAATATCAATCTTTATGTGCTCCCATTTTTGATGGCTTCCAATTTTCCTAGATTCATACTTTGCAATTCCACATTGCAATTATTAATGGATATTTGCAGTTGTTGCTTCTCATTTTGCGTCTTCCCCATGAGCAAATGAAGGTCCTGAAAACTTTTTTCCATTCTTGTCATTAAGCTGGTCTCTACTTTGAGGTGACAGTTCTTCCGCAGCTGTATTTTGAGTGCCTTCCAATTTCAGGGGTTGATCTTCTGGCACAATGTCAGACAACGTTTTAATACTATTCATAGGGTTTTTTTTGTGTGTGTGTTGTTGTTTTTTTCATAAAGTTTTTAGTGGCTAATTCCTCAGAAAGGGATGCCTATTCCTTCTCCCTAACTGTTTTTTAGTTTGGAAGCTCTGCTGAATCTGTTCATTATGGGTGACTCTGCTGGTATTTGACAACCAGTGACATATCTTCCAGCATTCCAGCCACCACAGTACAACAAACTGAAAGATGTGTGGGGTTTAAACACATTAGAAACATGAAAGGTTTAGACTAGACCAATTAGGGAATCAAAGAAACCAACCAGCAGCCTAGCCATTTCAGTGCTTTACTTGAAGTCCATCTTTACCCACCTTCCTTGTCTACCTCTAACCCCCCAATATCCTTTATCCCTATTATTTACCACCAGTTTTGGATTCAATCATTTGGGAGTTATCTTTCTTCATTATAGTCTCATTTCTATTCAGTAATCTCATTTAATACTAAATTTCCCTTACTTCATACACTAATCTCAGACACTCACTATCTTCTTTTCAACTCATCCTGAACTGCCACACCTACAATGAAACTAATATTCTACTCCTGACAAATAGCTACTTTCACAAGCCTCCAGTAGTGGTTGTTCCTTGCCCTGTGCTAATAGGCCCTGGAGGGTACAAAGGAATGAATATTTATTGAGCAACCACCAGGTGCTGAGCAAGGTACTCAACATATTTTAAACTCATTTAACCCCCAAACAACCCTTCTAGATCAATATTTTTGTTTCATTTTTTAAAATTAGGGAACTGGAGTTTGGAAATTTTATGTGACTTGACAAAGTCACAGAATGGTTTAACCGGCCCCACAGCATTTGTTCTTTTCACTGTGTCAAGGAAGAAGGAAGGAATCTTTTTCACCCTTATCATTTCAGGACAATTGCCCCATTACCACATCTCAATTCTTCTGTGAGTACTTGGACTAAGTAAGTCATTTCGTCAATTACTGCTGTTTACGAGTCAGGCTGCTAACCTTAAGGTCAGCAGTTCGAAACTATCAGCTATTCCACGGGAGAAAGATGAGGCTGTCTGCTCCCATAAAGATTTATAACGTCAGAAACCCTTTGCAGGGTTTCTATGAGTTGGAACCAACACCACAGCACAGCACTACCATCACTGACCCCTCAGAAAAGATTTCCATACTAAAAGAAACATTCTTTGATGGTTACCATAGGTGGGAGAGAGGGGAGAGTAGTTCATAGGTTAGAGGGTAGACACCTGTTAGCTCGGGTGATGGGGAGGACAATATAAAAGGAGGGAGAAGGCAATACACAAGAAGAGGGAGGGTAGCAGATGAACAATGAAGATAAGGGAAGAGTTAAGAAGGTATAGTTGGGCTGAATGGGATAGAGGTAAATAGTGATTTATACACAACCTTGGCACAACAGTGTTCTGTGATACAGGGATGGAGACAGGGATAATGGAGAATGTGTAAAGGAGGGGGAAAATGTTCAGGTGCTTAGGTGTTTGACTGTCTTATGGATATTGGCTTCCCCTGAGTACTACTGTAAAACAGAACTTTAAGTCTGATAGAAATGAATATTCGGAATTATGATTGCAGAAAGTTTGTATTCCCACCTTCAGCCTATAACTGATTGTTGTTGTTGTTGTTGTTGTTAAGTGCCATTGAGTCGGGTACGACCCATAGCGACCCTGTACAGGGTTTCCGAGGGTGTAAATCTTTACGGGAGTAGAAAGCCTCATCTTTCTCCCGCGGAGCAGCTGGTAGTTTCGAACCGCTGACCTTAAGGTTCGCAGCCCGATTCGTAACCACTACGCTACCAGATAGGATTAGCTAAAAAAGGAGTTAGATTTGCCCAGGGAAATAGGCTTCTTGTTAAGCCTTTGTGGAGTACAGGGTCACAGGTGGAATCCTGAGTCCCATCCAGAACCTTCTGAGGTGGGACATTCCCACTTGAAAAAGACATGCAGACCAACCCAGAACACTGGGAGAACAGAAGATTCTTTTTGAAAAAAATACCAGTAGAAAAAAATCAGACTGTTTGGCTGTTAGAATATGAAGCAAGCTGTTTGCTTTGGAAGCATCAAGGCAAGGAAAATTAGTTCATCAGGGAAAACCGCGTCCTAAGACTGAAACTCAAAGGTAATCCACAAGCAGTCAAGTATGCTTACTGGTGTCTACCATGGTCTACTTGTGAGTGGAAGTGGGGGAAATGTAGCAATGAAGACATGGGCTGACTGTGGCCGTGTTCCATTGACACCCATTGACCTTGAGATGAGAGAGAGAAGAGGAAGGGCTAACTGGTCTGAAGTTTAGGAAGATGTGTGAACTCCTGAGCCCAAGAGCACTGACCTACCATTGGGGGCTAGAGCTGAATGTGAAGTGGCCACCAATTGGTCTGAAGTGTGGGAGGTGTGCATGAACTCCCAAACTTGTACCTACTACCCATTTGACCTAGTTTGGATGGCTAGCTGACTAGAAATCTACCAGATGAAGATAAAGATGCTTAGTATTATAAGTAAATATAAATTGCTACAATTTGATGAACTGAAACTTTGCCTATGGATGCTCAAAATTCCAACTGAAATGGAAGGATTCTTCCTGTCAAAGATCAAGCTTGTTTTCTCAGTGCACTGGGTTGATAAGGATGAGCAATTTAGACATTGGCTATAAAAGCACAAGGTAACTGGCTTACAGGCTTTCATGATTGTGCTTAGTTTCAGAACAAGGGGGTTAAAGTAGAATTCCCACTGAATAGTTCTCCTCTTTTCCAGGTGGATCTGGTGAAAGGGGATGAAGGATGATGGTTATAGGATTTTATGAGTAGTTGTTAGCAGGATTAATTGCGATTGTCACAACTGTAATTGTAGAAAATGTAAAAGGGGGGGAGTAGTTTGTCTTTCATTGCAGAAACAGAGGATCCCAGGACCATCAAGAAGGGAGAGCACAAGAGCCTATCCAGAAACCAGCAACAACAGAGACTGTGGCAGAGATAATATCATGGAGAGATAAAGCAGCTTCAACTCTAGGCCCAAAACCTGTGTGCCTGCAGACAGGAGGCTGGCTTGAAAAATGTGCCCTTTGGACATTTAAATGAATATGCATTTTTTGTTTTGTATGTGTACTCAAATATTTTTTGCTTTGTTGATTTGTGAAAAATAAAATATAAAAGGGAAGCCACAGGGAGGAAGCAGGATAACTAATTGTTCTTGCAGGGAGGGGATTATTATCATTTAGATGAAACAAAATGTATGATTGGTTGTAAGTAAAGCTGATGATCTTGTCTGTTAACCTGAACTCATTTCACAATAAAAAGTTTAAAAAAAAAAAAGAGAGGTTTGAGTCTACTCAGAGAGGCACCTTGGAAGAAAGTCCTGGCAATCTACTTCCAAGAAATAAACCATTGAAAACCCTGTGGAGCACAGTTATACTCTTACACATATGAAGTCACCATGAATTAACTCATGTTTTGTTTGTTTTTATTGATTTCTGGAAACTTCTTTACAGACTTGAGTACCTAGCTTTGTATTTACTCTCCAGAAGAGAGCTAGACTCTTAACCATTATATAAAACTGCCTCTTAACTTGTTGTTAGGTGTCGTTGAGTCGATTCCAACCCATAGCGACCCTGTATAGGGTTTCCAAGAAGCAGCTGGTGAGCTTGAACCACTGACCTTTCAGTTCAAACGACTTTGCAGTCTGACGCATTAACCCAAACCACCACACCAGGACCTCTTACTAGATGCTGACAAATTCCTTTTTTACAGTAACTGCCAATCTCTCAACTGTCCCACCCTCTCACTTGTAATAAACTCGTTCTTAATCTCATTATTCTCTCTACTTCCTCTTCAGTGCTCCTCTCATTCTTCACTCTAAGACCATTCCAAATGCATGGCCCTGCCCCTGGTTGGCTACCAGCTGGTGCTGCCACAGCCACAGCCACAGTCATAGCAGCCTCTTTCTGGTCCTTGAATGTACCTATCAAAGGGTTTTTGTCTGTACTCTTCTACCTATAGGCATTCCCTCTCTATTAGCCTAATTTATTACTATTCATTCTTCTGCTCTAGCTTGAGTGTCACTTCCTCACCCAACCCCATTGCTGATGCTGGAGCATATTCTTTACTTCTGAACACTAACCTGTAAGTGTACATTAATGATATGCATTAACTAGAGTGATTTTATCATGAATGTTTATCTTTCAAACTAGACTGCAAACTCTATGAAGAACAATGGCTGATTTTGCTCATCAGTGTCTCTAGAGCCCAGTTCAGTGCCTGAGACAAAGTAGGCACTCAATTAAAATCCAGAAGAAAGATCTGGACTAAAATTTTCATTTTAGGAGCATATGTGTGGTCACTGATGTTACTACCCATAAAGGATGCTTAGAGTGAGAAGAATATACAACCCAGCTCAGTCTGGACAAACTAGACATTGGATTCAAAGCTGCTCTTCCTCATCATAAAAATGACACAGTGGCAGCATTGTCTGACCTCCTCCTCTAACTTCATAAGGAGAAGAATCATTATTAGCAACAGCCTGAAGTGGAAGTCAAACATACCTTCACCCTCCAAAATTTTTTTCCCCACCAATTCTGACATCAGCCTTCCTTTCCATGACCTGCTGTACCTCTCTGCTGGATTCTAGAGTTCATCGCAATGGCCACACAACACTCAAAGACCTCACTCACAATTATGGGGTCATGAAGGAAGTAATCAGCTACAATTCAGCCTCAAGGATGACTCAGGATACAGTTTGGTCAGGACAACTTCTCAGTCTTGCCCCTCCTTGGCCTTCAGCCTCTTGGTTCTCAACCCCCTCCAGCCTTTTAGATCTCTTGGACCAGCCTGGCCTTTGCTCTATTCTCAGACAAGTGTTACAAAGGTTTTTAGCTCCACTGATAAGTGACCGGAGGCACTCCACTTAGTAAGGCTCTTGCCTGAAGGCACTCAGCTTTCTTACTCCACGAGACAGAAAGTCTCCTAGTTCTGCTACCTTTCCTGCTGCTGTTCATCTGTCACTGTTGCTTACCGTCTCTTGCCATCTCTAGTGTTATAGGACTCTATCGTTTTTCTCTCTGTCTGTCTTTGTCTCCTGGGTCTAGGAAGCTTTCAGTACAGGGATACCAGATCTAAAGAATGCAATCTACTCCTATCTCTTCTTCTTGGTGGTAGTCCCTTCTGCTCTGAGATTGGCTTTCTTTTAAGCCTAGCAGGATGGCAAAACCAACCCTCATTAGGGTTGTTGTTGTTGTTAAGTGCCGTCGAGTCAGTTCCAGCCCATAGCGACCCTATATAGGGTTTCCAAGGAGCAGCTGGTGAGCTTGAACCACCAACCTTGCAGTTCAAATGGCTTTGTAGTCTGATGCATTAACCTACAGCGCCACACCAGGACTCCTCATTAGGGTTACGTACACCTTATTTACATGGGACCATCTGCTGTGCATGGGGTCGCTATGAGTCGGTTCCGACTCGATGGCACCTGAACCTGACAACAACAACAACATGTGCCTTAATTGCATTTTTAACAAGGTGTCTAATCCCCTTAGTGGGCAACAAGCACCTTATTTGCATGTTGTTGTTGTGTGCCATAGAGTCAGTTCTGACTCATAACAACCCTGTATTGGGTTTCCAATGAGGGGTTGATGGGTTTGAACTGCCGACCTTGCAATTAGCAGTCCAGTGCTTATCCTACAGTGCCACACCAATACTCCCACTAAATCATTTTGTGAAAGTCACAAAGACTATGGCTAAAAGAGATGTGTTAAGTAATAAATCACTGCACTGCACACTGATTTCACCAGTGGTCATGTTCTCCTAATTACCCAGGTCTAAGACCTTTTTTAAGGAGTTCTGGTAGCGTAGTGGTTACGAATCGGGCTGCAAACCTTAAGGTCAGCGGTTCGAAACTACCAGCTGCTCCGCGGGAGAAAGATGCGGCTTTCTACTCCCATAAGGATTTATACCCTCGGAAACCCTGTACAGGGTCGCTATGGGGTGGAACCGACTCGAAGGCACTTAACAACAACAACAAGACCTTTTTTAATCCTCTTCGTTTTTTATTTCCTGTCAAATTGATTAACAAGTCCTGTTGATTCTACCTCTGAAAATTGTCCCATAACTGTCTTCTTTTTCCCATTCCCTGACTCTACTACAGAATTATTCATCTCTCTCTGGGCCCATTGCAAAAGTGTAACAACTAATTTCCCTATCAGTACACTTCCACCTTCCATTCTGTTCCAAGCAATGTTTGATAAAACATGGAGTTGGTCATATTTTTATCCAAATCAAAGTTTCTGATGGTCTTTGTCGTGGATTGAATCTCCCCAAATTACATGTCAACTTGGCTAGGCCATGATTCCCAGTATTATGTGATTGTCCTCCATTTTGTAATCTGATATAATTAGTCTACATTTTGTGATGTTGTGTAAACCCTAACTTCTGCATAAGCTTTGTTGTTGTTGTTAAGTGCCGTTGAGTCGGTTCCGACCCATAGCGACCCTGTACAGGGTTTTCCGAGGCT